>NC_138725.1:6915329-7427829 GCF_965113295.1 Leuciscus leuciscus
ATACTCCAAACTCGGCTCAGACACTCAAACTGATCTGAAGTTAGTTGCTTTCCCTTTTCAGACTGATCGGACTTACGGTTTTCCTACAAATGACGATCAAACTCGGAAAAACTCCCATTGACTTAACATTGGGCATTCTAAAAAAATTCAAACTCACCAACCGACAAAAATTTAAATCTAAATCCCTTGAAAACTAATTCAAACTGCCATTCTATATATATTAGCCAATGAAACTCATTTAAACTAAAAAAAACTCTAATCTCATACACTTATAAACTAATTAACTTAAATTTAATAACTAATTAACTAATAAACTCATGAATTCATAGACTTATGAACTCTTAAACTCATAAATTAATAAACTCTGAACTCTAAACTCATTTAAACTTATAAACTCTAAACTCAAAAACTTGTACACTTATAAACTCATCAATTTATACACTTATAAACTCTAAACCCATAAACTCTGAGTGTGTGTGTGTGTGTGTGTGTGTGTGTGTGTGTGTGTGTGTGCGTGCGTGTGTGTGTGTCTGAGTGAGTGTGTGAGCGAGGTAGTCTGTTTGAGTGTGTGTGTGTGTGTGTGTATACACTAATTAACTTACATTTAATAACTAATTAACTAATAAACTCATGAATTCATAGACTTATGAACTCTTAAACTCATAAATTAATAAACTCTGAACTCTAAACTCATTTAAACTTATAAACTCTAAACTCAAAAACTTGTACACTTATAAACTCATCAATTTATACACTTATAAACTCTAAACTCATAAACTCTGAGTGTGTGTGTGTGTGTGTGTGTGTGTGTATCTATCTATCTACCGCTCTGAATACCATAGCAACCACCCAGAACACCCTAGCAACCACCCAGAACACCCTAACAACCACCCAAAAGACCCTAGCAACCACCCAAAATATCCTAGCAACCACCCAAAAGACCCTAGCAACCACCCAAAACACCCTAGCAACCGCCTAGCAACCACCCAAAAGACCATAGCAACCACCCAAAACACCCTAGCAACCACCCAAAACACCCTAGCAACCGCCTAGCAACCACCCAAAAGACCCTAGCAACCACCCAAAATACCCTAACAACACCATAGCAACCACACAAAACATCCTAGTAACCACCCAAAACACCCTAGCAACCGCCTAGCAACCACCCAAAATACCCTAGCAACCACCCAAAACACCCTAGCAACCGCCTAGCAACCACCCAAAAGACCATAGCAACCACCCAAAACACCCTAGCAACCACCCAGAACACCCTAGCAACCGCCTAGCAACCACCCAGAATACCCTAGCAACCACCCAAAACACCCTAGCAACCACCCAGAACACCATAGCAACCGCCTAGCAACCACCCAAAAGACCCTAGCAACCGCCTAGCAACCACCCAGAATACCCTAGCAACCACCCAAAACACCCTAGCAACCACCCAAAAGACCCTAGCAACCGCCTAGCAACCACCCAACAGACCCTAGCAACCACCCAAAACACCCTAGCAACCGCCTAGCAACCACCCAAAAGACCCTAGCAACCACCCAGAACACCCTAGCAACCGCCTAGCAACCACCCAAAAGACCCTAGCAACCACCCAAAATACCCTAGCAACCACCCAGAACACCCTAGCAACCGCCTAGCAACCACCCAAAAGACCCTAGCAACCACCTAGCAACCACCCAAAAGACCCTAGCAACCACCCAAAACACCCTAGCAACCACCCAGAACACCCTAGCAACCGCCTAGCAACCACCCAAAAGACCCTAGCAACCACCCAGGACACCCTAGCAACCACCTAGCAACCACCCAGAACACCCTAGCAACCACCCAAAAGACCCTAGCAACCACCCAAAATATCCTAGCAACCGCCTAGCAACCACCCAGAATACCCTAGCAACCACCCAAAAAACCCTAGCAACCACCCAGAACACCCTAGCAACCGCCTAGCAACCACCTAAAAGACCCTAGCAACCACCTAGCAACCACCCAAAAGACCCTAGCAACCACCCAGGACACCCTAGCAACCACCTAGCAACCACCCAGAACACCCTAGCAACCTCCCAAAATACCCTAGGAACACCATAGCAACCACCCATAAAATCCTAGCAACCGCCTAGCAAAAAACGTTCTGGTCCAAACTTTCTCAAGCCAACTTAAAGTTTGTCTCGACGAACTTTCGCATCTAGTTAAGTTGGCTTGAGAGAGCCAACATATTGAAATCCTATTTAAACTTATTATTATTATTATTATTATTAATATTATTATTCTTCTGTGAAAAACTGTTGACTCAAACTCGCCCTAGAGCTTTAACTCTACATACTCCAAACTCGGCTCAGACACTCAAACTGATCTGAAGTTAGTTGCTTTATCTTTTCAGACTGATCGGACTTACGGTTTTCCTACAAATGACGATCAAAACTCGGAAAAAGTCCCATTGACTTAACATTGGGCATTCTAAAAAAATTCAAACTCACCAACCGACAAAAATTCAAATCTAAATCCCTTGAAAACTAAACCAAACTGCCATTCTATATATATTAGCCAATGAAACTCATTTAAACTAAAAAACTCTAATCTCATACACTTATAAACTAATTAACTTAAATTGAATAACTAATTAACTTAAATTGAATAACTAATTAACTAATAAACTCATGAATTCATAGATTTATGAACTCTTAAACTCACAAATGAATAAACTCTGAACTCTAAACTAATTTAAACTTATAAACTCTAATCTCATACACTTATAAACTAATTAACTTAAATTTAATAACTAATTAACTAATAAACTCATGAATTCATAGACTTATGAACTCTTAAACTCATAAATTAATAAACTCTGAACTCTAAACTCATTTAAACTTATAAACTCTAAACTCAAAAACTTGTACACTTATAAACTTATCAATTTATACACTTATAAACTCTAAACTCTGAGTGTGTGTGTGTGTGTGTGTGTGTGTGTATCTATCTATCTACCGCTCTGAATACCATAGCAACCACCCAGAACACCCTAGCAACCACCTAGCAACCACCAAGAACACCGTAGCAACCACCCAAAAGACCCTAGCAACCACCCAAAACACCCTAGCAACCGCCTAGCAACCACCCAAAAGACCATAGCAACCACCCAAAACACCCTAGCAACCGCCTAGCAACCACCCAAAAGACCCTAGCAACCACCCAAAACACCCTAGCAACCACCCAAAACACCCTAGCAACCGCTTAGCAACCACCCAAAAGACCCTAGCAACCGCCCAAAATACCCTAGCAACCACCCAAAACACCCTAGCAACCACCCAAAACACCCTAGCAACCGCCTAGCAACCACCCAAAAGACCCTAGCAACCGCCCAAAATACCCTAGCAACACCATAGCAACCACACAAAACATCCTAGTAACCACCCATAACACCCTAGCAACCGCCTAGCAACCACCCAGAACACCCTAGCAACCACCCAAAACACCCTAGCAACCACCAAAAATACCCTAGCAACACCATAGCAACCACACAAAACATCCTAGTAACCACCCATAACACCCTAGCAACCGCCTAGCAACCACCCAGAACACCCTAGCAACCACCCAAAACACCCTAGCAACCACCCAAAATATCCTAGCAACCGCCTAGCAACCACCCAGAATACCTTAGCAACCACCCAAAACACCCTAGCAACCACCCAGAACACCCTAGCAACCGCCTAGCAACCACCCAAAAGACCCTAGCAACCACCCAAAAGACCCTAGCAACCGCCTAGCAACCACCCAGAATACCCTAGCAACCACCCAAAACACCCTAGCAACAACCCAGAACACCCTAGCAACCGCCTAGCAACCACCCAGAATACCCTAGCAACCACCCAAAAGACCCTAGCAACCACCCAAAAGACCCTAGCAACCGCCTAGCAACCACCCAGAATATCCTAGCAACCACCCAAAACACCCTAGCAACCACCCAAAAGACCCTAGCAACCACCCAAAACACCCTAGCAACCACCCAAAAGACCCTAGCAACCACCCAGAACACCTTAGCAACCTCCTAGCAACCACCCAAAAGACCCTAGCAACCACCTAGCAACCACCCAAAAGACCCTAGCAACCACCCAGGACACCCTAGCAACCACCTAGCAACCACCCAGAACACCCTAGCAACCTCCCAAAATACCCTAGCAACACCATAGCAACCACCCATAACATCCTAGCAACCGCCTAGCAAAAAACTTTCTGGTCCAAACTTTCTCAAGCCAACTTAAAGTTTGTCTCGACGAACTTTCGCATCTAGTTATTATTATTATTCTTCTTACTAAAACTGTTGACTCAAACTCGCCCTAGAGCTTTAACTCTACATACTTCAAACTCGGCTCAGACACTCAAACTGATCTGCAGCTATATGCTATATCTTTTCAGACTGATCGGACTTACGGTTTTCCTACAAATGACGATCAAAACTCGGAAAAACTCCCATTGACTTAACATTGGGCATTCTAAAAAAATTCAAACTCACCAACCGACAAAAATTCAAATCTAAATCCCTTGAAAACTAAATCAAACTGCCATTCTATATATATTAGCCAATGAAACTCATTTAAACTAATAAACTCTAATTTCATACACTTATAAACTAATTAACTTAAATTTAATAACTAATTAACTAATAAACTCATGAATTCATAGACTTATGAACTCTTAAACTCATAAATTAATAAACTCTGAACTCTAAACTCATTTAAACTTATAAACTCTAAACTCAAAAACTTGTACACTTATAAACTCATCAATTTATACACTTATAAACTCTAAACTCATAAACTCTGAGTGTGTGTGTGTGTGTGTGTGTGTGTATCTATCTATCTACCGCTCTGAATACCATAGCAACCACCCAGAACACCCTAGCAACCGCCTAGCAACCACCCAGAACACCCTAGCAACCACCCAAAACACCCTAGCAACCACCCAGAACACCCTAGCAACCGCCTAGCAACCACCCAAAAGACCCTAGCAACCACCTAGCAACCACCCAAAAGACCCTAGCAACCACCCAGAACACCCTAGCAACCACCCAGAACACCCTAGCAACCGCCTAGCAACCACCCAAAATATCCTAGCAACCGCCTAGCAACCACCCAGAATACCCTAGCAACCACCCAGAATACCATAGCAACCACCCAGAACACCCGAGCAACCGCCCTAAATACCCTAGCAACATCATAGCAACCACCCATAACATCCTAGCAACCGCCTAGCAACCACCCAGAACACCCTAGCAACCGCCTAGCAACCACCCAAAATACCCTAGCAACCACCCAAAAGACCCTAGCAACCACCCAGGACACCCTAGCAACCACCTAGCAACCACCCAGAACACCCTAGCAACCTCCCAAAATACCCTAGCAACACCATAGCAACATCCTAGCAACCGCCTAGCAAAAAACGTTCTGGTCCAAACTTTCTCAAGCCAACTTAAAGTTTGTCTCGACGAACTTTCGCATCTAGTTAAGTTGGCTTGAGAGAGCCAACATATTGAAATCCTATTTAAACTTATTATTATTATTATTATTATTAATATTATTATTCTTCTGTGAAAAACTGTTGACTCAAACTCGCCCTAGAGCTTTAACTCTACATACTCCAAACTCGGCTCAGACACTCAAACTGATCTGAAGTTAGTTGCTTTATCTTTTCAGACTGATCGGACTTACGGTTTTCCTACAAATGACGATCAAAACTCGGAAAAACTCCCATTGACTTAACATTGGGCATTCTAAAAAAATTCAAACTCACCAACCGACAAAAATTCAAATCTAAATCCCTTGAAAACTAAACCAAACTGCCATTCTATATATATTAGCCAATGAAACTCATTTAAACTAAAAAACTCTAATCTCATACACTTATAAACTAATTAACTTAAATTGAATAACTAATTAACTTAAATTGAATAACTAATTAACTAATAAACTCATGAATTCATAGATTTATGAACTCTTAAACTCACAAATGAATAAACTCTGAACTCTAAACTAATTTAAACTTATAAACTCTAATCTCATACACTTATAAACTAATTAACTTAAATTTAATAACTAATTAACTAATAAACTCATGAATTCATAGACTTATGAACTCTTAAACTCATAAATTAATAAACTCTGAACTCTAAACTCATTTAAACTTATAAACTCTAAACTCAAAAACTTGTACACTTATAAACTTATCAATTTATACACTTATAAACTCTAAACTCTGAGTGTGTGTGTGTGTGTGTGTGTGTGTGTGTGTATCTATCTATCTACCGCTCTGAATACCATAGCAACCACCCAGAACACCCTAGCAACCACCTAGCAACCACCCAGAACACCCTAGCAACCACCCAAAAGACCCTAGCAACCACCCAAAACACCCTAGCAACCGCCTAGCAACCACCCAAAAGACCATAGCAACCACCCAAAACACCCTAGCAACCGCCTAGCAACCACCCAAAAGACCCTAGCAACCACCCAAAACACCCTAGCAACCACCCAAAACACCCTAGCAACCGCCTAGCAACCACCCAAAAGACCCTAGCAACCGCCCAAAATACCCTAGCAACACCATAGCAACCACACAAAACATCCTAGTAACCACCCATAACACCCTAGCAACCGCCTAGCAACCACCCAGAACACCCTAGCAACCACCCAAAACACCCTAGCAACCACCAAAAATACCCTAGCAACACCATAGCAACCACACAAAACATCCTAGTAACCACCCATAACACCCTAGCAACCGCCTAGCAACCACCCAGAACACCCTAGCAACCACCCAAAACACCCTAGCAACCACCCAAAATATCCTAGCAACCGCCTAGCAACCACCCAGAATACCTTAGCAACCACCCAAAACACCCTAGCAACCACCCAGAACACCCTAGCAACCGCCTAGCAACCACCCAGAATACCCTAGCAACCACCCAAAAGACCCTAGCAACCACCCAAAAGACCCTAGCAACCGCCTAGCAACCACCCAGAATATCCTAGCAACCACCCAAAACACCCTAGCAACCACCCAAAAGACCCTAGCAACCACCCAAAACACCCTAGCAACCACCCAAAACACCCTAGCAACCGCCTAGCAACCACCCAAAATACCCTAGCAACACCATAGCAACCACCCATAACATCCTAGAAACCGCCTAGCAAAAAATGTTCCGGTCCAAACTTTCTCAAGCCAACTTAAAGTTTGTCTCGACGAACTTTCGCATCTAGTTATTATTATTATTCTTCTGTGAATAACTGTTGACTCAAACTCGCCCTAGAGCTTTAACTCTACATACTCCAAACTCGGCTCAGACACTCAAACTGATCTGAAGTTAGTTGCTTTATCTTTTCAGACTGATCGGACTTACGGTTTTCCTACAAATGACGATCAAAACTCGGAAAAACTCCCATTGACTTAACATTGGGCATTCTAAAAAAATTCAAACTCACCAACCGACAAAATTTCAAATCTAAATCCCTTGAAAACTAAATCAAACTGCCATTCTATATATATTAGCCAATGAAACTCATTTAAACTAATAAACTCTAATCTCATACACTTATAAACTAATTAACTTAAATTTAATAACTAATTAACTAATAAACTCATGAATTCATATACTTATGAACTCTTAAACTCATAAATTAATAAACTCTGAACTCTAAACTCATTTAAACTTATAAACTCTAAACTCAAAAACTTGTACACTTATAAACTCATCAATTTATACACTTATAAACTCTAAACTCATAAACTCTGAGTGTGTGTGTGTGTGTGTGTGTGTGTGTGTGTGTGTGTGAGCGAGGTAGTCTGTTTGTGTGTGTGTGTGTGTGTGTGTGTGTGTATATCTATCTATCTAACTTATTTATCTATCTATCTCTCTGTCATGAACTTCAAACTACTTTAAACTTTAAACCAATTTAAATTTCTTAAGTTTAAAGCTCCCAGCTCCCAAGCAACTCCATAGCAACCAAACTTGAGTATCCTAGCAACCGTTTTGCAAGACCTATATCTCTGTATCAGAACATCGTATAGAGATGAGGTTTGGCTCTTTTGACTCATGCTAGCAAACAGCACTTTCAACATGCTACACATGCTAGCAGTGAATAGCTACATGCTAATAGCGATTAGTTAAGTAAGAACTCTATAAAAACTCCATAGTAACCATCTGTGACAACTACCAACCACCTAGTAACACCATATCAACCGCTCTGAATACCATAGCAACCACCCAGAACACCCTAGCAACCACCCAAAACACCCTAGCAACCACCCAAAATATCCTAGCAACCGCCTACTAACCACCCAGAATACCCTAGCAACCACCCAAAACACCCTAGCAACCACCCAGAACACCCTAGCAACCGCCTAGCAACCACCCAAAAGACCCTAGCAACCACCCAAAAGACCCTAGCAACCGCCTAGCAACCACCCAAAAGACCCTAGCAACCACAAAAAATAGCCTAGCAACCACCCAAAATACCCTAGCAACCGCCTAGCAACCACCCAAAAGACCCTAGCAACCACCCAGAATACCCTAGCAACCACCCAAAACACCCTAGCAACCACCCAGAACACCCTAGCAACCACCCAAAACACCCTAGCAACCGCCTAGCAACCACCCAGAATACCCTAGCAACCACCCAAAACAACCTAGCAACCACCCAGAACACCCTAGCAACCGCCCAAAAGACCCTAGCAACCGCCTAGCAACCACCCAGAATACCCTAGCAACCACCCAAAACACCCTAGCAACCACCCAGAACACCCTAGCAACCGCCTAGCAACCACCCAAAAGACCCTAGCAACCGCCTAGCAACCACCCAGAATACCCTAGCAACCACCCAAAACACCCTAGCAACCACCCAGAACACCCTAGCAACCGCCTAGCAACCACCCAAAAGACCCTAGCAACCACCCAAAAGACCCTAGCAACCGCCTAGCAACCACCCAGAATACCCTAGCAACCACCAAAAACACCCTAGCAACCACCCAAAAGACCCTAGCAACCGCCTAGCAACCACCCAAAACACCCTAGCAACCGCCTAGCAACCACCCAAAAGACCCTAGCAACCACCCAGAACACCCTAGCAACCGCCTAGCAACCACCCAGAACACCCTAGCAACCACCCAAAACACCCTAGCAACTGCCTAGCAACCACCCAAAAGACCCTAGCAACCACCCAAAATATCCTAGCAACCACCCAAAACACCTTAGCAACCGCCTAGCAACCACCCAAAATACCCTAGCAACACCATAGCAACCACCCATAACATCCTAGAAACCGCCTAGCAAAAAATTTTCCGGTCCAAACTTTCTCAAGCCAACTTAAAGTTTGTCTCGACGAACTTTCGCATCTAGTTAAGTTGGCTTGAGAGAGCCAACATATTGAAATCCTATTTAAACTTATTATTAATATTATTAAGTTGGCTTGAGAGAGCCAACATATTGAAATCCTATTTAAACTTATTATTATTATTATTATGTTGGCTTGAGAAAGCCAATATATTGAAATCCTATTTAAACTTATTATTATTATTATTCTTCTGAGCGGAAAAAAATCTGAGACTAACTCCTCCTAGAGCTTTAACGCTACATACTCCAAACTCGGCTCAGACACTCAAACTGATCTGACTCGAGTTGCTTTATCTTTTCAGACTGATCGGACTTACGGTTTTCCTAAAAATGACGATCAAAACTCGAAAAAACTCATTCAAAAACTCCATTGACTTACATTGGGGAGTTCTAAAAAATTCAAACCGACAAAAATTCAAATCTAAATCCCTTGAAAACTAAACCAAACTGCCATTCTATATATATTAGCCAATGAAACTCATTTAAACTAATAAACTCTAATCTCATACACTTATAAACTAATTAACTTAAATTTAATAACTAATTAACTAATAAACTCATGAATTCATAGACTTATGAACTCTTAAACTCATAAATTAATAAACTCTGAACTCTAAACTCATTCAAACTTATAAACTCTAAACTCAAAAACTTGTACACTTATAAACTCATAAATTTATACACTTATAAACTCTAAACTCATAAACTCTGAGTGTGTGTGTGTCTGAGTGAGTGTGTGAGGGAGGTAGTCTGTTTGAGTGTGTGTGTGTGTGTGTGTGTGTGTGTGTGTGTGTGTGTGTGTGTGTGTGTGTGTGTATCTATCTATCTACCGCTCTGAATACCATAGCAACCACCCAGAACACCCTAGCAACCACCCAGAACACCCTAGCAACCACCCAAAATATCCTAGCAACCACCCAAAAGACCCTAGCAACCACCCAAAACACCCTAGCAACCGCCTAGCAACCACCCAAAAGACCATAGCAACCACCCAAAACACCCTAGCAACCACCCAAAACACCCTAGCAACCGCCTAGCAACCACCCAAAAGACCCTAGCAACCACCCAAAATACCCTAGCAACACCATAGCAACCACACAAAACATCCTAGTAACCACCCAAAACACCCTAGCAACCGCCTAGCAACCACCCAAAAGACCCTAGCAACCACCCAAAATACCCTAGCAACACCATAGCAACCACACAAAACATCCTAGTAACCACCCATAACACCCTAG
Source organism: Leuciscus leuciscus (assembly GCF_965113295.1). NCBI lineage: Eukaryota > Metazoa > Chordata > Actinopteri > Cypriniformes > Leuciscidae > Leuciscus > Leuciscus leuciscus. The sequence goes on from NC_138725.1 coordinate 6,925,953, forward strand.
CAACCGCCTAGCAACCACCCAGAACACCCTAGCAACCACCCAAAACACCCTAGCAACCACCCAAAATATCCTAGCAACCGCCTAGCAAACACCCAGAATACCCTAGCAACCACCCAAAACACCCTAGCAACCACCCAAAACACCCTAGCAACCGCCTAGCAACCACCCAAAAGACCCTAGCAACCACCCAGAATACCCTAGCAACCACCCAAAATACCCTAGCAACCGCCTAGCAACCACCCAAAAGACCCTAGCAACCACCCTAAATATCCTAGCAACCGCATAGCAAACACCCAGAATACCCTAGCAACCACCCAAAAGACCCTAGCAACCACCCAGAACACCCTAGCAACCAACCCTAGCAACCACCCAAAACACCCTAGCAACCACCCAAAACACCCTAGCAACCGCCTAGCAACCACCCAAAAGACCCTAGCAACCACCCAGAATACCATAGCAACCACCCAAAATACCCTAGCAACCGCCTAGCAACCACCCAAAATACCCTAGCAACCACCCAGAATACCCTAGCAACCACCCAAAATACCCTAGCAACCGCCTAGCAACCACCCAAAAGACCCTAGCAACCACCCTAAATATCCTAGCAACCGCATAGCAAACACCCAGAATACCCTAGCAACCACCCAAAAGACCCTAGCAACCACCCAGAACACCCTAGCAACCACCTAGCAACCACCCAAAATACCCTAGCAACCACCCAAAAGACCCTAGCAACCACCCAAAAGACCCTAGCAACCGCCTAGCAACCACCCAGAATACCCTAGCAACCACCCAAAACACCCTAGCAACCACCCAGAACACCCTAGCAACCGCCTAGCAACCACCCAAAAGACCCTAGCAACCACCCAAAATATCCTAGCAACCACCCAAAACACCCTAGCAACCACCCAAAACACCCTAGCAACCGCCTAGCAACCACCCAAAAGACCCTAGCAACCACCCAAAACACCCTAGCAACCACCCAGAACACCCTAGCAACCGCCTAGCAACCACCCAAAAGACCCTAGCAACCGCCTAGCAACCACCCAAAAGACCCTAGCAACCACCCAGGACACCCTAGCAACCACCTAGCAACCACCCAGAACACCCTAGCAACCGCCTAGCAACCACCCAAAAGACCCTAGCAACCACCCAAAATATCCTAGCAACCACCCAAAACACCCTAGCAACCACCCAAAACACCCTAGCAACCGCCTAGCAACCACCCAAAAGACCCTAGCAACCACCCAAAACACCCTAGCAACCACCCAGAACACCCTAGCAACCGCCTAGCAACCACCCAAAAGACCCTAGCAACCGCCTAGCAACCACCCAAAAGACCCTAGCAACCACCCAGGACACCCTAGCAACCACCTAGCAACCACCCAGAACACCCTAGCAACCTCCCAAAATACCCTAGCAACACCATAGCAACATCCTAGCAACCGCCTAGCAAAAAACGTTCTGCTCCAAACTTTCTCAAGCCAACATAAAGTTTGTCTCGACGAACTTTCGCATCTAGTTAAGTTGGCTTGAGAGAGCCAACATATTGAAATCCTATTTAAACTTATTATTAATATTATTAGTGGTGCTTTTTCAAAGCACCACTAGTGTTATTGTCGCTCATACTTATTATTCTTATTCTTATTATTCCACACAAAGTTTGGCGCGTAATGCGCCCCGCACCGTTTGTCACAGACCCCTGAGTGAGGTGTCAAATCGAGCGGCTCATTGAGGAGAGGTGTGCTATATCTTTTCTAAGCGATCGGGTGTACGATGTTCACACAGCGGACGAAAAAGCGGCCAAAAAAGTCCCATTGACTTAACATGGGGAGTTCTAAAAACATTTGAATCCCAACTGCCGTTTTCACACACACCACTCCAAAGGGCCTGACACCCCTGCGTTTCTCTCCCTCTCTCTCTCCCTCAGAGGATTTATATTATCAAGCAGCCAATAAGTAATGGCCTAAAATCTTCATAGCCACACCCTAGCAACCAGTTACAGCACCCTAGCAACCACTAAGAGCTCCCTAGCAACCACCCTATACCAAAAAAAAATTTTTTTTTTAAATGTATTTATTTTTTAAAGCAATATTACACTCGTGGCCTTGCAAAATCGCTCCATGCTTGTGCTTATAGGCACTCGCAATCACCCAGGACACCCTAGCAACTGCCTAGCAATGCCTAGCCTCCACCCAGAATACCCTAGCAACTGCCTAGCAACACCATAGCAACCACCCAGAATACCCTAGCAACCGCCTAGCAACCACCCGGAACACCTTAGCAACTGCCTAGCAACACCATAGCAACCACCCAGAACACCCTAGAAACCACCTAACAACCACCCAGAACACCTTAGCAACCCTATTCATTTAAATGTAATCATTATGGTCGCCTGAGGGCGCTCAACGACCATGTCATCTGTGAGTGTGAGTTTCTAACAAACTAAAAAAAAAACCTTTACAATAAATTCATTACATAATTTACCATTGTTAATGTGTGTTTATTTTTGTTTGTTTGTTGTTGTTTATAGTATTTAATGATTATACACACATTAAGCATAATTAACCAATTACATCGATGAAACTACAAAGGTGGCACAGAGGTATAATTACAAAATAAAGTCATTATGATTGTTATTAATATTATTTTATAAAGTAAGTAACATGTAAGGTAAAAGTAGTTTAATCACGTGAATACGTGTGACAAAGCCGTTTCTGTGACAGCTCGAGCTCTCCTACACACCGTGTATCAGGTCCGAATTCACTCACTTCAGTTCGTTCATTCCTTGCAGATATAATGCACTCAGATGCCATGCCATACACTACTATATAAGGATTAGTGAATGAGTGAACGAGTGAGCGGTTTCGGACACAGCTACTTTACATCATTCACTCCTTGCAGATATAGTGCACTTAAATTCCATACACTATATAGGGATTAGTGATTGAGTGAACGAGTGAGCGGTAACTCGATAATCCCGAGTCATATGGTGCGTTCAAGTCCTCCTGGGAATTTCGTACGTACGAGGTGGGAAGTCGTGTTGACGACGTGAGGTGCGTTCAAGTCAGTTTCGTCGGAGCAAGATGGTGGTGTACCTTCTTTTAATGAATAACACGAAAATATAGCAAGTTTTGTTAACTCTGCTTATAGAAAATGAAGAACAAAGAATGCGCATCGGGTGTGTTTTTCTTTTTATGTTTTTAATTAACTTATGAGGCCAATGTAAATTAACTGTATCATTATATAATTAGTTAATTGTTATATTACAAGTAGGCTATATCATATTTTGTGCAGAGAGCTTACTTTGTTATAAATGAAAAAGCCTTACAATGTCACTGCTAAACCTGTAAGTGATAGGCTATATTTTACTATCACTTTGCTCAACTACAGACGTTGCATTCATTGATTCCGCCATGCTTCTCACTGACACGCCCCCAACTCGTACAGATCGGGGCTTAAAGAAAATCCCGAGCTCCCCACTGGTATTTACGACATTGTGGTGGCGTTCATGTGCATTCAACTCGTAAATACGATCTATACGAGATGACTTGAACGCACCAATAGATTTGTTCACAATGAACGAATCATTCATGGCCGATTCATCACTAGAAGGTGCGATTCTATTGGTTGCACAATCAAAGCTCGCCGCTGATTGGCTGCGAGATCGACTTCACTGGAGCAGAGCTGGTCAACTGTCCCATTATTCTCTTGAGGTAAGTGGAGACGGTTGTTTTCAAATATGCTGTTTTATAAAGCCTTGTATTGTCAAATGCAGCTCTTTGTTTGAATTAAATGTAGGTAATATTATTCGTATTGTAATGAGTTGTAGTTAATTTTTAAAAAGCGTTTTTGTTTGCACTGAAGCTACCTTTTTCTAAGAGGGTAATGTATGATACGTTATGTCTACACTTCAATCTTTGTGTTAAAGAGTAACATGATATTTTTTTACGTGTCTGATGGATATTACGTCATTTGGTTTTTGTTGTTTGTGTAGCTTACAATAGCTTAAATACTGTGTGAGGAGTGTGTTATTTTGGCGCTTATTTTAAGCGAAAGCATGGTAGATTAAATGGTAATGTACAATACTTCTGGTAACTGTTACTCTGTTGTATTAATGCATATGGCCTCAGAAATATCATTATGAAAATTGTCGATTGATGCCGCTTCATGTCAAAGGCAGCGTCAAAGTTTCCTCATGTAACGTAATCAAAGGCAGTTAGCTGCTAGATTAGTCAGTGAGAACCGATTTCAGTGCGCACTCACTGACAGAATTCTCTAATAAACCACAAAGTGTAAATATAATGTATGTAACGTTAAGAAATTATTTTTTTCTCTGTATTTAGCTTTTAATATAACGGGAGTTCCATGAGTGTTTTACTGGTATTTCTCAAGATTGAGTTGATAACATTGCTTTTCGCGCCTTGCGGTCACGTGCTTCATGTTAGCAGCTACACAAATCCGCGTTTACAATCTGTTTGAAATGGTTTCAAGTAGGATAGAGACACCAGCTTCACTATATTTGCAGCATTTTGGTCATTATTAAAGCATGATGTGACGCATAACGCATCGATTACTACGTTGACGAGATTCACAGTATTTTGAGGAGTGGTGAAGAAACAAAATGAATATGTTTTTCTTCAGATATTCCTTATAGATTGTGGGTCGGCCTCAGAACCGACCAAATACCTTGAGTGTAACTTTTATCAATTAAAAATAAATTCACTTTATTTTAGTTAAGTTATAGTTAGAATATATTTTATGGTACTAAAGAATTATGATAAAATAATGTCGATTGGTGCATTACATCAGTGTTCATGGCTATCAAATGCAGTGTTGAGCACTATAGCCAATCACACGCGTTTCTGCTGAGTTTAAAAATACAACGTCCAATCAAAGGCTGTTAGATTAGTCACCGGTGAAGAAATCCGGTGAGAACTGATTTCAGTGCGCGCTGCGTCACAGAATTCTCTAATCATAAACCACAAAGTGCAAAATTATGTAAGAAATGAATTTTGCACTGTAGATAGACAGCTTTGTTTCTGGGTTTTTCCTACGAATTTTTGTCCTGCCAGAGCCTTATTTGATCGGTGAGTGATGACTGCTGCGCATGTGAAAGTGCACGCACTGAAAGAACGAGCAGAGAGGGAGAGAGCCCCAGCGGCGCGCGCGCACTCTAACGTCTTCAAAGCGATGTCTTGCTCTCTTCTCACTCCCGCAATTTATCAAAATCAAATAACACGATGGTAAAAGGTAGAAATAACAAAGTTTCACGTAGAGCATTCTGAGATTTAAGAATGTAATTTTGTAATTTTTCACCCTGAATGGGTGAATTGTGCTGGAAAAAAACGCCGTTGCCTCATTTTCTCTGAAAATCGTTACTCACATTCAAATGACATAAAACACACTTTCAGTAAACTATTCAGAGATGAAATGTGTTCAATCTTGTGCGATGTCCTAACTGCTGGGATAATCACAACGCGTACACGTACGACTCGCATACTAATGACTCTTTTGAACCGATTCACTTTAATGAATTGTTAAAACAACTGATCTGTCCAACACTAATCTCTGAATCGGTGTATAACAGCAGGTAACACTTTACAATAAGGTTCCATTTATCAAACTCTTGTTAACTACATTAGTTAACATTAACTATTAATAAACCATTAATCTTTGTTAATGTTAATTTCACCATTTACTAGTAGCCTACATTATTGAAATCAAAAGTTGTATTTGGTAACATTAGTAAATGCACTGTGAAGAAACATGAACAAACAATGAAAAGCTTTATTTTTATTAACTACAATTAATTAATACAGGAACAAATGTATTATTCATGGTTAGTTAATGTTAGTTAGCGTAATACATGAATGTTAAATCAAACCATACTGTAAAGTGTTACAAACATAATTTACTCAGAACTCAGAAGTGCTTACCCCATTTTTTATTATTAATAGTGGTTAGCAAGATTTCACCTTAATAAACTACAGTATTTTTAGGTTATTTATATAACAATGTGTAGATTTTTGTAGAAAATGACAAACATTTTTGTAGAAATCATTTAGTTTAGACTGGAGTGAGGTGAACATGTTCAGCTTTTTTTCCAGTGTTATTATTTGCAATGAAAGTTCAAGTTACATGGTTTGTGAGTGTGGTGTTGAGTTTTATGACACTCTTTTTCTCTGTTTCAGAATACTGATTCACAAGCATTCCTTACTGCATTTCAAAGGTAAAGGTTTAATTAGGGACATGGCCACAAATACAAAATGCTTCAGATTTGGCTTGTTGATAAGAAAATCTTTATAGTTTAAAAATGATCAGAAATATAAAAGCTATTAGAAAAAAACTGTTTTGTTTATGCCACAAATAATTAAGACTACATTTAACTGTCCTGTACCTACTTGTCCTATATAGTAAACTTGCTGGATGGTTGGTCCATCACAGGTTTTAGGCAGCATATTTGACATAACTCGGCTTCTAGAAAATATAAGAGTATTCCAAAAAAAGAAATTCTTGAGATAAATTGCTAATCATTATCATAAATTTCATTATGTTGTCTTTTTTTTTTTTTTTAGACTGACTGATCAGAGCACAACCTACATTTTCTGCTGTACTTTTCTCTCTGGTTAGTATTAATATTGTTTCTTAAAAGCTGTATTATGGCATTTTCATCCCATCGCCATAATTGTAGTCCCTGTGCCTTAATATGTCTGTTTTTATATATTTTTCAGGTTCCTTGTGTTTTGGCGTTTTCTACAGAGAGCAGTTTATTTCATTTCTTACCCCACATCCTCTACCTTCACCACCTACCCCCTCCACCTTCACCACCCACCCCCTCCACCTTCACCCCCCCCGCCCACCTCAACCCACCGACCCACCACCTACCACCCCCCCCCCCCCCCCAAAAAAAAAACTTTATTGCAATTTACAAGTTTACACAGTGTCTCTTTCGTTGTTCTTGTTTAACTGTTTGTTTTCTTCCTGAGAGTACTACAGGTTTTATCTATCTTTTTAGGCTCAACAGCTGTTACATCTGGAGAACGTTCAAAGTATGTGCCTACCTAAGTGAGAATGTCCAATTAAAATGAATTTTACTAACAAATAAGTGCATTTAAATATTACTTTTGAGTATTAAAAAGAAATCCATGGCTACTTTTTATGATTTGAGACTTGAAAGTAAAATCTCTACTTTTAAAATGTACTTAATTCACTCAAATTAGTGAGTTAAACAGATACATTTGTGAAGAATCATTTTTTGTCATTTCTTTTTATCTCTTCATATTTTAAAGGATGCCGCGGAAAGGAAAGAGATCTCAGGCTCAAAAAATTCGTAGGAGAAAGTTGGACCTGGAGGATGACCAGACCAGACCCTCCAGGATTAACCAGGTACTATTGATATCTGTGTCTTGCAACATGCTCATTACAGGGCACCTTAATGTTTGGGACTAGGGCTGTCACGATTTCACAAATGCGACCACATCAAATTTTAACTCGCAAATTCTCAAAAAAAGGGTCGTATATGACGACTTTTTTGGTCGCAGCCTGGACCCTGCAATGCTAATCATAATGACTTTATGACTATACAATAGAGATGCACCGATTACAATTTTCTGGGCCGATTCCGATTTCCGATTTTTCATTAAGTTTGACCTGCCGATACTGATTTTAGCCGATTCCGATTTCATTTTTTTCTAACCACTTTACAGCACACACAAATATTTATTTTATATCTTTTCTGTAATAGAACATTTTACAATTTGCATAGTACATATTTGTTTATAAATGCTATAAAATTGAACTATATAAATTACTCCAGGTGTGGGTAATTCACACACATCTAAAGTGCAGTGTTATGGAAGAACCATTTCCTTTTCACATTCAATATCCAATAATTGTTTTATATATTTAGCAAACTAAACGTCTGTATGAAAACAGGGAATGGCAATAAAATAATATATAAATAAAAAATAAAATAAATATAGCCTTGCAGTATAAAGATATTTTTCAAAGCACACACACACACACAGGCCTATTGCCATCACTTGTACAAACTGAATAATAAAACAAGTTTAAATGGGTAAGTTACATTTTCTATAAATATTAGTCTTCATAGCCTACTCCAGTTCTTGTTAAAACACGCAAATTCTGTGCATTTTGGGCACTTTTTTTGTGAAACCCTATTTAGGCTATTTTGTCCATCAAAAGTGTGCTTTCCCTTTAATTGAGCGTGAGTAGTGCAGCAAATAGACTCGGCGCCGAAACACGCGCTTCACTGCTCGCGACGCTCCTGCTCCCGCTTCCGTTGTGAATGCACTCATTGATTAACATGCACAATGAAAAAAAATACGCGCTTGCGGTCTGAACGGACGAGGTTTCCTACATGTGCGTTCCGTGTGCACGTGTGATGCTGATGTTGCGCGATGTTAATAATGCGGCTCCCGAGTGCATTTGACCGGCATAAAATCGGCATTTGTCAGACTGACCGGCCGGTCGCCGATCACGTGAAAATCGGCCAATTCCGGTCACCAGCCGATCAATCGGTGCATCTCTACTATACAACACTTTAAAATAATATAATTTCTGCCTTATTCTATGATTTTCAAATACACCTTTTATAAGTGACTCAAATTTACAGTGCTTGCAGTAGCATTTACTGTGAACTGGTGTCGATCCGCTTTGATCTCAGTGCTGCGCATATACTTATTTAATTAAAATATTGCAATTTTTTAAATATTCACACTAAGCCAAATTGTAATTTCGATTAATTTCTGTTAATCGTGCAGCTCTAGAAATAAACAAAAAAACAACAATGCTCACTTGCTATAAGTATATGAATATCAGTAGATTGCCGATTGATAATCTCCATTAGGGATGCACCGATACCAGTATCAGTATCGGGCCCGATACTGAGCTCATGTACTCGTACTCGTAAAAATGCTCCAACACCAATAACCAATACCAGACAGTGTGTGTAGGCTACAGTACACATTTGTTATTATTTTACTTCCATACAAGCGGCTCTGTCTCACACACATGCAAATCCGTATAGCACATTTATTACAATGTAAATTGTTAAATTGAATCACTAATTAATCAAATTAATTAATTAATCTTTAATTTTCAATGCCTTTTCTTTAGTTTTTCAGTTTATCTTTAATACTGTTTAGCAAAAATGTCTTTGTCCCAAACACTATGAAGTGCAATTTAACACTAATTTTTACCAACAGCCTAATTCCATGAATGATTATTTACAGGTTGAACAGGCAGGCACCAGTGCAGCTGTAGCTCAGTTTTCGGGTAGAACGTATGCAGAAGCTAGTGATATTGCACCCAGGGTTTTGTCTGTGCAGGCATCTCATTGTCAAGGTGATGATAGGTATGAGAGTTTCTCTAGAAATCATCAGTGCACGTGTGTAGCGTTGGCATTTTTAGCTAATCAGAGTGAAGGGATTACGTTCAAGATGTCTGACCTTGATAGAGTTTTAGAGGATGGAGATGCGTGTTATGTCTATATTAAAATGCAGCTTATTGCTGAAGGGAGGTTTAATCGCAACCATCTGACAATGGAGGACGTACCGTTGAGCGTTGCATCATTTCACCAGACACATAATGTGCTGAAGTCAGGAGTGATGTTTGGATACCTCAGAGCCACAGGGACCCCTGGCACTGAAGAGTGGTGGATTCCTCTCACTGAAAGGCTACAGTGTCTCTCCACAGATGTCAGTCATGCTTTGCTCCTTGTCGCTCCAGAGTGTATTGCTGTGTTCAGAGACAGATCTGGAAGGTACGGATACTTCGATTCACACTCGAGGACTGCTGCAGGCTTGCCCCATCCTACTGGCCATGGAACTGCTGTCATGTTGACTTTCACCCACCTGAGTGACATGGCAGACAGAGTTCTCAAGATCTTCCGAGATCGTGGTGATGAGACCAGCTATGAATTCATGCCGGTATCATTTGAAACGGAGCAACAGTCTGTCCAACTGCCTTCAACATCTGTTTGTGAACAGGTATCACAAGTGATTTCACCTCTACCAGAACCAGTGCCAAATGTTGGAGCCAAAGTAAGTCTTGTCGGCTCAGGAGCTGAAAACCAAGAAGCGGTAGGTAAAACAAATAAGCACAGGAGAAGAAAAGAAATGCGTAAAACATTTAAAATTTCAGAAAAAAGCGGAGAACCTAACGACACAGCTGCATCTTATGCCACCAGAAAACATAAACATTTTTATTATGATAGACAGAGGTATGTGACTTCTTTGCAATACAAATCAAAGAAAAAAGAAGCAATTAAGGTTAAGTATAATCAAGATGCTCTCTTCCGAAACAAAATGAAAGGGTACATAGTGAGGAGGTACAGCACAGATGCTTTCTTCCAGAAGAAGATGAAACAATACTGTAAGAAGAGGTACAGCACAGATGCGCTCTTCCAGAAGAAGAAGAAAGAGTACATTAAGAAGAGGTACAGCACAGATGCTCTCTTCCAGAAGAAGATGAAAGAATACAGTAAGAAGAGGTACAGCACAGATGCTCTCTTCCAAAAGAAGAAGAAAGAGTACATCAAGAAGAGGTACAGCACAGATACTCTCTTCCAGAGGAAAATGAAAGCCTACATGGTTAAGAGATATGCAGGTGACCCAGAGTTCAGAGCACATCACATCCTGCGATGTACTCTACGCAAGACCCAAAAATGTGCCGGCAATGCTGCATATCACGCTCTTCATCGGTTGCAATGCGCACTCAGGATAAAAAAGAAATATACATCTTACATCCGTCCTAGACAGGAAACACCCCAGCCTTTGGTTAACAAAGTGATGGAAAGTGCCATACATGCATTCCGGTGTAAGATTCAGCATGGCCCTACACATGTCTGCACAGTCTGTCACAGAGCCCTGTTTCCTAATCAAGTCAAGGTCTGTAATAGAACAAGTTATAACAAAAACGTTCATGTTGCAGCGTCTTGCCTAACCGGGAAGTATGTTCACACTTGTGATAATGCCTGCTCAGGTTGCTGCGTAGTTCCAGAAGAGAGAAGACAGGAATGGATTTGCCCCACTTGTGACAGCCACCTCAAGAGAGGACAGATGTCTTCAATTGCAGCAGCCAACAAACTGGAGTTGCCACCAATCCCTGCGGAATTGGATGAATTAAATGTCCTTGAACGTCAACTCATTGCAAAAATTTTACCATTTGCTAAAATAGTTGCATTACCCAAAGGACAGCAGAGAGCAGTACGTGGTGCCGTCGTGTGTGTGCCCTCCGAGATGGAGAAGACTGTCAACTCTCTGCCAAGACCAAGAAGTGAGGCCCAGCTGCTGCAGGTGAAGCTGAAGAGACACGTTAAGTTTAAAGGATACCAGCACTTCCACACGGTGAATATGCATAACGTGCTTGCAGCTTTATCGAAGCTGAAAGCAATGCATTCGGAATACAGGGATATCTCCATAAGAGAATCTGCTGTATTTGAAAGTCCCCTAGAAGAGGAAGCTGATGTCTCTGAAAGTCACCTAGACGAGGAAGCTGAAGTCTCTGAGATGCAACAAGAAGTCGATGTTGCTGAGCAGGATGAGCAACACGTTAGCGTCGAGGAAAATGATGAGCTTCGACCCGGGCTCACATTAGACACGTGCATGCAGCCGCCCGACATCGGACATGAGATCTTGTCGTACGGTGAGGGAATATTTAGTATCGCACCTGCACAAGGACAAAAGCCTGTTGGATTTTTCAAAATCCCAAAGCTGGAAGCCATGGCGTTCCCTGTTCAATTCCCCACTGGACAGAATTCCATTGACGAGGAAAGACAAATTTCAATATCTCCCAGTATGTATTTCAACGCGAGATTGTTCAGCGTGGACACGCGTTTTGCAAAAGATCAGAGTTATCTTTTCTTTGCTCAGTTTGTAATAGAAACGCAAATGGCTAGAAACAGCATGTCTATTCAGTTGCGAAAAGGCAAACCTCTCACAAGAGACGGCCGAAGAATTTCTAACAGACTGCTTCAAGACAACCGGGAGATTGAAAGATTGGTACACAACAAAGACGCCACACGGTTCATGCAACCACTGAGAGGCTCTCCATCGTATTGGGAGAAAACTTTGAGGGATCTACAGGCTATGATAAGACAGTTAGGAACCCCTACGTTTTTTTGCACATTCAGTGCAGCCGAAATGAGATGGCCTGAAGTAATTACAGCAATCAAGGCCCAGCAAGGTGAACACGTCGACTTTTCCGAGCTTGACTGGACGACAAAGTGTGAAATCCTCCGAAGCAATCCAGTGACCGTTATGCGAATGTTTGAGAAGCGGGTGGATGCGCTAATGACTCATCTGCTTTTGTCGCCTGCCCAACCCATTGGTAAAGTTGAGGACTACTTTTACCGAGTGGAGTTTCAAGCTAGAGGGAGCCCACATATCCATCTTCTTGTTTGGATAAAGGACGCACCCGAGTTTGAAAAGGATTCTGACAAGGATGTTTGTGACTTTATTGACCGCAACATAACCTGCCAATTGCCCGATCCCTCGGCTGATCCTGAGCTTCACAAGATCGTCACAGAGGTCCAGCTTCACAGCAGGAACCACTCAAAGTCCTGTAAGAAGGGAAATCTTTTGTGTCGATTTGGGTTCCCCAAACTACCGGTGTCTAGCACCACGATCACTCGTCCGCGACCACAGCGTCCTGAAGAAGAGGATGACACGGACACTTCTCCATCTGGAAGCTGCATGTTTGCATCTAAACAACCACAGCGTCCTGAAGAAGAGCAAGAGAAAGCCCAAAATCAAGCAGAAAGAAGGAAGTTGAGACGGGAGGCTGCTCAAAAGGCAATGAGCGAAGCCAGGGCAAAACTCAAACCGGTGTGGGATCAGTTGAATGACCCCCAAGCCTCCTTTGACAGCTTGTCAGACCTACTGACAAAGAGTAAGTTGTCCATCGATGACTACAATGACAACGTCGAAGCATTGTCCAATGCCAACGTGATTCTGCTGAAGCGTGATCCAAAGGAGTCTTGGGTGAATGGATACAATCCCGATTTGTTGAGGGCATGGAACGCTAATATGGACATTCAGTTCGTTCTTGACGCTTTTAGCTGCGTTATGTATATGCTTTCATATATTTCCAAACCGGAGCATGAAATGGGCGATTTACTTAAGAACGTAATCAAGAGTGTGCGTGAGACGAACGTTGGCGAGGAAGATGAAATGAAGCAGATAATGCAAGCCTACTCCAAACACAGGCAAGTTAGCGCTCAGGAGTCTGTGGCACGAACATGCAGCTTACCATTGAAGAAGTGTTCACGAAGTGTTGTGTTTCTACCGACGGATGATGACACGCTAAAGATGAGTCTTCCCCTAAGCGTCCTACAAAATAAAAATCCCGATTCGGAGGATGTGTGGATGTCAGGGATGATTGATAAATACAGAGCAAGGCCTCAAACGCATGACTTTGAAAAGATGTGTCTGGCAGATTTTGCTTCGGAGTGCCGCATCGTGTACGGTCAACAAACTAAAGGCAAGAACGTTCACCAGCTGCTCAACGGCATGGGTTTTTTTCAGAAGAGAACATCTGGGAAGGCTGCAGTTATTAGGTATGCACGTTTTTCGGAGGAAAAACAACCCGAAAAGTTTTACAGTAGATTACTTAAGCTTTATATGCCACATCGGAGCAACGAACAGCTAAAACCGCCTAGATTTCCGACATATGAGACGTTTTACAAGAGTGCAAAGGTGGAACTACCTACCCACCATCGTGTGCTTTTCCCTGTCTGTGCCGTAGTGCAAGTAAACAAGGAAAAGTTTGAAAAACACAGCGACGAGGTGGATAAGGCGTTCGATCAGCTGCAACAGCAAGGGCCATCCGAGAACGCGTGGACCGCTTTTGCACCTGAAATTGAAGTGGATCGTTTAGAGTGCGTTGCAGAACGACAAGACATCAATCCAGATGATGAGGATGTACAAGACGATGTCCCAGAATTTCAGATTCTTGAACATGGAGATGGAGTCGTGCCACAAATAGAGGCACCGCAGATGAGCATTGAATTTGTAAGGAAGATGTTCAGGAGTCTAAACGAGACACAGGCAGCCATATTCTACACGGTCTGCCAGTGGTGTCAGAAGCGTGTGTGGGGTCATAATCCAGAACAGTTTTTCTACTTCATGTCAGGTGGTGCTGGTTGTGGCAAATCACATGTCATCAAGTGCATATACACGGAAGCGACCAAAATTCTGCGACAACTGCCTCGACTACGGGAGGAAGGAGATCTGTCCGTGCCTACGGTGCTCTTGAGTGCGTTTACTGGAACGGCAGCGTTCAACATATCCGGTAGAACACTGCATTCCATATTAAAACTTCCAAGGAATCTGAAGCCACCGTATCAAGGACTTGGAAATGCCCTAGATGAACTACGAGCAAGACTACGCGATGTGGAGATTCTTATCATCGATGAAGTGTCCATGATTTCGAAGGATCTTTTTGCCTACATAAACTGGAGATGTCAGCAAATCAAAGGCAGCAAGAAACCTTTCGGGGGAATCTCTGTCCTCGCCGTGGGTGACTTTTACCAACTGCCACCTCTGGGTAAAGCCAAACCACTCTGCGTTTACGAAGAGGATGTTTTGGACTTCTGGAAAGACCATTTCCAAATGATTACCCTCACCGAGATCATGCGTCAGAAAGAAGACCTGGCTTTTGCCCAACTTTTAAACCGCCTACGGGTGAAGCAGAAGACCGATGATCTTGCCGAACAAGATAGAGCTTTGCTACTCCAGGCTGTGAAGGACCCCAAAGACTGCCCGTGTGATGCACTTCACATATTTGCCACCAACAAGGAAGTTCACGCACACAATACCAAAACAATTCATGCTCTTCACACTGACATCATTACCATCGATGCCGAGGACTACAGGAAAGACCCCAGAACAGGAGGGATGAAGAGACAAAAGAAGCCCATCACCGGAAAAAAGGACAACTTGCCTGACACCATACAAATTGCGTTGGGAGTACGCATAATGGTGACTAGAAATTTGGACGTTGAAGATGGAATAGTCAACGGGTGTTTTGGAAAGATTGCAAACATTGTCAATAAGACAAAAGATGGATTCGACACCGTGCAAATGTTAGGACTTCAGCTCGACAATCCAAACGCAGGCAGGAAACACCGCAAAAGGGTGCAAGGTGAAGAAGATGACTTGGTTTACATCGAGAGATCCGAAGAAACTCTTAGCAAAGGAGCAGTTCGTCGACAATTCCCCATCAAGTTAGCTTATGCCTGCACAACTCACAAAGTTCAAGGCATGACAATGGAGAATGCCGTGGTGTCACTGAAGAAGATTTTCGAGCCGGGAATGGCCTACGTTGCCCTCAGCAGAACGACTTCACTTCGTGGATTGCACATCACGGACTTCAGTGAAAAGAAGATATATGCAGATCCTACAGTCACAGCCTCGTTGGGAAACATGACCAGAGCAACATTCGAAGGAATCATGCCACTTTTGCAGCAGGTGAGGGAAACCAACATGGATCAAACGCTTAAAATCATTCATCACAACACAGAAGGACTGTCATCCCACATTGAAGATATCAGATGCCATCATGAACTGCTTCTATCGGATATTCTTTGCATGACGGAAACTCACCTGACCGGATCATTCACTACACCTCACGTCCAATTGGATGGATACAACATGTTTCTGCGTAACAGACATGTCTCCTACTCGACACACCAAGAAATTGCACAGAAAGCTGGCGGTGGAGTTGCAATATATTGCAAAGAGCATATTTCAGCTCAGCCTAGGCAGTTTGTACAAAATGTGACCGATCTGGAGTATGTCGTCATCAAAGTAGATAGCCCGATCAAAGCAACAATCGCTGCTGTCTACAGGCCACCACACTACGGATTCGAAGGATTCCTGGAAAACTTGAAGAGTCTGCTGGATTATTTGGACATCGTGGACGAACATCCTGTCATAATCTGTGGCGATTTTAATGAGGATCTCCTCTGCACAGGGAATAAAACTGTTCTGGAATTGTTTCAGTCTAAAGGATACACGCAACTGATCACCACAGCAACAACTAAAAAGAACACTCTGTTGGATCATATTTACATCTCTCATCCGGATTTGTGCCTTCAGTCGGGTGTCTTGCATAGTTATCATAGTTATCACAATCCCGTTTACTGTATTTTGCGTTAATTCGGGTTTTTTTGGTGGACAGATATCGTTGTGTTTTGTGGTAGGTTAGTATGCCATACGGAACCGTTTGCCACTGAAACTGCTTTATAACGCACCAGTGGGGCTTCAACAGCCTTAGTTAAACGGTTGGGCGCGTATGGTCGGGTTGTTAGGTAGTATGCCATACGGAACCGTTGCCAATGGACCTGCATACGTGACATCAGCGGGGCTTCGACAGCCTTAATCAAACGGGTTGGCGCGTATGGTCGTGTTGCGGTTAGATTGTGGTTAGGTCATGTTTAGGGTTTATGCCACTGAGCTACGAGGAAGGAGCAACCTCAGCAGCAGCAGGAAGGACGGAGGAATAGTGTGACAACTCCAGGGAGGACACAGACAGTCATAGAGCAACAGTGGCAGTAAGTTATAAAAGACAAGGGAAAGAGAGAAGTAGCAAGACACCATTGTAATGTTTGATTTTGACCTTATAACATACATTTTAACTTGAATTGATGTTCAATCTACACAATTTGTGACAATCTGTGCGGGATATGCAGTCCCCTGCTATTCTATGATTGATATGTGCCCTTCTGTAAAGTTGCAGGAAGAATTGGGAGACCATAGCAGTCCTGTCTGGATATGAGTGTGCAATATACCTTCTAAAGCTAAGTGTTCAAAGATTTTGCTTCAGTCGGTGTACTACTGCTTTTCATAACCGCATTTGAATAGAAATGTTATATTTGAATCTAATTTAGATTTTTATGTTTTTCAGGAACCAGCCAAATGAATTCAGATTGTCTGAGAAGATCACGTGTGCTACATCAATGACGATGACGAGCTGGATACCAGATTATGTGCCAATTTCTTTCCGTAAGTTTTATTTCTGAGTTTTTTATTTATTTATTTTTTTATTAGTACGGGTGTATTAGTGATCCCATTGTTCATTTATTAGTTTCATGCCCAGAGAACAGGTCCAAATATCTATGGCATTGAGGGCAACACTGAAGAATGAAGAAGCAGAGGAAGAAGCAGACTGAGGTAAAGTTTGTCAATACTACTAATAAGGTCTAGTGTTTCAGTGCATTTTATTATACAATGGTTTCAGGGTTTTTCCCGGGTCAAAAATTGTCTTTGTTGGTGACCAACAGACACTGTTGTCCTATCTTGCCCTCTTATTTAAAAAAAAGAGCAGATTTTACCACTGGATTTCATAGTTTTGTAAGATAAAATTATAATTTTGTTATATAATCATATTGATATTAAAAAGTTAAACTAAAAAAAGTAGCATCAAAAGGTTCATTTTAACTAATAGCCTTAATTTTCTACCATATAGCTAACAATTGAATAAAAGTAACCGCTAGCTAACAACAACTTGCTTTGCGCTTTATGATTTTAATCACTCCTGTATGAACTTAATTTTATTTATTTATTTTTGACAATGTTATTTATTTTAAAAACTGCTGTTCAAAGTTTATTCATGTTAGTTCACTGCATTTACTAATGTTAGCATTTACTACTTTTGATTTTAACAATGTACGGTATTAGTAAATGTTAAAAATCACTAACAAAGATTAATAAATGCTAAAAAAGTTAAATGCAGGAAAAACCATGGGTTTTGTTCAAATATGTATGATTTGATGTAAAAAGCTTTGATTTTAACGTGCATGGTGGTTCTCAGAAGTGACAGAGCAAAAATTGTCTTTTGCCAGGCTTACATTTGACCCATCAACTATGCTGCTCAATAAGTCTTGGAGAATCAGAACAATTCAAATAAATTCACTAACATTATCATATATGTTTTACCTCCTCTGCCCTCAGGATATCCAGGGAGACAGATGCGCGCCATTCAGCATGGCATTCAGACGGGGTTCACCTGAGCACAGAGGGAAACCAGCTTCTCCTGAGCAACCTGAGAGAAGGTCTGCGGGTGGAATGCCAAAATGGCTGAAGCCAAATGTCCTTTTAAAGGCAACAACGGCTCTTTTCAGAGCTACCCACTCATTCAAATAAAGAGCATTTTTACAAATGTATTCACAACAAAATTCTCTGCACTATAGGCTAAATAATCTCTTTTTTTATCTCTAGGCTTTTCATAATCTTAGGGGTAATGCTGTAAAGATCATTTTAATACAAAGTATATCTAATAACTAGTACAACACTGTAGGATCTAATCCATTTGCTGGGTAGGATCTGGAACAACAGGCGTTTAAAAAAAAAATTCTCTTCAATAAACATTTGGTTAATTGGTACATACTGTGTTTTTGTCTTTATTGAATTTTATTGAAAGTTACTCATTGGCACAGTAAGAATATTTTCTTGTGAACTTCAGAGAACATCCAGGTATATTCACAGATGGTTCTTTAAGATGGTAAGAGGGTAATTTAAAATCTTACATTTAAATTAGCTTTATATACTCAACATTTATAAAATCAAGACCACAACATGTACAGGATATCAACGATCAATTAATGTTTGATGCTTTGAAAAGAATAACATGCATTCATAATCAGACACGTCTGTCTTCACACAGCTTCACTGAACAGCATCTAAATGTGCTTTTAATCCAGAAGTGTGCATAATTGGAGGAATATTGATACATTTAGAAGTTCATTTCATTTATTAAGACAAAATCATTTTTTCTATTAATATTCCAATAAACTATGCGATCTGATGAGCATAAGTGGCTTCCAGTGATCGCTGTTACGACCAGGTGGTGTGGTATGTATTAACATATAATTTTCTCATTTCTTAATTCTAAACTTTAAAATACTCATTAATTTTTATTTCAACTACAAATTTAAATGAAGTTGAAAAACAATGAAAATGAATTATAATTTAACACAATATTATTCCAACCAAAAATATTTGTACTTATGTGCAGAGCGATCAATGGGGTGTCAGAGTTAAGTGTCTGTGTGTAAAGTAACGTTGCATGCATTCCTCTTCTGGGTCCTTCACAGAAACGAGTGAGTTGTGCCATTTAAAACAATAAAAAATAATGTAATACGCTGCGCACTGTTGCTCAGTATTGCTCAGGGACGCAGACGGTAGTCGTGGTAACGAACAACACATTAACCTCTTTAGCTTCTGTGCTGAGATTCCGGTGGAATAACAACAAAATGCACACTAAAGTGTCTCTGCTTGATATGCAACCACTAATGAGCATATTCTGTTTGGTTAGTAAAAAAAAAAAACTATTATAATTGCGGATTAGAACATAGAACCTCTGACACGCGTGGCAAAAATTCAACCACTGGCCCAGTAATGTAGACAGACAATAGACGCGGATCTACATTTATTCACGTGAAAATTCTCGGAATTAATAATACATACTAATAGATCTCATTAAACGATAAACTCAATGTACTGTTTCTAGATTTCTGGACATCGTTAAAAGTTATTTATTTTTAAAATTTGTTATTGTACATATATTCACAGATAGTATAGGGGACATTCTACCAGAAACGTACATTATCTGTCCTTGAATTGTTACAGTGAATAAAAAAGTATTTCATCCAAAAATTTCTAAAACTGGCTCATAGTTGATTTCTGTGAGTTGTTCTGTAAAGGAATATGTCATTCATTAGGTTCTCAGATATTTTTTTCTTTATTAAAAACACTTTTGAAAATTACAAATCCTGTCCATGCCCTTGTCCTCAGCCAAATTGGAGCTACAGCTTTCATAGTTTTGTTATGCTACAAACTGTTATTTAAAAAAAAAAAACTCATCAATAACAAGTTTAAGCTGTTATCATTCACATCAACTGATCAAAAACATAAAATTATATATAAATTCTACAAATAAATTCTATTTTACAACTGTCCCCATGTTTTGGTCAGTCCTGTCACGTTTACATAAAACTCTACATAAAATGTGTGAAATACACCTTTAAGGGTATCACTCAGAGGAAGTGACATCATTTGACCCAGGTGAAGCTTACATTGATTAAGGCTGAATTGTTTCATTGAATTGTATGATTTTAAGCTTGTTTTTGTATGTTTTTTTTAGGAAGACGAGCTAAAGGGTCAGGCCCTGTCACGGTTAAACATTCCAGAAAATAATGAAAATGTTTTAAATCCAAAACATGTCTAAAAAGGTTATTGAAATTCCTTGCTTGCATGTTAACAGTTTTTATGCTAGCATGCTAGCAGGCTGAGTAATGGCAGTTTACAATGGCCAACCGTCAGGCCCTGTCACATCAGGCCCTGTCACATTCCTGTGTGACACGGCCTTACAAATTAATGTTATTGTTCTTTTTTATTACATTTATTGCATATGTTATGTATTTAACGCATGCAATAGTAAAATGAAGGCCAAGGTGCTTGATTTTTATACAACTGTGGCCATGGAAGTGATTTAAACACCTAAATTCAATTATTTGGAGGGCTGTCCCAATACTTTTGGCAATATTATGTATGTCCTTGGCTGAATTTTACCATAGTCTAATATTACTTTAACATTAAAATTATAATAATAATTTTAAAAAGAAATGCCAATCAAAACTTAAATAAAGAACACAAAACATAACTTTTTCTGCATCATCAAAATCCATAAAGTCAGTCCTGTCACAGTACCGTCAGTCCTGTCACGCCATGGTCAGTCCTGTCACACAGGAAATTATGATAAAAGTGTACTATTTGAGGAAATATTAATTAATTAATCTCTTTAACTGTGTAGATGAAGGTGGGGGTATATATCCACTACTATGTTTTTATAAAAATCTCCTATGTAAAGGTAGTTATTTTACAACTATATGAGTGCCTGCGGGTATTCTGTGATTTTGTGTACTACAGTTGACCGAAAAGTTACTTATATTTCTTAAAGGAATTATAAAACCATGTTAGATACAATCAGGGACATGTGATCAATAAGAAAATGCTATCTGTATCAAAGAAATTCATTAGGAAACCATTCTAACATAATACAAATTTGTCTGTGACAGGGCCTGACATTTTAGGGGTGAAATGCGTATAAAAATGTATTTTATTTAATCATAAAAACATGCTGAGATGGGATGATATGTGTTTCTCATAGTTTAACATGTCCTCCATATGTCTCAACGTTCAGATTTAAGAAAAATATATTTTTTTCCCCAAGATTTTTTAAAGTGGAAATGTACGTTTCTGGTAGAATGTCCCATAGATAAGATAAGATAGTAAGAGAGTCATTTAAATGCTTAAAATCAGTCTAAACCATATTACCATATAAACACTGCAAACATTAACTGTCACAAATCATAAGCATTATGAGCAATCAGTTGGCATAAATGTGCGATAATAATTCATTGATTGCTCTGAAGTGCTGTTGGGTGGGGCCTGTATACGCAACAACAGCCAATCAAACGTGCAGCATTCATCATAAATACTGGCGGTAATTCACAGTTCCCGCACTCTTCTTTGAGATGGCACCACCACGAGTTTGGATCGTTGGTAGCTCTATCATTCGCAGGTTGCATTCTTACATATGTGAGCAGCGCCTCGATGAGAATCTTGATCTGCGCTGTGAGATCACCTGGGATGGCAGAGGAGGTAGACTCTGGGAGCAGCTGCTTCCAGCTCTGCATTCTCTCCGGGCCAGAGATCCAGCTCCGGATATACTGATTATCCACCTGGGTGGGAACAGTTTGTGTCGCGGGGGCCGCGATCGTCTGAGTTTCCTTCGGGAAATAAAGCGTGACCTGGCCACATGCTTCACGATGTTTCCCAGTACCAGGCTGGTCTTTTCCCACATTCTCCCTCGTCTGATTTGGAGAGGTCAGAGAGCCAGGACTGGCTACGGCGTGGAAAAGGGCCGGCGCTGGATCAATGGGAAGGTGGCTGGCTTCTTGGCAGGGAGACAGATGCGCTGCATTCGGCAAAGAAACATCTGCCTCTCCCATCTGTGCAGAGACGGAGTCCACCTGAACCCAGAGGGAAACCAGCTTCTGCTGGGCAACCTCCGAGAAGCTCTGCGGGTGGAACTCCAAAGCTGAAGCCACCATGTCCTTGTCTACCTCCTCTGCCATCCCAGGCAACAACGGCTCTTTTAAGAGCCACCCACTCATTCAAATAAAGAGCATTTTTACAAATGTGTTAAATTATTTGTTCTTCACATTACTTGAGGTCAGGTGGCGGATACTTGTTATAAAATAAACATTTCGACGACGCACAAATCTAAAAATCTAAATTTTATTTTAAATAATTACAAGCGCGAAACGACTCGCGCGCTGTTTATGTGCTGTACACAACCAAAACGTGCTAACAGAAAAGTGCTTTTAATGGGATTTTAAGCCATTCAAGACTCGTGCGCTGTTTTCTGTGCTATACACACATCCAAAACGTACATACTGGAATAAGTGTACTTATCATGATTTTTTAAAACCATTCAAACGCGAGAGGACTTGCTCTGGTTTCAGTGCTGCAGGCATTTTTGGATCCGTTCAACTCTTAAAGTGACATACACGTTGTTTCTTACAAATAATTTTCTTTGCAAAAATATCACAGACAATGATAGGAAATGTTATGCTTGATGTACAACCACTGGTAAACCTATCCGGTTTTGATGTAAAAAAAAAAAAAAAAAATCGTATACGAGTGTGGATTAGAACACAGAACCTCTGAATTGCTTGGCAAAAATGTTACCACTGGACCATTAACGAAGACGATTATAAGTCTGCGGATTTATGCATTTGTTCACGTCAAAATTCTATGCACTAATAAAATAGGCTAAACTAGTACATTTCATTAAAACAAATGATAGGAAATCGTATGACTTTATAATAAATAAAAATGGAACTTAGTTTAAAACTATCAATATATATATAGGCTATAGTGTTCACTCAGAACAACATAACAACCGTTTAGAGCCACCTAGAAACCATATTGCAACATATAGAAGCCATATCCACAATATCTTAGATGACTGACTGCAGCGTTCTTGACAGGGCGCTTGTTACTGAAAGAACGAGCATAGAGAGAGACAGAGCCGGTCGCGCGCGCGCGCGCGCACTATCACTGTATTCAAACTGCCTTGCCCTCCCTCCATGGCGCATATTAATCAAAAATCAAACATTAATATGTAGCCGCCCTTTCTCAAAAACCATTCACCCTTTTCTGACAAAACGTATAGGAATATGCTTTATCTGATGACATTGTGTGTATTTTCACAAACGTGCGATAGCCTATCGATCGCAAAGGATATGAGTTGACAGACATTTTTTACATATGCCGTCGCAAGTGAATACAAAGAACTTAAAGCCCCGCCTCACCCAGTTCTGGTACCGGACCTGGTTGAAACACTCATACATGAGTGTTTCAACCAGGTCCGTTACCCGAACTGGGTGAGGCGGGGCTTTAGTTCTTTGCATTAGTCCTCTTGGTAGTCCAGAACGCGCTCCTTAAGTGCCTGTGATGAGAGCTATCTGAATGTGAAATTATGCGTCTTTCAGATCCACCGTCTGTACATGCATGTGGTACTAAATACATTTTCCATTCTGTCAAGGAAAATGTATTAATACAGATTTTTCATTAATTCTAGAAAACATACACAAAATGTCATCAGATAAAGCATATATTTCTATAGCCTACATTTTGTAAGAAAAGGGTGAATGGTATTTGAGAAAAGGGCCTCTACATATTACTGGCATAGCCAAATCAAACCTTTCAAATGTAAGAAATGTTTGTGGAAGGTTAATGTGTGTGTGTGTGTGTGTGTGTGTGTGTGTGTGTGTGTGTGTGTGTGTGTGTGTGTGTGTGTGTGTGTGTGTGTGTGTGTGTGTGTGTGTTTGTGCTGTCACCGTATATGCGCGTATATTTTACTGCTTTTTTGTACTTTGCCAATCACACCTATGATACAGTATAGTGTTCACCCAGAATAACATAACAACCGTTTAGAACCACATAGCAACCATATTGCAACATATAGAAGCCATATTGCAGCTCCACAACATCGTAAAGACATGGTTGTTGGCTCGTATGCAATCATGTACCACACCCTAGCAACCGGGTGGCGAGTTTTGCCACTGCAAGCACCACTTCACATTTTCCTCAGGAAATGTACATTCTAGTTAGTGGTGCTTTTTTAAAGCAACACTATTGTTATTGTTAATACTTATTATACACAAAGTTTGGCGCGTAACTTGCCCCGCACCGTTTGTCACAGACCCCTGAGTGAGGTGTCAAAACGAGCGGCTCATTGAGGAGAGGTGTGCTATGACTTTTCTAAGCGATCGGGTGTACGATGTTCGCACAGCGGACGAAAAAGCGGCCAAAAAAGTCCCATTGACTTTACATGGGGAGTTCTAAAAACATTTGAATCCCAACTGCCGTTTTCACACACTCCACTCCAAAGGGCCTGACACCCCTGCGTTTCTCTCCCTCTCTCTCTCCCTCAGAGGATTTATATTATCAAGCAGCCAATAAGTAATGGCCTAAAATCTTCATAGCCACACCCTAGCAACCAGTTACAGCACCCTAGCAACCACTCTGAGCTCCCTAGCAACCACCCTAAACCAATAAATAATATAAAAAATTTGTTTTTACATTTTTTTAAGCAATATCACACTCGTAGCCTTGCGATATTGCTCCATGCTTGTGCCTATTCGGCCATAGGCACGAGGCCGCAGGCCGAGTGCCGTACTGAAGGAACTCGTTATTAAAGATTTTAAGAACTCTATAAAAACTCCATAGTAACCATATTTGACAACTACCAACCACCTAGTAACACCATAGCAACTACCAAAAATACCTTAGCAACCACCCTGAACACCCTAGCAACGTCTAGAAATGCTCTAGTAACCACCAAAAAACTCTAGCAACCACCCAGAACACCATAGCAACTGCCTAGCAACAACCCAGAACACCTAGCAACTGCCTAGTAACCACCCAGAACGCCTAGCAACCACCCAGAACACCCTAGCAACTGCCTAGCAACGCCCTAGCATCCACCCAGAATACCATAGCAACTGCCTAGCAACACCATAGCAACCACCTAGCAATGCCCTAGCAACCACCAAGAATACCCTAGCAACTGCCTAGCAACCACCAATAATACCCTAGCAACTGCCTAGCAACCACCCAGAACACCTTAGCAACTGCCTAGAAACCACCCAGAACACCCTAGCAACTGCCTAACAACGCCCTAGCATCCACCCAGAATACCATAGCAACTGCCTAGCAACACCATAGCAACCACCCAGAACACCCTAGCAACCACCTAGCAACGCCCTAGCAACCACCCAGAACACCCTAGCAACCACCTGGCAACAGCATCTTGCTAAAAACATGCTAGCAACATGCTAATCATGCTAGCATCATGCTAGCAAAATGCTAATCAAGCTAGCATCATGCTAGCATCATGCTAATCAAGCTAGCAACATGCTAGCAACATGCTAATAAAGCTAGCATTATGCTAGCAACATGCTAATCAAGCTAGCATAATGCTAGCAACATGCTAATCATGTTAGCATCTAGCTAAAAACATGCTAGCAAAATGCTAATCATGTTAGCATCTTGTTAAAAGCATGCTAGCAACATGCTAATCATGCTAGCATCATGCTAACAACATGCTAATTATGCTAGCATTATTCTAACAACATGTTAATCATAGTAAAGCATGCTGGAATGTGGTAAATCGTAGTAAATCATCTTAGAAACATGGTAAATCGTGGTAAATAATGCTAAAACGTGGTATATCATGGTATCACAACATGTTAATTGTGTTAGCATCTGCCCAGTGGCGAGTTTTGCCACTGCAAGCACCACTTCACATTTTCTTCAGGAAATGTACATTCTAGTTAAGTTGGCTTGAGAAAGCCAACATATTGAAATCCTATTTAAACTTATTATTAATATTATTATTATTATTATTATTCTTCTGTGAATAACTGTTGACTCAAACTCGCCCTAGAGCTTTAACTCTACATACTCCAAACTCGGCTCAGACACTCAAACTGATCTGAAGTTAGTTGCTTTATCTTTTCAGACTGATCGGACTTACGGTTTTCCTACAAATGACGATCAAAACTCGGAAAAACTCCCATTGACTTAACATTGGGCATTCTAAAAAAATTCAAACTCACCAACCGACAAAATTTCAAATCTAAATCCCTTGAAAACTAAATCAAACTGCCATTCTATATATATTAGCCAATGAAACTCATTTAAACTAATAAACTCTAATCTCATACACTTATAAACTAATTAACTTAAATTTAATAACTAATTAACTAATAAACTCATGAATTCATATACTTATGAACTCTTAAACTCATAAATTAATAAACTCTGAACTCTAAACTCATTTAAACTTATAAACTCTAAACTCAAAAACTTGTACACTTATAAACTCATCAATTTATACACTTATAAACTCTAAACTCATAAACTCTGAGTGTGTGTGTGTGTGTGTGTGTGTGTGTGTGTGAGCGAGGTAGTCTGTTTGTGTGTGTGTGTGTGTGTGTGTGTGTGTGTGTGTGTATATCTATCTATCTAACTTATTTATCTATCTATCTCTCTGTCATGAACTTCAAACTACTTTAAACTTTAAACCAATTTAAATTTCTTAAGTTTAAAGCTCCCAGCTCCCAAGCAACTCCATAGCAACCAAACTTGAGTATCCTAGCAACCGTTTTGCAAGACCTATATCTCTGTATCAGAACATCGTATAGAGATGAGGTTTGGCTCTTTTGACTCATGCTAGCAAACAGCACTTTCAACATGCTACACATGCTAGCAGTGAATAGCTACATGCTAATAGCGATTAGTTAAGTAAGAACTCTATAAAAACTCCATAGTAACCATCTGTGACAACTACCAACCACCTAGTAACACCATATCAACCGCTCTGAATACCATAGCAACCACCCAGAACACCCTAGCAACCACCCATAACACCCTAGCAACCACCCAAAATATCCTAGCAACCGCCTAGTAACCACCCAGAATACCCTAGCAACCACCCAAAACACCCTAGCAACCACCCAGAACACCCTAGCAACCGCCTAGCAACCACCCAAAAGACCCTAGCAACCACCCAAAAGACCCTACCAACCGCCTAGCAACCACCCAAAAGACCCTAGCAACCACAAAAAATAGCCTAGCAACCACCCAAAATACCCTAGCAACCACCTAGCAACCACCCAAAAGACCCTAGCAACCACCCAGAATACCCTAGCAACCACCCAAAACACCCTAGCAACCACCCAGAACACCCTAGCAACCACCCAAAACACCCTAGCAACCGCCTAGCAACCAACCAGAATACCCTAGCAACCACCCAAAACACCCTAGCAACCACCCAGAACACCCTAGCAACCGCCTAGCAACCACCCAAAAGACCCTAGCAACCGCCTAGCAACCACCCAGAATACCCTAGCAACCACCCAAAACACCCTAGCAACCACCCAGAACACCCTAGCAACCGCCTAGCAACCACCCAAAAGACCCTAGCAACCGCCTAGCAACCACCCAGAATACCCTAGCAACCACCCAAAACACCCTAGCAACCACCCAGAACACCCTAGCAACCGCCTAGCAACCACCCAAAAGAGCCTAGCAACCACCCAAAAGACCCTAGCAACCGCCTAGCAACCACCCAGAATACCCTAGCAACCACCAAAAACACCCTAGCAACCACCCAAAAGACCCTAGCAACCGCCTAGCAACCACCCAAAACACCCTAGCAACCGCCTAGCAACCACCCAAAAGACCCTAGCAACCACCCAGAACACCCTAGCAACCGCCTAGCAACCACCCAGAACACCCTAGCAACCACCCAAAACACCCTAGCAACTGCCTAGCAACCACCCAAAAGACCCTAGCAACCACCCAAAATATCCTAGCAACCACCCAAAACACCTTAGCAACCGCCTAGCAACCACCCAAAATACCCTAGCAACACCATAGCAACCACCCATAACATCCTAGAAACCGCCTAGCAAAAAATTTTCCGGTCCAAACTTTCTCAAGCCAACTTAAAGTTTGTCTCGACGAACTTTCGCATCTAGTTATTATTATTATTCTTCTGTGAATAACTGTTGACTCAAACTCGCCCTAGAGCTTTAACTCTACATACTCCAAACTCGGCTCAGACACTCAAACTGATCTGAAGTTAGTTGCTTTATCTTTTCAGACTGATCAGACTTACGGTTTTCCTACAAATGACGATCAAAACTCGGAAAAACTCCCATTGACTTAACATTGGGCATTCTAAAAAAATTCAAACTCACCAACCGACAAAAATTCAAATCTAAATCCCTTGAAAACTAAATCAAACTGCCATTCTATATATATTAGCCAATGAAACTCATTTAAACTAATAAACTCTAATCTCATACACTTATAAACTAATTAACTTAAATTTAATAACTAATTAACTAATAAACTCATGAATTCATATACTTATGAACTCTTAAACTCATAAATTAATAAACTCTGAACTCTAAACTCATTTAAACTTATAAACTCTAAACTCAAAAACTTGTACACTTATAAACTCATCAATTTATACACTTATAAACTCTAAACTCATAAACTCTGAGTGTGTGTGTGTGTGTGTGTGTGTGTGTGTATCTATCTATCTACCGCTCTGAATACCATAGCAACCACCCAGAACACCCTAGCAACCACCTAGCAACCACCCAGAACACCCTAGCAACCACCTAGCAACCACCCAGAACACCCTAGCAACCACCCAAAAGACCCTAGCAACCACCTAGCAACCACCCAAAAGACCCTAGCAACCACCCAAAAGACCCTAGCAACACCATAGCAACCACACAAAACATCCTAGTAACCACCCATAACACCCTAGCAACCGCCTAGCAACCACCCAGAACACCCTAGCAACCACCCAAAACACCCTAGCAACCACCCAAAATATCCTAGCAACCGCCTAGCAACCACCCAGAACACCCTAGCAACCACCCAAAACACCCTAGCAACCACCCAGAACACCCTAGCAACCGCCTAGCAACCACCCAGAACACCCTAGCAACCACCCAAAAGACCCTAGCAACCACCCAGAATACCATAGCAACCACCCAGAACACCCTAGCAACCACCTAGCAACCACCCAGAACACCCTAGCAACCACCCAAAAGACCCTAGCAACCACCTAGCAACCACCCAAAAGACCCTAGCAACCACCCAAAATACCCTAGCAACACCATAGCAACCACACAAAACATCCTAGTAACCACCCATAACACCCTAGCAACCGCCTAGCAACCACCCAGAACACCTTGGCAACCACCCAAAACACCCTAGCAACCACCCAAAATACCCTAGCAACACCATAGCAACCACACAAAACATCCTAGTAACCACCCATAACACCCTAGCAACCACCTAGCAACCACCCAAAAGACCCTAGCAACCACCCAGGACACCCTAGCAACCACCTAGCAACCACCCAGAACACCCTAGCAACTACCCAAAAGACCCTAGCAACCACCCAAAATATCCTAGCAACCACCCAAAACACCCTAGCAACCGCCTAGCAACCACCCAAAATACCCTAGCAACACCATAGCAACCACCCATAACATCCTAGCAACCGCCTAGCAAAAAAATTTCCGGTCCAAACTTTCTCAAGCCAACTTAAAGTTTGTCTCGACGAACTTTCGCATCTAGTTAAGTTGGCTTGAGAAAGCCAACATATTGAAATCCTATTTAAACTTATTATTATTCTTCTGTGGAAACTATTGACTCAAACTCGCCCTAGAGCTTTAACTCTACATACTCCAAACTCGGCTCAGACACTCAAACTGATCTGAAGTTTTATGCTATATCTTTTCAGACTGATCGGACTTACGGTTTTCCTACAAATGACGATCAAAACTCGGAAAAAGTCCCATTGACTTAACATTGGGCATTCTAAAAAAATTCAAACTCACCAACCGACAAAAATTCAAATCTAAATCCCTTGAAAACTAAATCAAACTGCCATTCTATATATATTAGCCAATGAAACTCATTTAAACTAATAAACTCTAATTTCATACACTTATAAACTAATTAACTTAAATTGAATAACTAATTAACTAATAAACTCATGAATTCATAGACTTATGAACTCTTAAACTCATAAATTAATAAACTCTGAACTCTAAACTCATTTAAACTTATAAACTCTAAACTCAAAAACTTGTACACTTATAAACTCATCAATTTATACACTTATAAAC
Organism: Leuciscus leuciscus; assembly: GCF_965113295.1. Taxonomy (NCBI): domain Eukaryota; kingdom Metazoa; phylum Chordata; class Actinopteri; order Cypriniformes; family Leuciscidae; genus Leuciscus; species Leuciscus leuciscus. The sequence goes on from NC_138725.1 coordinate 6,956,278, forward strand.
TCTAAACTCATAAACTCTGAGTGTGTGTGTGTGTGTGTGTGTGTGTGTGTGTATCTATCTATCTACCGCTCTGAATACCATAGCAACCACCCAGAACACCCTAGCAACCACCTAGCAACCACCCAGAACACCCTAGCAACCACCCAAAATATCCTAGCAACCACCCAAAAGACCCTAGCAACCACCCAAAACACCCTAGCAACCGCCTAGCAACCACCTTAAAAGACCATAGCAACCACCCAAAACACCCTAGCAACCACCCAAAACACCCTAGCAACCGCCTAGCAACCACCCAAAATACCCTAGCAACCACCCAAAATACCCTAGCAACACCATAGCAACCACACAAAACATCCTAGTAACCACCCAAAACACCCTAGCAACCGCCTAGCAACCACCCAAAAGACCCTAGCAACCACCCAAAATACCCTAGCAACACCATAGCAACCACACAAAACATCCTAGTAACCACCCATAACACCCTAGCAACCGCCTAGCAACCACCCAGAACACCCTAGCAACCACCCAAAACACCCTAGCAACCACCCAAAATATCCTAGCAACCGCCTAGCAACCACCCAGAATACCCTAGCAACCACCCAAAACACCCTAGCAACCACCCAAAACACCCTAGCAACCGCCTAGCAACCACCCAAAAGACCCTAGCAACCACCCAGAATACCATAGCAACCACCCAAAATACCCTAGCAACCGCCTAGCAACCACCCAAAAGACCCTAGCAACCACCCAAAATAGCCTAGCAACCACCCAGAATACTCTAGCAACCACCCAAAATACCCTAGCAACCGCCTAGCAACCACCCAGAACACCCTAGCAACCACCCAAAACACCCTAGCAACCACCCAAAATATCCTAGCAACCGCCTAGCAACCACCCAGAATACCCTAGCAACCACCCAAAACACCCTAGCAACCACCCAAAACACCCTAGCAACCGCCTAGCAACCACCCAAAACACCCTAGCAACCACCCAAAATATCCTAGCAACCGCCTAGCAACCACCCAAAACACCCTAGCAACCACCCAGAACACCCTAGCAACCGCCTAGCAACCACCCAGAATACCATAGCAACCACCCAAAAGACCCTAGCAACCGCCTAGCAACCACCCAGAATACCCTAGCAACCACCCAAATCACCCTAGCAACCACCCAGAACACCCTAGCAACCGCCTAGCAACCACCCAAAAGACCCTAGCAACCGCCTAGCAACCACCCAAAAGACCCTAGCAACCACCCAGAACACCCTAGCAACCGCCTAGCAACCACCCAGAATACCCTAGCAACCACCCAAAAGACCCTAGCAACCACCCAAAAGACCCTAGCAACCACCCAACAGACCCTAGCAACCACCTAGCAACCACCCAGAATATCCTAGCAACCACCCAAAACACCCTAGCAACCACCCAAAATACCCTAGCAACACCATAGCAACCACACAAAACATCCTAGTAACCACCCATAACACCCTAGCAACCGCCTAGCAACCACCCAGAACACCCTAGCAACCACCCAAAAGACCCTAGCAACCGCCTAGCAACCACCCAGAATACCCTAGCAACCACCCAAAACACCCTAGCAACCACCCAAAACACCCTAGCAACCGCCTAGCAACCACCCAGAATACCCTAGCAACCACCCAGAACACCATAGCAACCGCCTAGCAACCACCCAAAAGACCCTAGCAACCGCCTAGCAACCACCCAGAATACCCTAGCAACCACCCAAAACACCCTAGCAACCACCCAAAAGACCCTAGCAACCGCCTAGCAACCACCCAAAACACCCTAGCAACCGCCTAGCAACCACCCAAAAGACCCTAGCAACCACCCAGAACACCCTAGCAACCGCCTTGCAACCACCCACAAGACCCTAGCAACCACCCACAAGACCCTAGCAACCACCCAAAAGACCCTAGCAACCACCCAAAATATCCTAGCAACCACCCAGAATACCCTAGCAACCACCCAAAACACCCTAGCAACCACCCAGAACACCCTAACAACCGCCTAGCAACCACCCAAAAGACCCTAGCAACCACCTAGCAACCACCCAAAACACCATAGCAACCACCCAGAACACCCTAGCAACCGCCTAGCAACCACCCAAAAGACCCTAGCAACCACCCAGGACACCCTAGCAACCGCCTAGCAACCACCCAGAAGACCCTAGCAACCACCCAAAATATCCTAGCAACCGCCTAGCAACCACCCAGAATACCCTAGCAACCACCCAGAACACCCTAGCAACCGCCTAGCAACCACCCAAAAGACCCTAGCAACCACCTAGCAACCACCCAAAAGACCCTAGCAACCACCCAGGACACCCTAGCAACCACCTAGCAACCACCCAGAACACCCTAGCAACCTCCCAAAATACCCTAGGAACACCATAGCAACCACCCATAAAATCCTAGCAACCGCTTAGCAAAAAACGTTCTGGTCCAAACTTTCTCAAGCCAACTTAAAGTTTGTCTCGACGAACTTTCGCATCTAGTTAAGTTGGCTTGAGAGAGCCAACATATTGAAATCCTATTTAAACTTATTATTATTATTATTATTATTAATATTATTATTCTTCTGTGAAAAACTGTTGACTCAAACTCGCCCTAGAGCTTTAACTCTACATACTCCAAACTCGGCTCAGACACTCAAACTGATCTGAAGTTAGTTGCTTTATCTTTTCAGACTGATCGGACTTACGGTTTTCCTACAAATGACGATCAAAACTCGGAAAAACTCCCATTGACTTAACATTGGGCATTCTAAAAAAATTCAAACTCACCAACCGACAAAAATTCAAATCTAAATCCCTTGAAAACTAAACCAAACTGCCATTCTATATATATTAGCCAATGAAACTCATTTAAACTAAAAAACTCTAATCTCATACACTTATAAACTAATTAACTTAAATTGAATAACTAATTAACTTAAATTGAATAACTAATTAACTAATAAACTCATGAATTCATAGATTTATGAACTCTTAAACTCACAAATGAATAAACTCTGAACTCTAAACTAATTTAAACTTATAAACTCTAATCTCATACACTTATAAACTAATTAACTTAAATGTAATAACTAATTAACTAATAAACTCATGAATTCATAGACTTATGAACTCTTAAACTCATAAATTAATAAACTCTGAACTCTAAACTCATTTAAACTTATAAACTCTAAACTCAAAAACTTGTACACTTATAAACTTATCAATTTATACACTTATAAACTCTAAACTCTGAGTGTGTGTGTGTGTGTGTGTGTGTGTGTATCTATCTACCGCTCTGAATACCATAGCAACCACCCAGAACACCCTAGCAACCACCTAGCAACCACCCAGAACACCCTAGCAACCACCCAAAACACCCTAGCAACCGCCTAGCAACCACCCAAAAGACCATAGCAACCACCCAAAACACCCTAGCAACCGCCTAGCAACCACCCAAAAGACCCTAGCAACCACCCAAAACACCCTAGCAACCACCCAAAACACCCTAGCAACCGCCTAGCAACCACCCAAAAGACCCTAGCAACCGCCCAAAATACCCTAGCAACACCATAGCAACCACACAAAACATCCTAGTAACCACCCATAACACCCTAGCAACCGCCTAGCAACCACCCAGAACACCCTAGCAACCACCCAAAACACCCTAGCAACCACCAAAAATACCCTAGCAACACCATAGCAACCACACAAAACATCCTAGTAACCACCCATAACACCCTAGCAACCGCCTAGCAACCACCCAGAACACCCTAGCAACCACCCAAAACACCCTAGCAACCACCCAAAATATCCTAGCAACCGCCTAGCAACCACCCAGAATACCTTAGCAACCACCCAGAACACCCTAATAAACCACCCAAAAGACCCTAGCAACCACCCAAAAGACCCTAGCAACCACCAAAAACACCCTAGCAACCGCCTAGCAACCACCCAAAACACCCTAGCAACACCATAGCAACCACACAAAACATCCTAGTAACCACCCATAACACCCTAGCAACCGCCTAGCAACCACCCAGAACACCCTAGCAACCACCCAAAACACCCTAGCAACCACCCAAAATATCCTAGCAACCGCCTAGCAACCACCCAAAAGACCCTAGCAACCACCCAAAACACCCTAGCAACCACCCAAAATACCCTAGCAATACCATAGCAACCACCCAAAACACCCTAGCAACCACCCAAAATACCCTAGCAACACCATAGCAACCACACAAAACATCCTAGTAACCACCCATAACACCCTAGCAACCGCCTAGCAACCACCCAGAACACCCTAGCAACCACCCAAAACACCCTAGCAACCGCCTAGCAACCACCCAAAAGACCCTAGCAACCACCCAGAACACCCTAGCAACCGCCTAGCAACCACCCAGAACACCCTAGCAACCACCCAAAACACCCTAGCAACTGCCTAGCAACCACCCAAAATATCCTAGCAACCACCCAAAACACCCTAGCAACCGCCTAGCAACCACCCAAAATACCCTAGCAACACCATAGCAACCACCCATAACATCCTAGAAACCGCCTAGCAAAAAATTTTCCGGTCCAAACTTTCTCAAGCCAACTTAAAGTTTGTCTCGACGAACTTTCGCATCTAGTTAATATTATTATTCTTCTGTGAAAAACTGTTGACTCAAACTCGCCCTAGAGCTTTAACTCTACATACTCCAAACTCGGCTCAGACACTCAAACTGATCTGAAGTTAGTTGCTTTATCTTTTCAGACTGATCGGACTTACGGTTTTCCTACAAATGACGATCAAAACTCGGAAAAACTCCCATTGACTTAACATTGGGCATTCTAAAAAAATTCAAACTCACCAACCGACAAAAATTCAAATCTAAATCCCTTGAAAACTAAATCAAACTGCCATTCTATATATATTAGCCAATGAAATTCATTTAAACTAATAAACTCTAATCTCATACACTTATAAACTAATTAACTTAAATTTAATAACTAATTAACTAATAAACTCATGAATTCATAGACTTATGAACTCTTAAACTCATAAATTAATAAACTCTGAACTCTAAACTCATTTAAACTTATAAACTCTAAACTCAAAAACTTGTACACTTATAAACTCATCAATTTATACACTTATAAACTCTAAACTCATAAACTCTGAGTGTGTGTGTGTGTGTGTGTGTGTATCTATCTATCTACCGCTCTGAATACCATAGCAACCACCCAGAACACCCTAGCAACCACCTAGCAACCACCCAGAACACCCTAGCAACCACCCAAAAGACCCTAACAACCACCCAAAATATCCTAGCAACCACCCAAAAGACCCTAGCAACCACCCAAAACACCCTAGCAACCGCCTAGCAACCACCCAAAAGACCCTAGCAACCACCCAAAACACCCTAGCAACCACCCAAAATACCCTAGCAACACCATAGCAACCACACAAAACATCCTAGTAACCACCCATAACACCCTAGCAACCGCCTAGCAACCACCCAGAACTACCTAGCAACCACCCAAAACACCCTAGCAACCACCCATAATACCCTAGCAACCACCCAAAACACCCTAGCAACCACCCAGAACACCCTAGCAACCGCCTAGCAACCACCCAAAAGACCCTAGCAACCACCCAAAATACCCTAGCAACCGCCTAGCAACCACCCAAAAGACCCTAGCAACCACCCAAAAGACCCTAGCAACCACCCAAAATACCCTAGCAACCGCCTAGCAACCACCCAAAAGACCCTAGCAACCACCCAAAATACCCTAGCAACACCATAGCAACCAAACAAAACATCCTAGTAACCACCCATAACACCCTAGCAACCGCCTACCAACCACCCAGAACACCCTAGCAACCACCCAAAATACCCTAGCAACACCATAGCAACCACACAAAACATCCTAGTAACCACCCATAACACCCTAGCAACCGCCTAGCAACCACCCAGAACACCCTAGCAACCACCCAAAATATCCTAGCAATCGCCTAGCAACCACCCAGAATACCCTAGCAACCACCCAGAACACCCTAGCAACCACCTAGCAACCACCCAAAAGACCCTAGCAACCACCCAAAATATCCTAGCAACCACCCAGAACACCCTAGCAACCGCCTAGCAACCACCCAAAAGACCCTAGCAACCACCCAGAATACCCTAGCAACCGCCTAGCAACCACCCAAAAGACCCTAGCAACCACCCAAAATAGCCTAGCAACCACCAAAAATACCCTAGCAACCGCCTAGCAACCACCCAAAAGACCCTAGCAACCACCCTTAATATCCTAGCAACCGCATAGCAACCACCCAGAATACCCTAGCAACCACCCAAAACACCCTAGCAACCACCCAGAACACCCTAGCAACCGCCTAGCAACCACCCAAAAGACCCTAGCAACCACCCAAAAGACCCTAGCAACCACCCAAAAGACCCTAGCAACCACCCAGGACACCCTAGCAACCACCTAGCGACCACCCATAACATCCTAGCAACCGCGTATCAAAAAACGTTACGGTCCAAACTTTCTCAAGCCAACTTAAAGTTTGTCTCGACGAACTTTCGCATCTAGTTATTATTATTATTCTTCTGTGAATAACTGTTGACTCAAACTCGCCCTAGAGCTTTAACTCTACATACTCCAAACTCGGCTCAGACACTCAAACTGATCTGAAGTTAGTTGCTTTATCTTTTCAGACTGATCAGACTTACGGTTTTCCTACAAATGACGATCAAAACTCGGAAAAACTCCCATTGACTTAACATTGGGCATTCTAAAAAAATTCAAACTCACCAACCGACAAAAATTCAAATCTAAATCCCTTGAAAACTAAATCAAACTGCCATTCTATATATATTAGCCAATGAAACTCATTTAAACTAATAAACTCTAATCTCATACACTTATAAACTAATTAACTTAAATTTAATAACTAATTAACTAATAAACTCATGAATTCATATACTTATGAACTCTTAAACTCATAAATTAATAAACTCTGAACTCTAAACTCATTTAAACTTATAAACTCTAAACTCAAAAACTTGTACACTTATAAACTCATCAATTTATACACTTATAAACTCTAAACTCATAAACTCTGAGTGTGTGTGTGTGTGTGTGTGTGTGTGTGTGTATCTATCTATCTACCGCTCTGAATACCATAGCAACCACCCAGAACACCCTAGCAACCACCTAGCAACCACCCAGAACACCCTAGCAACCACCCAAAAGACCCTAGCAACCACCCAAAATATCCTAGCAACCACCCAAAAGACCCTAGCAACCACCCAAAACACCCTAGCAACCGCCTAGCAACCACCCAAAAGACCCTAGCAACCACCCAAAAGACCCTAGCAACCACCCAAAAGACCCTAGCAACACCATAACAACCACACAAAACATCCTAGTAACCACCCATAACACCCTAGCAACCGCCTAGCAACCACCCAGAACACCCTAGCAACCACCCAAAACACCCTAGCAACCACCCAAAATATCCTAGCAACCGCCTAGCAACCACCCAGAACACCCTAGCAACCAACCAAAATACCCTAGCAACCGCCTAGCAACCACCCAAAAGACCCTAGCAACCACCCAAAATAGCCTAGCAACCACCCAAAATACCCTAGCAACCACCCAGAATACCATAGCAACCACCCAAAAGACCCTAGCAACCACCCAAAATACCCTAGCAACCACCCAAAATATCCTAGCAACCACCCAAAAGACCCTAGCAACCACCCAAAACACCCTAGCAACCGCCTAGCAACCACCCAAAAGACCCTAGCAACCACCAAAAAGACCCTAGCAACCACCCAAAAGACCCTAGCAACACCATAGCAACCACACAAAACATCCTAGTAACCACCCATAACACCCTAGCAACCGCCTAGCAACCACCCAGAACACCCTAGCAACCACCCAAAACACCCTAGCAACCACCCAAAATATCCTAGCAACCGCCTAGCAACCACCCAGAACACCCTAGCAACCACCCAAAACACCCTAGCAACCACCCAGAACACCCTAGCAACCGCCTAGCAACCACCCAGAACACCCTAGCAACCACCCAAAAGACCCTAGCAACCACCCAGAACACCATAGCAACCACCCAGAACACCCTAGCAACCACCTAGCAACCACCCAGAACACCCTAGCAACCACCCAAAAGACCCTAGCAACCACCTAGCAACCACCCAAAAGACCCTAGCAACCACCCAAAATACCCTAGCAACACCATAGCAACCACACAAAACATCCTAGTAACCACCCATAACACCCTAGCAACCACCCAGAACACCTTGGCAACCACCCAAAACACCCTAGCAACCACCCAAAATACCCTAGCAACACCATAGCAACCACACAAAACATCCTAGTAACCACCCATAACACCCTAGCAACCACCTAGCAACCACCCAAAAGACCCTAGCAACCACCCAGGACACCCTAGCAACCACCTAGCAACCACCCAGAACACCCTAGCAACTACCCAAAAGACCCTAGCAACCACCCAAAATATCCTAGCAACCACCCAAAACACCCTAGCAACCGCCTAGCAACCACCCAAAATACCCTAGCAACACCATAGCAACCACCCATAACATCCTAGCAACCGCCTAGCAAAAAAATTTCCGGTCCAAACTTTCTCAAGCCAACTTAAAGTTTGTCTCGACGAACTTTCGCATCTAGTTATTATTATTCTTCTTCTGAGACTAAAAAAATATAACTTTAATACAGCCTAGAGCTTTAACTCTACATACTCCAAACTCGGCTCAGACCTTCAGACTATTCTGACTCGGTATGCTATATCTTTTCTAACTGATCGGACTTACGGTTTTCCTAAAAATGACGATCAAAACTCGGAAAAACTCCCATTGACTTTTTCAAACTGACCAACCGACAAAAATTCAAATCTAAATCCCTTGAAGACTAAACCAAACTGCCGTTCTATATACTATATGAGCCATTGAGACTCATTTAAACTAATAAACTCATCTATCTATCTACTTCAAACTAAATTAAACTTCAAACTAAATTAATCTTCAAACTAAATTAAACTTCAAACTAATTTAAACTTTAAACTTCAAACTAATTTAAACTTTAAACTAATTTAAACTTCAAACTACTAAATTTACTTCATTTAAACTAATAAACTCATCTATCTATCTACTTCAAACTAAATTAAACTTCAAACTACTAAATTTACTTCATTTAGACTAATAAACTCATCTATCTATCTACTTCAAACTAAATTAAACTTCAAACTACTAAATTTACTTCATTTAAACTAATAAACTCATCTATCTATCTACTTCAAACTAAATTAAACTTCAAACTAAATTAAACTTCAAACTAAATTAAACTTTAAACTAATTTAAACTTCAAACTACTAAATTTACTTCATTTAAACTAATAAACTCATCTATCTACTTCAAACTAAATTAAACTTCAAACTAAATTAAACTTCAAACTACTAAATTTGCTTCATTTAAACTTATAAACTCTAAACTCATACACTTATAAACTAATTAACTTAACTCATGAATTCATAGACTTATGAACTCTTAAACTCATAAATGTATAAACTCTGAACTCTAAACTCATTTAAACTTATAAACTCTGAACTCAAAAACTTGTACACTTATAAACTCATCAATTTATACACTTATAAACTCTAAACTCATAAACTCTGAGTGTGTGTGTGTGTGTGTGTGTGTGTGTCTATCTATCTACCGCTCTGAATACCATAGCAACCACCCAGAACACCCTAGCAACCACCTAGCAACCACCCAGAACACCCTAGCAACCACCCAAAATATCCTAGCAACCACCCAAAAGACCCTAGCAACCACCCAAAACACCCTAGCAACCGCCTAGCAACCACCCAAAAGACCCTAGCAACCACCCAAAACACCCTAGCAACCACCCAAAATACCCTAGCAACACCATAGCAACCACACAAAACATCCTAGTAACCACCCATAACACCCTAGCAACCGCCTAGCAACCACCCAAAATATCCTAGCAACCGCCTAGCAACCACCCAGAACACCCTAGCAACCACCCAAAACACCCTAGCAACCACCCAGAACACCCTAGCAACCGCCTAGCAACCACCCAGAACACCCTAGCAACCACCCAAAAGACCCTAGCAACCACCCAGAATACCATAGCAACCACCCAGAACACCCTAGCAACCACCCAAAAGACCCTAGCAACCGCCTAGCAACCACCCAAAAGACCCTAGCAACCACCCAAAATACCCTAGCAACACCATAGCAACCACACAAAACATCCTAGTAACCACCCATAACACCCTAGCAACCACCTAGCAACCACCCAGAACACCCTAGCAACCACCCAAAACACCCTAGCAACCGCCTAGCAACCACCCAAAAGACCCTAGCAACCACCCAAAAGACCCTAGCAACAACCCAAAATATCCTAGCAACCGCCTAGCAACTACCCAAAAGACCCTAGCAACCACCCAAAAGACCCTAGCAACCACCCAAAACACCCTAGCAACCGCCTAGCAACCACCCAAAAGACCCTAGCAACCACCCAAAACACCCTAGCAACCGCCTAGCAACCACCCAAAATATCCTAGCAACCGCCTAGCAACCACCCAGAATAACCTAGCAACCACCCAAAACACCCTAGCAACCACCCAGAACACCCTAGCAACCACCTAGCAACCACCCAAAAGACCCTAGCAACCACCCAAAACACCCTAGCAACCGCCTAGCAACCACCCAAAAGACCCTAGCAACCACCCAAAACAGCCTAGCAACCACCCAGAATACCCTAGCAACCACCTAGCAACCACCCAAAATACCCTAGCAACCACCCAGGACACCCTAGCAACTACCTAGCAACCACCCAGAACACCCTAGCAACCGCCCAAAATACCCTAGCAACACCATAGCAACATCCTAGCAACCGCCTAGCAAAAAACGTTCTGCTCCAAACTTTCTCAAGCCAACTTAAAGTTTGTCTCGACGAACTTTCGCATCTAGTTAAGTTGGCTTGAGAAAGCCAACATATTGAAATCCTATTTAAACTTATTATTATTATTATTATTATTCTTCTTACTAAAACTGTTGACTCAAACTCGCCCTAGAGCTTTAACTCTACATACTTCAAACTCGGCTCAGACACTCAAACTGATCTGCAGCTATATGCTATATCTTTTCAGACTGATCGGACTTACGGTTTTCCTACAAATGACGATCAAAACTCGGAAAAACTCCCATTGACTTAACATTGGGCATTCTAAAAAAATTCAAACTCACCAACCGACAAAAATTCAAATCTAAATCCCTTGAAAACTAAACCAAACTGCCATTCTATATATATTAGCCAATGAAACTCATTTAAACTAAAAAACTCTAATCTCATACACTTATAAACTAATTAACTTAAATTTAATAACTAATTAACTAATAAACTCATGAATTCATAGACTTATGAACTCTTAAACTCATAAATTAATAAACTCTGAACTCTAAACTCATTTAAACTTATAAACTCTAAACTCAAAAACTTGTACACTTATAAACTCATCAATTTATACACTTATAAACTCATAAACTCTGAGTGTGTGTGTGTGTGTGTGTGTGTGTGTGTGTGTGTGTGTGTGTGTGTCTGAGTGAGTGTGTGAGCGAGGTAGTCTGTTTGAGTGTGTGTGTGTGTGTGTGTGTGTGTGTGTGTGTGTATCTATCTATCTACCGCTCTGAATACCATAGCAACCACCCAGAACACCCTAGCAACCACCCAGAACACCTTAGCAACCACCCAAAAGACCCTAGCAACCACCCAAAATATCCTAGCAACCACCCAGAACACCCTAGCAACCACCTAGCAACCACCCAAAACACCCTAGAAACCACCCAAAAGACCCTAGCAACCACCCAAAATACCCTAGCAACACCATAGCAACCACACAAAACATCCTAGTAACCACCCATAACACCCTAGCAACCGCCTAGCAACCACCCAGAACACCCTAGCAACCACCCAAAACACCCTAGCAACCACCCAAAATACCCTAGCAACACCATAGCAACCACACAAAACATCCTAGTAACCACCCATAACACCCTAGCAACCGCCTAGCAACCACCCAGAACACCCTAGCAACCACCCAAAAGACCCTAGCAACCGCCTAGCAACCACCCAGAATACCCTAGCAACCACCCAAAACACCCTAGCAACCGCCTAGCAACCACCCAGAATACCCTAGCAACCACCCAAAACACCCTAGCAACCACCCAGAGCACCATAGCAACCGCCTAGCAACCACCCAAAAGACCCTAGCAACCGCCTAGCAACCACCCAGAATACCCTAGCAACCACCCAAAACACCCTAGCAACCACCCAAAAGACCCTAGCAACCACCCAAAAGACCCTAGCAACCGCCTAGCAACCACCCAAAAGACCCTAGCAACCACCCAAAACACCCTAGCAACCGCCTAGCAACCACCCAAAAGACCCTAGCAACTACCCAGAACACCCTAGCAACCGCCTAGCAACCACCCAAAAGACCCTAGCAACCACCCAAAATATCCTAGCAACCACCCAGAATACCCTAGCAACCACCCAGAATACCCTAGCAACCACCCAAAACACCCTAGCAACCACCCAGAACACCCTAGCAACCGCCTAGCAACCACCAAAAAGACCCTAGCAACCACCTAGCAACCACCCAAAAGACCCTAGCAACCACCCAAAAGACCCTAGCAACCACCCAGAACACCCTAGCAACCGCCTAGCAACCACCCAAAAGACCCTAGCAACCACCCAGGACACCCTAGCAACCACCTAACAACCACCCAGAAGACCCTAGCAACCACCCAAAATATCCTAGCAACCGCCTAGCAACCACCCAGAATACCCTAGCAACCACCCAAAAAACCCTAGCAACCACCCAGAACACCCTAGCAGCCGCCTAGCAACCACCCAAAATACCCTAGCAACCACCCAAAAGACCCTAGCAACCACCCAGGACACCCTAGCAACCACCTAGCAACCACCCAGAACACCCTAGCAACCTCCCAAAATACCCTAGGAACACCATAGCAACCACCCATAAAATCCTAGCAACCGCCTAGCAAAAAACGTTCTGGTCCAAACTTTCTCAAGCCAACTTAAAGTTTGTCTCGACGAACTTTCGCATCTAGTTATTATTATTCTTCTTACTAAAACTGTTGACTCAAACTCGCCCTAGAGCTTTAACTCTACATACTTCAAACTCGGCTCAGACACTCAAACTGATCTGCAGCTATATGCTATATCTTTTCAGACTGATCGGACTTACGGTTTTCCTACAAATGACGATCAAAACTCGGAAAAACTCCCATTGACTTAACATTGGGCATTCTAAAAAAATTCAAACTCACCAACCGACAAAAATTTAAATCTAAATCCCTTGAAAACTAATTCAAACTGCCATTCTATATATATTAGCCAATGAAACTCATTTAAACTAAAAAACTCTAATCTCATACACTTATAAACTGATTAACTTAAATTTAATAACTATTTAACTAATAAACTCATGAATTCATAGACTTATGAACTCTTAAACTCATAAATTAATAAACTCTGAACTCTAAACTCATTTAAACTTATAAACTCTAAACTCAAAAACTTGTACACTTATAAACTCATCAATTTATACACTTATAAACTCTAAACTCATAAACTCTGAGTGTGTGTGTGTGTGTGTGTGTGTCTGAGTGTCTGAGTGAGTGTGTGAGCGAGGTAGTCTGTTTGAGTGTGTGTGTGTGTGTGTGTGTGTGTGTATCTATCTATCTACCGCTCTGAATACCATAGCAACCACCCAGAACACCCTAGCAACCACCTAGCAACCACCCAGAACACCCTAGCAACCACCCAAAAGACCCTAGCAACCACCCAAAATATCCTAGCAACCACCCAGAACACCCTAGCAACCACCCAAAACACCCTAGCAACCACCCAAAAGACCCTAGCAACCACCCAAAATACCCTAGCAACACCATAGCAACCACACAAAACATCCTAGTAACCACCCATAACACCCTAGCAACCGCCTAGCAACCACCCAGAACACCCTAGCAACCACCCAAAACACCCTAGCAACCACCCAAAATACCCTAGCAACACCATAGCAACCACACAAAACATCCTAGTAACCACCCATAACACCCTAGCAACCGCCTAGCAACCACCCAGAACACCCTAGCAACCACCCAAAAGACCCTAGCAACCGCCTAGCAACCACCCAGAATACCCTAGCAACCACCCAAAACACCCTAGCAACCACCCAGAACACCCTAGCAACCGCCTAGCAACCACCCAGAATACCCTAGCAACCACCCAAAACACCCTAGCAACCACCCAGAACACCATAGCAACCGCCTAGCAACCACCCAAAAGACCCTAGCAACCGCCCAGAATACCCTAGCAACCACCCAAAACACCCTAGCAACCACCAAAAAGACCCTAGCAACCGCCTAGCAACCACCCAAAAGACCCTAGCAACCACCCAAAACACCCTAGCAACCACCTAGCAACCACCCAAAAGACCCTAGCAACCACCCAGAACACCCTAGCAACCGCCTAGCAACCACCCAAAAGACCCTAGCAACCACCCAAAATATCCTAGCAACCACCCAGAATACCCTAGCAACCACCCAAAACACCCTAGCAACCACCCAGAACACCCTAGCAACCGCCTAGCAACCACCCAAAAGACCCTAGCAACCACCTAGCAACCACCCAAAAGACCCTAGCAACCACCCAAAACACCCTAGCAACCACCCAGAACACCCTAGCAACCGCCTAGCAACCACCTAGCAACCACCCAAAAGACCCTAGCAACCACCCAAAATATCCTAGCAACCGCCTAGCAACCACCCAGAATACCCTAGCAACCACCCAAAAAACCCTAGCAACCACCCAGAACACCCTAGCAACCACCTAGCAACCACCCAAAAGACCCTAGCAACCACCCAGGACACCCTAGCAACCACCTAGCAACCACCCAGAACACCCTAGCAACCTCCCAAAATACCCTAGGAACACCATAGCAACCACCCATAAAATCCTAGCAACCGCCTAGCAAAAAACGTTCTGGTCCAAACTTTCTCAAGCCAACTTAAAGTTTGTCTCGACGAACTTTCGCATCTAGTTTTTATTAGTGGTGCTTTTTCAAAGCACCACTAGTGTTATTGTCACTCATACTTATTATTCTTCTTCTTCTTCTTCTTATTATTCCGCCACAAGTTTGGCGCGTAACTTGCCCCGCACCGTTTGTCACAGACCCCTGATTGAGGTGTCAAATCGACCGGCTCATTGAGGAGAGGTGTGCTATGACTTTTCTAAGCGATCGGGTGTACGATGTTCGCACAGCGGGCGAAAAAGTGGCCAAAAAAGTCCCATTGACTTAACATTGGGCATTCTAAAAACATTTGAATCCCAACTGCCGTTTTCACACACACCACTCCAAAGGGCCTGACACCCCTGCGTTTCTCTCCCTCTCTCTCTCCCTCAGAGGATTTATATTATCAAGCAACCAATAAGTAATGTACTAAAATCTTCATAGCCACACCCTAGCAACCAGTTACAGCACCCTAGCAACCACTAAGAGCTCCCTAGCAACCACCCTAAACCAATAAATAATATAATTTTTTTTTTTTTACATTTTTTAAAGCAATATCACACTCGTAGCCTTGCGATATTGCTCCATGCTTGTGCCTATTCGGCCATAGGCACGAGGCCGCAGGCCGAGTGCCGTACTGAAGGAACTCATTATTAAAGATTTTAAGAACTCTATAAAAACTCCATAGTAACCATATTTGACAACTACCAACCACCTAGTAACACCATAGCAACTACCAAAAATACCTTAGCAACCACCCTGAACACCCTAGCAACGTCTAGAAATGCTCTAGTAACCACCAAAAAACTCTAGCAACCACCCAGAACACCCTAGCAACTGCCTAGCAACCACCCAGAACACCTAGCAACCACCCAGAACGCCTAGCAACCACCCAGAACACCCTAGCAACTACCTAGCAACGCCCTAGCATCCACCCAGAATACCTAGCAACTGCCTAGCAACACCATAGCAACCACCCAGAACACCCTAAGAACCACCTAGCAATGCCCTAGCAACCACCAAGAATACCCTAGCAACTGCCTAGCAACCACCAAGAATACCCTAGCAACTGCCTAGCAACCACCCAGAACACCTTAGCAACTGCCTAGCAACACCATAGCAACCACCCAGAAAACCCTAGCAACCACCTGGCAACAGCATCTTGCTAAAAACATGCTAGCAACATACTAATCATGCTAGCATCATGCTAGCAACATGCTAATCAAGCTAGCATCATGCTAACATCATGCTAATCAAGCTAGCAATATGCTGATAATGTTAGCATTATGCTACCAACATGCTAATCAAGCTAGCATCATGCTAACAACATGCTAATCAAGCTAGCATTATGCTAACAACATACTAATCAAGCTAGCATAATGCTAGCAACATGCTAATCAAGCTAGCATCATGCTAGCAACATGCTAATCAAGCTAGCATAATGCTAGCAACATGCTAATCATGTTAGCATCTAGCTAAAAATATGCTAACAAAATTGCTAATCATGCTAGCATCAAGCTACCAACATGCTAATCAAGCTAGCATCATGCTAACATCATGCTAATCAAGCTAGCATAATGCTAGCAACATGCTAATCATGTTAGAATCTAGCTAAAAACATGCTAGCAAAATGCTAATCATGCTAACATCTTGTTAAAAACATGCTAGCAAAATGCTAATCATGCTAACATCTTGTTAAAAGCATGCTAGCAACATGCTAATCATGTTAACAACATGCTAATCATGCTAGCATAATTTTAACAACATGTTAATCATAGTAAATCATGCTGGAATGTGGTAAATCGTAGTAAATCATCTTAGAAACATGGTAAATCGTGGTAAATAATGCTAAAACGTGGTATATCATGGTATCACAACATGTTAATTGTGTTAGCATCTGCCCAGTGGCGAGTTTTGCCACTGCAAGCACCACTTCACATTTTCTTCAGGAAATGTACATTCTAGTTATTATTATTATTCTGGACAAAAGTTTGGCGCGTAATGCGCCCCGCACCGTTTGTCACAGACCCCTGAGTGAGGTGTCAAATCGAGCGGCTCATTGAGGAGAGGTGTGCTATGACTTTTCTAAGCGATCGGGTGTACGATGTTCGCACAGCGGATGAAAAAGCGGCCAAAAAAATCCCATTGACTTTACATGGGGAGTTCTAAAAACATTTGAATCCCAACTGCCGTTTTCACACACACCACTCCAAAGGGCCTGACACCCCTGCGTTTCTCTCCCTCTCTCTCTCCCTCAGAGGATTT
Organism: Leuciscus leuciscus; assembly: GCF_965113295.1. NCBI lineage: Eukaryota > Metazoa > Chordata > Actinopteri > Cypriniformes > Leuciscidae > Leuciscus > Leuciscus leuciscus. The sequence continues at coordinate 6,973,712 of NC_138725.1, forward strand.
ATATTATCAAGCAGCCAATAAGTAATGGCCTAAAATCTTCATAGCCACACCCTAGCAACCAGTTACAGCACCCTAGCAACCACTCTGAGATCCCTAGCAACCACCCTAAACCAATAAATAATATAAAAACATTTTTTTTACATTTTTTAAAGCAATATCACACTCGTAGCCTTGCGATATTGCTCCATGCTTGAGCCTATTCGGCCATAGGCACGAGGCCGCAGGCCGAGTGCCGTACTGAAGGAACTCGTTATTAAAGATTTTAAGAACTCTATAAAAACTCCATAGTAACCATCTTTGACAACTACCAACCACCTAGTAACACCATAGCAACCACCCAGAACACCCTAGCAACTGCCTAGCAACCACCCAGAACACCCTAGCAACTGCCTAGCAACGCCCTAGCATCCACCCAGAATACCATAGCAACTGCCTAGCAACCATCTAGCAAACCACCCAGAACACCCTAGCAACTACCTAGCAACCACAGAGAACACCCTAGCAACCGACTAGGAGTCACCCATAATATCCTAGCAATGCCCTAGCAACCACCCAGAATACCTTAGCAACCCTATTCATTTGAATGTAATCATAATGTTTGCCTGAGGGCGCTCAACAACCATGTCATCTGTGAGTGTGAGAGTTTCTAACAAACTAAAAAAAAAAAACTTTATAATAAATTACCATTTACCATTTACCAAATTACCACTTTACCGTTGTTAATGTGTTTATCTGTGTTTGTTTGTTGTTGTTTATAGTATTTAATGATTATACACACATTAAGCATGATTAACCAATTCAGTCGATGAAACTACAAAGATGGCACAGATATAATTACAAAATAAAGTAATTGCGATTGTTATTAATATTATTTTATAAAGTAAGTAACATGTAAAAAGTAGTTTAGTCACGTGAATACGTGTGACGAAGCCGTTTCTGCCAGCTCGAGCTCTCCTACACACAGTGTATCAGCGTCCGAATTCACTTCACTTCGTTAATTCCTTGCAGATGTAATGCACTCAGATGCCTATAAGGATTAGCTGCTAGTGAATGAGTGAACGAGTGAGCGGTTTCGGACACAAACTTTACTTAATTGACTCCTTGCAGATACAGTGCACTTAAATTCCACACACTATATAGTAGGGATTAGTGAATGAGAGAGTGAACGAACGAACGAGTGAGTGGTAACTCCATAATCCCGAGTCATAGATTTGTTTACAATGAACGAATCTTTCATGACCGATTCTTCACTAGAAGGTGTGATTCTATTGGTTGTACAATCAAAGCTCGCCACTGATTGGCTGCGAGATCGACTTCACTGGAGCACAACTGGTCAACAGCCCGCAGTATTCTCTTGAGGTAAGTGGAGACGTTTGTTTTCAAATATGCTGTTTTATAAAGCCTTGTATTGTCAAATGCAGCTCTTTGTTTGAATTAAATGTAGGTAATATTATTCGTATTGTAATGAGTTGTAGATAATATCGTTTTTGTTTGCACTGAAGTTACCTTTTTCTCTGTAAAGAGGGTAATGTATGATACGTTATGTCTAAGTTACAGCTAGCTAACGTTACACTTAAATCTTTGTGTGAAAACGTAACATGATATTTGTGTGTCTGATGGATATTACGTCCTTTGGTTTTTGCTGTTTGTGTAGCTTACAATATCTTAAATACTGCGTGAGGAGTGTGTTATTTTGGCATTTATTTTAAGCTAAAACATCCTTAATGGTTGGTTATATGGTACAAAGTATACTTCTGGTACTCGCCGTTTGTATTTTACATTAATGCATATGGAAGCAGAAATATTATAATGAAAATTGTCGATTGATGCTTCATGTCAAAGGCAGCGTCGAAGTTTCCTCATGTAATCAAAGGCAGTTAGATTATCACCGGTGATGAAATCCGGTGAGAACCGATTTCAGTGCGCGCTCACTGACAGAATTCTTTAATCATAAACCACAAAGTGGTTTATAACCAAAATAATGTATGTAAGAAATTATTATTTTTCTCTGTATTTAGCTTTTTAATATAACGGGAGTTCCATGAGTGTTTTACTGGTATTTCTCAAGAGTGAGTTTATAACCTTGGTTTCGCGCCTTGCGGTCACGTGCTTCATGTTACACAAATCCGCGTTTACAATCTGTTTGAATGGGTCAGTAGGATAGAGACGCCAGCTTCACCATATTTGCAGCATTTTTGGTCAATATTAAAGCATGATGGGACGTATAATAACGCATCGAGTACTACGTTGACGAGATTCACAGTATTTTGAGGAGTAATGAAGAGACAAAATTAATATGTTTTTCTTCAGATATCCTTATAGATTGTGGGTCGGCCTCAAAACCGACCAAACACTTTGAGTGTAACGTTTATCAATTAAAAATAAATTCACTATGTTTTAGTTCAGTTATAGTTAGAATATATTTTATGGTAATAAAGAATTATGATCAAATAATGTCGATTGGTGCATTACATCATTGTTCATGTCTATCAAATGCAGTGTTGAGCACTATAGCCAATCACACGCGTTTCTGCTGAGTTTAAAAATACAACATCCAATCAAAGGCGGTTAGATTAGTCACCGGTGAAGAAATCCGGTGAGAACTGATTTTAGTGCGCGCTCCGTCACAGAATTCTCTAATCATAAACCACAAAGTGCAAATATAATGTATGTAATAAATTTATTTTGCACTGTAGATAGACAGCTTTGTTTCTGGGTTTTTCCTACATTTGGCGGCCGCCGATTCGAATTTTTGTCCTGCCAGAGCCTTATTTGATCGGTGAGTGATTACTGCTCTGCTGCCTGCCCTTGTGAAAGAACGAGCAGAGAGAGAGAGCGAGCGCCCCGGCGGCGCGCGCGCACTCTCACGTCTTCAAAGCGATGTCTTGCTCTCTCTCCCTCGCGCAATTTATCAAAATCAAATGACACGATGGTAAACTATTCAGTGATGAAATGTGTTCTGTGTTGACACAATTCTTGCGCGATGTCCTAACTGCTGGGATAATCACTCAACGCGTACACGTCCGACTCGCAAATGACTCTTTTGAACCGATTCACTTTAATGAATTCTTAAAACAACTGATCTGTGTCCAACGCTGAACTCACAAAACGTCTGAATCGGTGTATAACAGACCGGTAACACTTTACAATAAGGTTCCATTTATCAAACTCTTGTTAACTACATTAGTTAACATTAACTATTAATCTTTGTTAATGTTAATTTCACCATTTACTAGTAGCCTACATTATTGAAATCAAAAGTTGTATTTGGTAACATTAGTAAATGCACTGTGAAGTAACATGAACAAACAATGAAAAGCTTTATTTTTATTAACTAAGATTAACAAAGATTAATAAATACAAGGAACAAATGTATTGTTCATGGTTAGTTCATGTTAGTTAGCCTAATACATGAACTAATGTTAAATCAAACCATACTGTAAAGTGTTACAAACAAATTATTTACTCAGATCTCAGAAGTGCTTAGCCCATTTTTTTATTTTTTATTATTAATAGTGGTTAGCAAGATTTCACCTTAATAAACTACAGTATTTTCTGGTTATTTATATAACAATGTAGATTTTTGTAGAAAATGACAAACATTTTTGTAGAACTCATTTAGTTAAGTGAGGCGAACATTTTCAGCTTTTTTTCCAGTGTTATTATTTGCAATGGAAGTTCAAGTTACATGGTTTGTGAGTGTGGTGTTGAGTTTTATGACACTCTTTTTCTCTGTTTCAGAATACTGTTTTCACAAGCATTCCTTACTGCATTTCAAAGGTAAAGGGTTAATTAGGGACATGGCCACAAATACAAAATGCTTCAGATCTGGCTTGTTGATAAGAAAATCGTTATAGTTTAAAAATGATCAGGAATATAAAAGCTATTTAAAAAAAAACTGTTTTGTTTATGCCACAGATAATTAAGACTACATTTACCCATCCATTCTCCAAACCACTTGTCCTATAGTAAACCTGCTGGATGGTCGGTCCATCACAGGCCACATATTTGACATAACTCAGCTTCTAGAAAATATAAGAGTATTTCAAAAAAAGACATTCGTGAGATAAATTCCTAAAATTATCTGTACTCTACATGTAGATAAAATATCATAATGTATCATAATCATTATCATAAAGTCATATTTCATTATGTTGTCATTATTTTTTTCAGACTGACTGATCAGAGCACAACCTGCATTTTCTGTTGCACTTTTCTCTCTGGTTAGTATTAATATGTTTATTAAGCTGTATTATGGCATTTTCATCCCATCGCCATAATTGTAGTCCCTTTGCCTTAATATGTCTGTTTTTATATCTTTTTCAGGTTCCTTGGGTTTTGCCGTTTTCTACAGAGAGCAGTTTCATTTCTTACCCCATATCCTCTACCTTCACCCCCCCCCCCCCCCCCAAAAAAAAAAACTTTATTGCAATTTACAAGTTTACACAGTGTCTCTTTTGTTGTTCTTGTTTAACTGTTTGTTTTCTTCCTGAGAGTACTATAGGTTTTATCTTTTTAGGCTCAACAGCTGTTACATCTGGAGAACGTTCAAAGTATGTGCCTACCTAAGTGAGAATGTCCAATTAAAATGAATTTGACTAACAAATAAGTGCATTTAAATATGTATTACTTTTGAGTATTAAAAAGAAATCCATGGCTACTTTTTATGATTTGAGACTTGAAAATAAAAGATCTACTTTTAGAAGTTACTTAATTCACTCAAATTAGTGAGTTAAACAGATAAATTTGTCAAGAATCATTTTTTGTCATTTCTTTTTATCTCTTCATATTTTAAAGGATGCCGCGGAGGGGAAAGAGATCTCAGGCTCAAAAAATTCGTTGGAGAAAGTTGGATCTGGAGGATGACCAGACCAGACCCTCCAGGATTAACCAGGTACTATTGATATCTGTGTCTTGCAACATGCTCATTTCAGGGCACCTTAATGTTTGGGACTAGGGCTGTCACGATTTCACAAATGCGACCACATCAAATTTTAACTCGCAAATTCTCAAATCTGTATAGGACATTTATTACAATTTAAATAGTTAAATTAAATCACTAATTAATAAAATAAATTAATTAATCTTTAATTTTAAATGCCTTTTCTTTAGTTTTTTAGTTTATCTTTAATACTGTTTAGCAAAAATGTCTTTGTCCCAAACACTATGAAGTGCAATTTAAAATTTAACACAGATTCTATAACACTAATTTTGATCAACAGCCTAATTCCATGAATGATGATTTACAGGTTGAACAGGCAAGCACCAGTGCAGCTGTAGCTCAGGTTTCGGGTAGAACGTATGTAGAAGGTAGTGATATTGCACCCAGGGTTTTGTCTGTGCAGGCATCTCATTGTCAAGGTGATGATAGGTATGACAGTTTCTCTAGAAATCATCAGTGCACGTGTGTAGCGTTGGCATTTTTAGCTAACCAGAGTGAAGGGATTACGTTCAAGATGCCTGACCTTGATAGAGTTTTAGAGGAGGGAGATGCGTTATATGTCGGTACTAAAATGCAGCTTATTGCTCAACGGAGGTTTAATCGCAACCATCTGACAATGGAGGACGTACCATTGAGCGTTGCATCATTTCACCGGACACACAATGTGCTGAAGTCAGGAGTGATGTTTGGATACCTCAGGGCCACAGGGACCCCTGGCACTGAAGAATGGTGGATTCCTCTCACTGAAAGGCTACAGTGTCTCTCCACAGATGTCAGGCATGCTTTGCTCCTTGTTGCTCCTGAGTGTATTGCTGTGTTCAGAGACAGATCTGGAAGGTACGGATACTTCGATTCTCACTCAAGGACAGCTGCAGGCTTGCCCCATCCTACTGGTCATGGAACTGCTGTCATGTTGACTTTCACCCACCTGAGTGACATGGCAGACAGAGTTCTCAAGATCTTCTGGGATCGTGGTGATGAGACCAGCTATGAATTCATGCCTGTATCATTTGAAACAGAGCAACAGTCTGTCCAGCTGCCTTCACCATCTGTTTTTGAACAGGTATCACCAGTGACTTCAGCGCCCCCAGAACCAGCAACAAATATTGGAGCCAAAGTAAATTTTGTTGGCTCAGGAGCTGAAAACCGAGATGTGGTAGATAAAACAAATAAGCACAGAAGAAGAAAAGAAATGCGTAAAACATTTAAAATGTCAAAACAAGGCAGAGAACCTAAGGACACGGCTGCATCTTATGCCACCAGGAAACATAAAAAAAAGGATTGTGAGAGACGGAGGTATGCCACTTCTTTGCAATACCAATCAAAGAAAAAAGAATCAAATAAGGTAAAGTATAATCAAGATGCTCTCTTCCGAAACCAAATGAAATGGTTTATAGTGAGAAGATACAGCACGGATACCGTCTTCCAGAGGAAGATGAAAGAAAACATGAAGAAGAGGTACAGCACAGATGCTCTCTTCCAGAAGAAGATGAAAGAAAACATGAAGAAGAGGTACAGCACAGATGCTCTCTTCCAGAAGAAGATGAAAGAGTACACGAAGAAGAGGTACAGCACAGATGCTCTCTTCCAGAAGATGAAAGAATACAGTAAGAAGAGGTACAGCACAGATGCTCTCTTCCAGAAGAAGATGAAAGAAAACATGAAGAAGAGGTACAGCACAGATGCTCTCTTCCAGAAGAAGATGAAAGAATACAGTAAGAAGAGGTACAGCACAGATGCTCTCTTCCAAAAGAAGAAGAAAGAGTACATTAAGAAGAGGTACAGCACAGATGCTCTCTTCCAGAAGAAGCAGAAAGAGTACATAAAGAAGAGGTACAGCACAGATACTCTCTTCCAGAGGAAAATGAAAGCCTACATGTTTAAGAGATATGCAGGTGATCCAGAGTTCAGAGCACATCACATCCTGCGATGTACCCTACGCAAGACCCAGAAATGTGCCAGTGATGTTACATATCACGTTCTGCATCGATTGCAATGCGCACTGCGGATCAAAAAGAAATATAAACCGTACATCCGTCCCAGCCAGGAAACACCCCAGCCTTGTGTTAACAAAGTGATGGAAAGTGCTATACATGCATTCCGGTGTAAGATTCAGCATGGCCCTACACATGTCTGCACAGTCTGTCACAGAGCCCTGTTTCCTAATCAAGTCAAGGTCTGTAATAGAACAAGTTATACCAAAAACGTTCATGTTGCAGCGTCTTGCCTAACCGGGAAGTATGTTCACGCTTGTGATAATGCCTGCTCAGGTTCCTGCGTAGTTCCAGAAGAGAGAAGACAGGAATGGATTTGCCACACTTGTGACAGCCACCTCAAGAGAGGACAGATGTCTTCAATTGCAGCAGCCAACAAACTGGAGCTGCCACCAATCCCTGCGGAATTGGATGAATTAAATGTCCTTGAACGTCAACTCATTGCAAAAATTTTACCATTTGCAAAAATAGTTGCATTACCCAAAGGACAGCAGAGAGCAGTACGTGGTGCCGTTGTGTGTGTGCCCTCCGAGATGGAGAAGACTGTCAACTCTCTGCCAAGACCAAGAAGTGAGGCCCAGCTGCTGCAGGTGAAGCTGAAGAGACACGTTAAGTTTAAAGGATACCAGCACTTCCACACGGTGAATATGCATAACGTACTTGCAGCTTTATCGAAGCTGAAAGCAATGCATTCGGAATACAGGGATATCTCCATAAGAGAATCTGCTGTATTTGAAAGTCCCCTAGATGAGGAAGCTGATGTCTCTGAAAGTCACCTAGACGAGGAAGCTGAAGTCTCTGAGATGCAACAAGAAGTCGATGTTGCTGAGCAGGATGAGCAACACGTTAGCGTCGAGGAAAAGGATGAGCTTCGACCCGGGCTCACATTAGACACGTGCATGCAGCCGCCCGACATCGGACATGAGATCTTGTCGTACGGTGAGGGAATATTTAGTATCGCACCTGCACAAGGACAAAAGCCTGTTGGATTTTTCAAAATCCCAAAGCTGGAAGCCATGGCGTTCCCTGTTCAATTCCCCACTGGACAGAATTCCATTGACGAGGAAAGACAAATTTCAATATCTCCCAGTATGTATTTCAACGCGAGATTGTTCAGCGTGGACACGCGTTTTGCAAAAGATCAGAGTTATCTTTTCTTTGCTCAGTTTGTAACAGAAACGCAACTGGCTAGAAACAGCATGTCTATTCAGTTGCGAAAAGGCAAACCTCTCACAAGAGACGGCCGAAGAATTTCTAACAGACTGCTTCAAGACAACCGGGAGATTGAAAGATTGGTACACAACAAAGACGCCACACGGTTCATGCAACCACTGAGAGGCTCTCCATCGTATTGGGAGAAAACTTTGAGGGATCTACAGGCTATGATAAGACAGTTAGGAACCCCTACGTTTTTTTGCACATTCAGTGCAGCCGAAATGAGATGGCCTGAAGTAATTACAGCAATCAAGGCCCAGCAAGGTGAACACGTCGACTTTTCCGAGCTTGACTGGACGACAAAGTGTGAAATCCTCCGAAGCAATCCAGTGACCGTTATGCGAATGTTTGAGAAGCGGGTGGATGCGCTAATGACTCATCTGCTTTTGTCGCCTGCCCAACCCATTGGTAAAGTTGAGGACTACTTTTACCGAGTGGAGTTTCAAGCTAGAGGGAGCCCACATATCCATCTTCTTGTTTGGATAAAGGACGCACCCGAGTTTGAAAAGGATTCTGACAAGGATGTTTGTGACTTTATTGACCGCAACATAACCTGCCAATTGCCCGATCCCTCGGCTGATCCTGAGCTTCACAAGATCGTCACAGAGGTCCAGCTTCACAGCAGGAACCACTCAAAGTCCTGTAAGAAGGGAAATCTTTTGTGTCGATTTGGGTTCCCCAAACTACCGGTGTCTAGCACCACGATCACTCGTCCGCGACCACAGCGTCCTGAAGAAGAGGATGACACGGACACTTCTCCATCTGGAAGCTGCATGTTTGCATCTAAACAACCACAGCGTCCTGAAGAAGAGCAAGAGAAAGCCCAAAATCAAGCAGAAAGAAGGAAGTTGAGACGGGAGGCTGCTCAAAAGGCAATGAGCGAAGCCAGGGCAAAACTCAAACCGGTGTGGGATCAGTTGAATGACCCCCAAGCCTCCTTTGACAGCTTGTCAGACCTACTGACAAAGAGTAAGTTGTCCATCGATGACTACAATGAGAACGTCGAAGCATTGTCCAATGCCAACGTGATTCTGCTGAAGCGTGATCCAAAGGAGTCTTGGGTGAATGGATACAATCCCGATTTGTTGAGGGCATGGAACGCTAATATGGACATTCAGTTCGTTCTTGACGCTTTTAGCTGCGTTATGTATATGCTTTCATATATTTCCAAACCGGAGCATGAAATGGGCGATTTACTTAAGAACGTAATCAAGAGTGTGCGTGAGACGAACGTTAGCGAGGAAGATGAAATGAAGCAGATAATGCAAGCCTACTCCAAACACAGGCAAGTTAGCGCTCAGGAGTCTGTGGCACGAACATGCAGCTTACCATTGAAGAAGTGTTCACGAAGTGTTGTGTTTCTACCGACGGATGATGACACGCTAAAGATGAGTCTTCCCCTAAGCGTCCTACAAAATAAAAATCCCGATTCGGAGGATGTGTGGATGTCAGGGATGATTGATAAATACAGAGCAAGGCCTCAAACGCATGACTTTGAAAAGATGTGTCTGGCAGATTTTGCTTCGGAGTGCCGCATCGTGTACGGTCAACAAACTAAAGGCAAGAACGTTCACCAGCTGCTCAACGGCATGGGTTTTTTTCAGAAGAGAACATCTGGGAAGGCTGCAGTTATTAGGTATGCACGTTTTTCGGAGGAAAAACAACCCGAAAAGTTTTACAGTAGATTACTTAAGCTTTATATGCCACATCGGAGCAACGAACAGCTAAAACCGCCTAGATTTCCGACATATGAGACGTTTTACAAGAGCGCAAAGGTGGAACTACCTACCCACCATCGTGTGCTTTTCCCTGTCTGTGCCGTAGTGCAAGTAAACAAGGAAAAGTTTGAAAAACACAGCGACGAGGTGGATAAGGCGTTCGATCAGCTGCAACAGCAAGGGCCATCCGAGAACGCGTGGACCGCTTTTGCACCTGAAATTGAAGTGGATCGTTTAGAGTGCGTTGCAGAACGACAAGACATCAATCCAGATGATGAGGATGTACAAGACGATGTCCCAGAATTTCAGATTCTTGAACATGGAGATGGAGTCGTGCCACAAATAGAGGCACCGCAGATGAGCATTGAATTTGTTAGGAAGATGTTCAGGAGTCTAAACGAGACGCAGGCCGCCATATTCTACACGGTCTGCCAGTGGTGTCAGAAGCGTGTGTGGGGTCATAATCCAGAACAGTTTTTCTACTTCATGTCAGGTGGTGCTGGTTGTGGCAAATCACACGTCATCAAGTGCATATACACGGAAGCGACCAAAATTCTGGGACAACTGCCTCGACTACAGGAGGAAGGAGATCTGTCCGTGCCTACGGTGCTCTTGAGTGCGTTTACTGGAACGGCAGCGTTCAACATATCCGGTAGAACACTGCATTCCATATTAAAACTTCCAAGGAATCTGAAGCCACCGTATCAAGGACTTGGAAATGCCCTAGATGAACTACGAGCAAGACTACGCGATGTGGAGATTCTTATCATCGATGAAGTGTCCATGATTTCGAAGGATCTTTTTGCCTACATAAATTGGAGATGTCAGCAAATCAAAGGCAGCAAGAAACCTTTCGGGGGAATCTCTGTCCTCGCCGTGGGCGACTTTTACCAACTGCCACCTCTGGGTAAAGCCAAACCACTCTGCGTTTACGAAGAGGATGTTTTGGACTTCTGGAAAGATCATTTCCAAATGATTACCCTCACCGAGATCATGCGTCAGAAAGAAGACCTGGCTTTTGCCCAACTTTTAAACCGCCTACGGGTGAAGCAGAAGACCGATGATCTTGCCGAAGAAGATAGAGCTTTGCTACTCCAAGCTGTGAAGGACCCCAAAGACTGCCCGTGTGATGCACTTCACATATTTGCCACCAACAAGGAAGTTCACGCACACAATACCAAAACAATCCATGCTCTTCACACTGACATCATTACCATCGATGCCGAGGACTACAGGAAAGACCCCAGAACAGGAGGGATGAAGAGACAAAAGAAGCCCATCACCGGAAAAAAGGACAACTTGCCTGACACCATACAAATTGCGTTGGGAGTACGCATAATGGTGACTAGAAATTTGGACGTTGAAGATGGAATAGTCAACGGGTGTTTTGGAAAGATTGCAAACATTGTCAATAAGACAAAAGATGGATTCGACACCGTGCAAATGTTAGGACTTCAGCTCGACAATCCAAACGCAGGCAGGAAACACCGCAAAAGGGTGCAAGGTGAAGAAGATGACTTGGTTTACATCGAGAGATCCGAAGAAACTCTTAGCAAAGGAGCAGTTCGTCGACAATTCCCCATCAAGTTAGCTTACGCCTGCACAACTCACAAAGTCCAAGGCATGACAATGGAGAATGCCGTGGTGTCACTGAAGAAGATTTTCGAGCCGGGAATGGCCTACGTTGCCCTCAGCAGAACGACTTCACTTCGTGGATTGCACATCACGGACTTCAGTGAAAAGAAGATATATGCAGATCCTACAGTCACAGCCTCGTTGGGAAACATGACCAGAGCAACATTCGAAGGAATCATGCCACTTTTGCAGCAGGTGAGGGAAACCAACATGGATCAAACGCTTAAAATCATTCATCACAACACAGAAGGACTGTCATCCCACATTGAAGATATCAGATGCCATCATGAACTGCTTCTATCGGATATTCTTTGCATGACGGAAACTCACCTGACCGGATCATTCACTACACCTCACGTCCAATTGGATGGATACAACATGTTTCTGCGTAACAGACATGTCTCCTACTCGACACACCAAGAAATTGCACAGAAAGCTGGCGGTGGAGTTGCAATATATTGCAAAGAGCATATTTCAGCTCAGCCTAGGCAGTTTGTACAAAATGTGACCGATCTGGAGTATGTCGTCATCAAAGTAGATAGCCCGATCAAAGCAACAATCGCTGCTGTCTACAGGCCACCACACTACGGATTCGAAGGATTCCTCGAAAACTTGAAGAGTCTGCTGGATTATTTGGACATCGTGGACGAACATCCTGTCATAATCTGTGGCGATTTTAATGAGGATCTCCTCTGCACAGGGAATAAAACTGTTCTGGAATTGTTTCAGTCTAAAGGATACACGCAACTGATCACCACAGCAACAACTAAAAAGAACACTCTGTTGGATCATATTTACATCTCTCATCCGGATTTGTGCCTTCAGTCGGGTGTCTTGCATAGTTATCATAGTTATCACAATCCCGTTTACTGTATTTTGCGTTAATTCGGGTTTTTTTGGTGGACAGATATTGTTGTGTTTTGTGGAAGGTTAGTATGCCATACGGAACCGTTTGCCACTGAAACTGCTTTATAACGCACCAGTGGGGCTTCAACAGCCTTAGTTAAACGGTTGGGCGCGTATGGTCGGGTTGTTAGGTAGTATGCCATACGGAACCGTTGCCAATGGACCTGCATACGTCACATCAGCGGGGCTTCGACAGCCTTAATCAAACGGGTTGGCGCGTATGGTCGTGTTGCGGTTAGATTGTGGTTAGGAGATTGTGGTTAGGTCATGTTTAGGGTTTATGCCACTGAGCTATGAGGAAGGAGCAACCTCAGCAGCAGCAGGAAGGACGGAGGAATAGTGTGACAACTCCAGGGAGGACACAGACAGTCATAGAGCAACAGTGGCAGTAAGTTATAAAAGACAAGGGAAAGAGAGAAGTAGCAAGACACCATTGTAATGTTTGATTTTGACCTTATAACATACATTTTAACTTGAATTGATGTTCAATCTACACAGTTTGTGACAATCTGTGCGGGATATGCAGTCCCCTGCTATTCTATGATTGATATGTGCCCTTCTGTAAAGTTGCAGGAAGAATTGGGAGACCATAGCAGTCCTGTCTGGATATGAGTGTGCAATATACCTTCTAAAGCTAAGTGTTCAAAGATTTTGCTTCAGTCGGTGTACTACTGCTTTTCATAACCGCATTTGAATAGAAATGTTATATTTGAATCTAATTTAGATTATGTTTTTCAGGAACCAGCCAAATGAATTCAGATTGTCTGAGAAGATCACGTGTGCTACATCAATGACGATGACGAGCTGGATACCAGATTATGTGCCAATTTCTTTCCGTAAGTTTTATTTCTGAGTTTTTTTATTTTTTTATTTTTTATTAGTACGGGTGTATTAGTGATCCCATTGTTCATTTATTAGTTTCATGCCCAGAGAACAGGTCCAAATATCTATGGCATTGAGGGCAACGCTGAAGAATGAAGAAGCAGAGGAAGAAGCAGACTGAGGTAAAGTTTGTCAATACTACTGATAAGGTCTAGTGTTTCAGTGCATTTTATTATACAATGGTTTCAGGGTTTTTCCCGGGTCAAAAATTGTCTTTGTTGGTGACCAACAGACACTGCTGTCCTATCTTGCCCTCTTATTTAAAAAAAAAGAGCAGATTTTACCACTGGATTTCATAGTTTTGTAAGATAAAATTATAATTTTGTTATATAATCATATTGATATTAAAAAGTTAAACTAAAAAAAGTAGCATCAAAAGGTTCATTTTAACTAATAGCCTTAATTTTCTACCATATAGCTAACAATTGAATAAAAGTAACAGCTAGCTAACAACAACTTGCTTTGCGCTTTATGATTTTAATCACTCCAGTATGAACTTAATTTTATTTATTTATTTTTGACAATGTTATTTATTTTAAAAACTGCTGTTCAAAGTTTATTCATGTTAGTTCACTGCATTTACTAATGTTAGCATTTACTACTTTTGATTTTAACAATGTACGGTATTAGTAAATGTTAAAAATCACTAACAAAGATTAATAAATAATAAAAAAGTTAAATGCAGGAAAAACCATGGGTTTTGTTCAAATATGTATGATTTGATGTAAAAAGCTTTGATTTTAACGTGCATGGTGGTTCTCAGAAGTGACAGAGCAAAAATTGTCTTTTGCCAGGCTTACATTTGACCCATCAACTATGCTGCTCAATAAGTCTTGGAGAATCAGAACAATTCAAATAAATTCACTAACATTATCATATATGTTTTACCTCCTCTGCCCTCAGGATATCCAGGGAGACAGATGCGCGCCATTCAGCATGGCATTCAGACGGGGTTCACCTGAGCACAGAGGGAAACCAGCTTCTCCTGAGCAACCTGAGAGAAGGTCTGCGGGTGGAATGCCAAAATGGCTGAAGCCAAATGTCCTTTTAAAGGCAACAACGGCTCTTTTCAGAGCTACCCACTCATTCAAATAAAGAGCATTTTTACAAATGTATTCACAACAAAATTCTCTGCACTATAGGCTAAATAATCTCTTTTTTTATCTCTAGGCTTTTTATAATCTTAGGGGTAATGCTGTAAAGATCATTTTAATACAAAGTATATCTAATAACTAGTACAACACTGTAGGATCTAATCCATTTGCTGGGTAGGATCTGGAACAACAGGCGTTTAAAAAAAAATCTCTTAAATAAACATTTGGTTAATTGGTACATACTGTGTTTTTGTCTTTATTGAATATTATTGAAAGTTACTCATTGGCACAGTAAGAATATTTTCTTGTGAACTTAAGAGAACATCCAGGTATATTCACAGATGGTTCTTTAAGATGGTAAGAGGGTAATTTAAAATCTTACATTTAAATTAGCTTTATATACTCAACATTTATAAAATCAAGACCACAACATGTACAGGATATCAACGATCAATTAATGTTTGATGCTTTGAAAAGAATAACATGCATTCATAATCAGACACGTCTGTCTTCACACAGCTTCACTGAACAGCATCTAAATGTGCTTTTAATCCAGAAGTGTGCATAATTGGAGGAATATTGATACATTTAGAAGTTTATTTCATTTATTAAGACAAAATCATTTTTTCTATTAATATTCCAATAAACTATGCGATCTGATGAGCATAAGTGGCTTCCAGTGATCGCTGTTACGACCAGGTGGTGTGGTATGTATTAACATATAATTTTCTCATTTCTTAATTCTAAACTTTAAAATACTCATTAATTTTTATTTCAACTACAAATTTAAATGAAGTTGAAAAACAATGAAAATTAAATATAATTTAACACAATATTATTCCAACCAAAAATATTTGTACTTATGTGCAATGGGGTGTCAGAGTTAAGTGTCTGTGTGTAAAGTAACGTTGCATGCATTCCTCTTCTGGGTCCTTCACAGAAACGAGTGAGTTGTGCCATTTAAAACAATAAAAAAGAATGTAATACGCTGCGCACTGTTGCTCAGTATTGCTCAGGGACGCAGACGGTAGTCGTGGTAACGAACAACACATTAACCTCTTTTGTGTGTGTGTGTGTGTGTGTTTGTGCTGTCACCGTATATGCGCCGTATATTTTACTGCTTTTTTGTACTTTGCCAATCACACCTATGATACAGTATAGTGTTCACCCAGAATAACATAACAACCGTTTAGAACCACATAGCAACCATATTGCAACATATAGAAGCCATATTGCAGCTCCACAACATCGTAAAGACATGGTTGTTGGCTCGTATGCAATCATGTACCACACCCTAGCAACCGGGTGGTGAGTTTTGCCACTGCAAGCACCACTTCACATTTTCTTCAGGAAATGTACATTCTAGTTCTTCTTCTTCTTCTTTTTCTTATTATTCCGGACAAAAGTTTGGCGCGTAATGCGCCCCGCATCGTTTGTCACAGACCCCTGAGTGAGGTGTCAAATCGACCGGCTCATTGAGGAGAGGTGTGCTATGACTTTTCTAAGCGATCGGGTGTACGATGTTCGCACAGCGGACGAAAAAGCGGCCAAAAAAGTCCCATTGACTTTACATGGGGAGTTCTAAAAACATTTGAATCCCAACTGCCGTTTTCACACACACCACTCCAAAGGGCCTGACACCCCTGCGTTTCTCTCCCTCTCTCTCTCCCTCAGAGGATTTATATTATCAAGCAGCCAATAAGTAATGGCCTAAAATCTTCATAGCCACACCCTAGCAACCAGTTACAGCACCCTAGCAACCACTCTGAGCTCCCTAGCAACCACCCTAAACCAATAAACAATATAAAAATTTTTTTTTAACATTTTTTACAGCAATATCACACTCGTAGCCTTGCGATATTGCTCCATGCTTGTGCCTATTCGGCCATAGGCACGAGGCCGCAGGCCGAGTGCCGTACTGAAGGAACTCGTTATTAAAGATTTTAAGAACTCTATAAAAACTCCATAGTAACCATATTTGACAACTACCAACCACCTAGTAACACCATAGCAACTACCAAAAATACCTTAGCAACCACCCTGAACACCCTAGCAACGTCTAGAAATGCTCTAGTAACCACCAAAAAACTCTAGCAACCACCCAGAACACCCTAGCAACTGCCTAGCAACCACCCAGAACACCTAGCAACTGCCTAGTAACCACCCAGAACGCCTAGCAACCACCCAGAACACCTAGCAACTGCCTAGTAACCACCCAGAACGCCTAGCAACCACCCAGAACACCCTAGCAACTGCCTAGCAACGCCCTAGCATCCACCCAGAATACCCCAGCAACTGCCTAGCAACACCATAGCAACCACCTAGCAATGCTCTAGCAACCACCAAGAATACCCTAGCAACTGCCTAGCAACCACCAAGAACACCTTAGCAACTGCCTAGCAACACCATAACAACCACCCAGAAAACCCTAGCAACCACCACCTGGCAACAGCATCTTGCTAAAAACATGCTAGCAACATACTAATCAAGCTAGCATCATGCTAGCATCATGCTAATCAAGCTAGCAACATGCTAATAATGCTAGCATTATGCTACCAACATGCTAATCAAGCTAGCATAATGCTAGCAACATGCTAATCAAGCTATCATAATGCTAGCAACATGCTAATCAAGCTAGCATTATGCTAACAACATGCTAATCATGTTAGCGTCTATTTAAAAACATGCTAGCAACATGCTAATCATGCTAGCATCAAGCTACCAACATGCTAATCAAGCTAGCATCATGCTAACATAATGCTAATCAAGCTACATCATGCTAGCAACATGCTAATCATGCTAGCATCATGTTACCAATATGCTAATTAAGCTAGCATCATGCTAGCAAAATGCTATTCAAGCTAGCGTTATGTTAACAACATGTTAATCAAGCTAGCATAATGCTAGCAACATGCTAATCATGTTAGCATCTGGCTAAAAACATTCTAGCAAAATGCTAATCATGCTAACATCTTGTTAAAATCATGCTAGCATCATTTTAACAAACATGTTAATCATAGTAAATCATGCTTGAATGTGGTAAATCGTAGTAAATCATCTTAGAAACATGGTAAATCGTGGTAAATAATGCTAAAACGTGGTATATCATGGTATCACAACATGTTAATTGTGTTAGCATCTGCCCAGTGGCGAGTTTTGCCACTGCAAGCACCACTTCACATTTTCTTCAGGAAATGTACATTCTAGTTATTATTCTTTTTATTATTCTGGACAAAGTTTGGCGCGTAACTTGCCCCGCACCGTTTGTCTCAGACCCCTGAGTGAGGTGTCAAAGCGACCGGCTCATTGAGGAGAGGTGTGCTATGACTTTTCTAAGCGATCGGGTGTACGATGTTCGCACAGCAGGCGAAAAAGCGGCCAAAAAAGTCCCATTGACTTTACATGGGGAGTTCTAAAAACATTTGAATCCCAACTGCCGTTTTCACACACACCACTCCAAAGGGCCTGACACCCCTGCGTTTCTCTCCCTCTCTCTCTCCCTCAGAGGATTTATATTATCAAGCAGCCAATAAGTAATGGCCTAAAATCTTCATAGCCACACCCTAGCAACCAGTTACAGCACCCTAGCAACCACTCTGAGCTCCCTAGCAACCACCCTAAACCAATAAATAATATAATTTTTTTTTTTTTTACATTTTTTAAAGCAATATCACACTCGTGGCCTTGCGATATTGCTCCATGCTTGTGCCTATTCGGCCGTACTGAAGGAACTCGTTATTAAAGATTTTAAGAACTCTATAAAAACTCCATAGTAACCATATTTGACAACTACCAACCACCTAGTAACACCATAGCAACTACCAAAAATACCTTAGCAACCACCCTGAACACCCTAGCAACTGCCTAGCAACCACCCAGAACACCTAGCAACTGCCTAGTAACCACCCAAAACGCCTAGCAACCACCCAGAACACCCTAGCAACTGCCTAGCAACACCATAGCAACCACCTAGCAATGCCCTAGCAACCACCAAGAATACCCTAGCAACTGCCTAGCAACCACCAAGAGTACCCTAGCAACTGCCTAGCAACCACCCAGAACACCTTAGCAACTGCCTAGCAACACCATAGCAACCACCCAGAAAACCCTAGCAACCACCACCTGGCAACAGCATCTTGCTAAAAACATGCTAGCAACATACTAATCATGCTAGCATCATGCTAGCAACATGTTAATCAAGCTAGCAACATGCTAATCAAGCTAGCATCATGCTAGCAACATGCTAATCAAGCTAGCATTATGCTAGCAACATGCTAATCATGTTAGCGTCTAGCTAAAAACATGCTAGCAACATGCTAATCAAGCTAGCATCATGCTAACATAATGCTAATCAAGCTAGCATCATGTTAGCAACATGCTAATCAAGCTAGCATCATGCTAGCAACATGCTAATCAAGCTAGCATCATGCTAGCAACATGCTAATCAAGCTAGCATCATGCTAGCAAAATGCTATTCAAGCTAGCATAATGCTAGCAACATGCTAATCATGTTAGCATCTGGCTAAAAACATGCTAGCAAAATGCTAATCATGCTAACATCTTGTTAAAAGCATGCTAGCAACATGCTAATCATGCTAGCATCATGCTACCAACATGCTAATCATGTTAACAACATGCTAATCATGCTAGCATCATTTTAACAACATGTTAATCATAGTAAATCATGCTGGAATGTGGTAAATCGTAGTAAATCATCTTAGAAACATGGTAAATCGTGGTAAATAATGCTAAAACGTGGTATATCATGGTATCACAACATGTTAATTGTGTTAGCATCTGCCCAGTGGCGAGTTTTGCCACTGCAAGCACCACTTCACATTTTCTTCAGGAAATGTACATTCTAGTTAGTGGTGCTTTTCAAAGCAACACTATTGTTATTCTCCATACTTATTATTCTTATTAGTGGTGCTTTTCAAAGCAACACTATTGTTATTGCTCATACTTATTATTATTCTTATTTTTTTATTATTATTATTCTGGACAAAAGTTTGGCGCGTAACTCGTCCCGCACCGTTTGTCACAGACCCATGAATGAGGTGTCAAATCGACCAGCGTATTGAGGAGAGGTGTGCTATGACTTTTATAAGCGATCGGGGGTACGGTTTTCGCCCCAGGGGCGAAAAAGCGGCCGAAAAATCCCATAGACTTAACATTGCGACGAACTTTGATGACTCGTAGCTCTGAGTGAGGATTTCGCAGAAACGTGTGATTTGCCACATTTGAAGAGGCTGACAGGCTCTGTAAGAACATACCTCACAATGGGGTAAAAGTTGCACCCCTGGGGGGCAGGAGCTGCCCAAAGTTTCCCATTGACTTACTATGGTGTAGGACGGCCCATGAAATGGGCCGTCCTACACCATAGCATGTGTTTTTCCTACTATGGTAAATTACATAAGGTTTTTCTATTGAACGTAGCTCTGGATCACAGTGTCATAGAGACAAGGGGGCGGGCTCATTTTACTCAGACGACCAATCAGTCTCTCAGGATCATTGTGAAGCTATCAAGCCACGCCCTAGCAACCATTTAGAGCACCTTAGCAACAAGTTCCATAGACTTCCATTGAAAGAGATCAAAGGGATATCTCTGGACTGAATTGTCATAGAAACATGAGGGTGGTCTCATTTGACTCGGGGCAGCAAACAGCCAATCATGAATCACCTCAACACTTCCTAGCCCATCCCTAGCAACCATTGTCGAGCACCTTAGCAACAAAAATCCAAAGAGGGATATCTTCCATTCTGAATGTCACAGAGGCATGGGAGTTGGTTTATATAATTAATACTGACAAGCAGCCTTTGGAGTTTCATGACTGGCAGCTGCCAAGCCACTCCCTAGCAACCAAATAGAGTACCCTAGCAACCAAAATCCAGAGAGGGATATCTTCCATTCTGTATGTCACAGAGGCATGGGAGTTGGTTTATATCATTCATACTGACAAGCAGCCTTTGGACTTTCATGTTTGGCAGCTGCCAAGCAACTCCCTAGCAACCAAACAGAGTACCCTAGCAACCAAAATCCAAAGAAGGATATCTTCCATTCTGAATGTCACAGAGGCATGGGAGTTGGTTTATATCATTCATAGTGACAAGAAGCCTTTGCAGTTTCATCATTGGCAGTTGTCAAGCAACTCCATAGCAACCAAACAGAGTACCCTAGCAACCAAAATCCAAAGAGGGATATCTTCCATTCTGAATGTCACAGAGGCATGGGAGTTGGTTTATATAATTAATACTGACAAGCAGCCTTTGGAGTTTCATGATTGGCAGCTGCTACGCCACTCCCTAGCAACCAAACCGAGTACCCTAGCAACCAAAATCCAAAGAGGGATATCTTCCTTTCTGAATGTCACAGAGGCATGGGAGTTGGTTTATATCATTCATAGTGGCAAGAAGCCTTTGGAGTTTCATCATTGGCAGCTGCCTAGCAACTCCATAGCAACCAAACAGAGTACCCTAGCAACCAAAATCCAAAGAGGCATTTCTTCCATTCTGAATGTCACAGAGGCATGGGAGTTGGTTTATATCATTCATAGTGACAAGAAGCCTTTGGAGTTTCATCATTGGCAGCTGCCTAGCAACTCCATAGCAACCAAACAGAGTACCCTAGCAACCAAAATCCAAAGAGGCATTTCTTCCATTCTGAATGTCACAGAGGCATGGGAGTTGGTTTATATCATTCATACTGACAAGCAGCCTTTGGAGTTTCATGATTGGCAGCTGCCAAGCCACTCCCTAGCAACAAAACAGAGTACCCTAGCAACCAAAATCCAAAGAGGGATATCTTCCATTCTGAATGTCACAGAGGCATGGGAGTTGGTTTGTATCATTCATACTGACAAGAAGACTTTGCAGTTTCATCATTGGCAGCTGCCAAGCAACTCCATAGCAACCAAACAGAGTACCCTAGCAACCAAAATCAAAAGAGGGATATCTTCCATTCTGAATGTCACCGAGGCATGGGAGTTGGTTTATATCATTCATAGTGACAAGAAGCCTTTGCAGTTTCATCATTGGCAGCTGCCAAGCAACTCCATAGCAACCAAACAGAGTACCCTAGCAACCAAAGTCCAAAGAGGAATATCTTCCATTCTGAATGTCACAGAGGCATGGGAGTTGGTTTATATCATTCATACTGACAAGCAGCCTTTGGAGTTTCATGATTGGCAGCTGCCAAACCACTCCCTAGCAACCAAACAGAGTACCCTAGCAACCGTTTATCAAGACCCATGTCTTTTCATCAGAACATCGTATAGAGATGGGGTTTGGCTCTTTTGTTTCGTTTGGGAAACAGTCTGTAAAATATCACCACGGTTACTGTGTATTCACACCATAGCAACCGTTTAGAGCCACCTAGCAACCATATTGAAACATATAGAAGCCATATTTCAGCTCCACAACATCGTACAGACATGGTTGTTGGCTCGTATGCAATCATTTACAACACCCTAGCAACCGAGTGGTGAGTTTTGCCACTGCAAGCACCACTTCACATTTTCTTCAGGAAATGTACATTCTAGTTATTATTATTCTTCCACACAAAAGTTTGG
Source organism: Leuciscus leuciscus (assembly GCF_965113295.1). Lineage (NCBI taxonomy): Eukaryota > Metazoa > Chordata > Actinopteri > Cypriniformes > Leuciscidae > Leuciscus > Leuciscus leuciscus. Next base: position 6,995,666 of record NC_138725.1, read on the forward strand.
CGCGTAACTCGTCCCGCACCTTTTGTCACAGACCCATGAATGAGGTGTCAAATCGACCAGCGTATTGAGGAGAGGTGTGCTATGACTTTTATAAGCGATCGGGGGTACGGTGATCGCCCCAGGGGCGAAAAAGCGGCCGAAAAAATCCCATAGACTTAACATTGCGACGAACTTTGATGACTCGTAGCTCTGAGTGAGGATTTCGCAGAAACGTGTGATTTGCCACATTTGAAGAGGCTGACAGGCTCTGTAAGAACATACCTCACAATGGGGTAAAAGTTGCACCCCTGGGGGTCAGGAGCTGCCCAAAGTTTCCCATTGACTTACTATGGTGTAGGACGGCCCATGAAATGGGCCGTCCTACACCATAGCATGTGTTTTTCCTACTATGGTAAATTACATAAGGTTTTTGTATTGAACATAGCTCTGGATCACAGTGTCATAGAGACAAGGGGGCGGGCTCATTTTACTCAGATGACCAATCAGTCTCTCAGGATCATTGTGAAGCTATCAAGCCACGCCCTAGCAACCATTTAGAGCACCTTAGCAACAAGTTCCATAGACTTCCATTGAAAGACATCAAAGGGATATCTCCGGACTGATTTGTCATAGAAACATGAGGGTGGTCTCATTTGACTCGGAGCAGCAAACAGCCAATCATGAATCACCTCAACACTTCCTAGCCCATCCCTAGCAACCATTGTCGAGCACCTTAGCAACCAAAATCCAAAGAGGGATATCTTCCATTCTGAATGTCACAGAGGCATGGGAGTTGGTTTATATCATTCATACTGACAAGCAGCCTTTGGAGTTTCATGACTGGCAGCTGCCAAGCCACTCCCTAGCAACCAAACAGAGTACCCTAGCAACCAAAATCCAAAGAGGGATATCTTCCATTCTGAATGTCACAGAGGCATGGGAGTTGGTTTATATCATTCATAGTGACAAGAAGCCTTTGCAGTTTCATCATTGACAGTTGTCAAGCAACTCCATAGCAACCAAACAGAGTACCCTAGCAACCAAAATCCAAAGAGGGATATCTTCCATTCTGAATGTCACAGAGGCATGGGAGTTGGTTTATATAATTCATACTGACAAGCAGCCTATGGAATTTCATGATTGGCAGCTGCCACGCCACTCCCTAGCAACCAAACAGAGTACCCTAGCAACCAAAATCCAAAGAGGGATATCTTCCATTCTGAATGTCACAGAGGCATGGGAGTTGGTTTATATCATTCATACTGACAAGCAGCCTTTGGAGTTTCATGACTGGCAGCTGCCAAGCAACTCCGTAGCAACCAAACAGAGTACCCTAGCAACCAAAATCCAAAGAGGGATATCTTCCATTCTGAATGTCACAGAGGCATGGGAGTTGGTTTATATCATTCATAGTGACAAGAAGCCTTTGCAGTTTCATCGTTGGCAGTTGTCAAGCAACTCCATAGCAACCAAACAGAGTACCCTAGCAACCAAAATCCAAAGAGGGATATCTTCCATTCTGAATGTCACAGAGGCATGGGAGTTGGTTTATATAATTCATACTGACAAGCAGCCTTTGTAGTTTCATCATTGGCAGCTGCCAAGCCACTCCCTAGCAACCAAACAGAGTACCCTAGCAACCGTTTAGCAAGACCTATATCTCTGCATCAGAACATCGTATAGAGATGGGAGTTGGTTTATATCATTCATACTGACAAGAAGCCTTTGCATTTTCATCATTAGCAGCTGCCAAGCAACTCCATAGCAACCAAACAGAGTGCCCTAGCAACCAAAATCCAAAGAGGCATATCTTCCATTCTGAATGTCACACAGGCATGGGAGTTGGTTTATATCATTCATACTGACAAGCAGCCTCTGTAGTTTCATTATTGGCAGCTGCCACGCCACTCCCTAGCAACCAAACAGAGTACCCTAGCAACCAAAATCCAAAGAGGAATATCTTCCATTCTGAATGTCACAGAGGCATGGGAGTTGGTTTATATCATTCATACTGACAAGCAGCCTTTGGAGTTTCATGACTGGCAGCTGCCAAGCAACTCCGTAGCAACTAAACAGAGTACCCTAGCAACCAAAATCCAAAGAGGGATATCTTCCATTCTGAATGTCACAGAGGCATGGGAGTTGGTTTATATCATTCATAGTGACAAGAAGCCTTTGCAGTTTCATCGTTGGCAGTTGTCAAGCAACTCCATAGCAACCAAACAGAGTACCCTAGCAACCAAAATCCAAAGAGGCATATCTTCCATTCTGAATGTCACACAGGCATGGGAGTTGGTTTATATCATTCATACTGACAAGCAGCCTTTGTAGTTTCATTATTGGCAGCTGCCAAGCCACTCACTAGCAACCATATAGAGTACCCTAGCAACCAAAATCCAAAGAGGGATATCTTCCATTCTGAATGTCACAGAGGCATGGGAGTTGGTTTATATCATTCATACTGACAAGCAGCCTTTGGAGTTTCATGACTGGCAGCTGCCAAGCAACTCCGTAGCAACCAAACAGAGTACCCTAGCAACCAAAATCCAAAGAGGGATATCTTCCATTCTGAATGTCACAGAGGCATGGGAGTTGGTTTATATAATTCATACTGACAAGCAGCCTTTGTAGTTTCATCATTGGCAGCTGCCAAGCCACTCCCTAGCAACCAAACAGAGTACCCTAGCAACCGTTTAGCAAGACCTATATCTCTGCATCAGAACATCGTATAGAGATGGGAGTTGGTTTATATCATTCATACTGACAAGAAGCCTTTGCATTTTCATCATTAGCAGCTGCCAAGCAACTCCATAGCAACCAAACAGAGTGCCCTAGCAACCAAAATCCAAAGAGGCATATCTTCCATTCTGAATGTCACACAGGCATGGGAATTGGTTTATATCATTCATACTGACAAGCAGCCTTTGTAGTTTCATTATTGGCAGCTGCCAAGCCACTCCATAGCAACCAAATAGAGTACCCTAGCAACCAAAATCCAAAGAGGGATATCTTCCATTCTGAATGTCACAGAGGCATGAGAGTTGCTTTATATCATTCATAGTGACAAGAAGCCTTTAGAGTTTCATCATTGGCAGCTGCCTAGCAACTCCATAGCAACCAAACAGAGTACCCTAGCAACCATTTTACAAGACCTACATCTCTGCATCAGAATATTGTATAGAGATGGGGGTTGGCTCATTAGTTTAGGTTGGAAAACAGTCTGTAAATATCACCATGGTAACTGTGTATTCACACCCTAGCAACCGTTTAGAGCCACCTAGCAACCATGTTGCAACATATAGAAGCCATATTTTAGCTCCACAACATCATACAGACATGGTTGTTGGCTCGTATGCAATCATGTACAACACCCAAGCAACCGAGTGGCGAGTTTTGCCACTGCAAGCACCACTTCACATTTTCTTCAGGAAATGTACATTCTAGTTAGTGGTGCTTTTTCAAAGCACCACTAGTGTTATTGTCGCTCATACTTATTATTCTTATTCTTATTATTCCACACAAAGTTTGGCGCGTAATGCGCCCCGCACCGTTTGTCACAGACCCCTGAGTGAGGTGTCAAATCGAGCGGCTCATTGAGGAGAGGTGTGCTATATCTTTTCTAAGCGATCGGGTGTACGATGTTCGCACAGCGGACGAAACAGCGGCCAAAAAAGTCCCATTGACTTAACATGGGGAGTTCTAAAAACATTTGAATCCCAACTGCCGTTTTCACACACACCACTCCAAAGGGCCTGACACCCCTGCGTTTCTCTCCCTCTCTCTCTCCCTCAGAGGATTTATATTATCAAGCAGCCAATAAGTAATGGCCTAAAATCTTCATAGCCACACCCTAGCAACCAGTTACAGCACCCTAGCAACCACTCTGAGCTCCCTAGCAACCACCCTAAACCAATAAATAATATAAAACATTTTTTTTTACATTTTTTAAAGCAATATCACACTCGTAGCCTTGCGATATTGCTCCATGCTTGTGCCTATTCGGCCATAGGCACGAGGCCGCAGGCCGAGTGCCGTACTGAAGGAACTCGTTATTAAAGATTTTAAGAACTCTATAAAAACTCCATAGTAACCATATTTGACAACTACCAAGAACCTAGTAACACCATAGCAACTACCAAAAATACCTTAGCAACCACCCTGAACACCCTAGCAACGTCTAGAAATGCTCTAGTAACCACCAAAAAACTCTAGCAACCAACCAGAACACCCTAGCAACTGCCTAGCAACCACCCAGAACACCTAGCAACTGCCTAGTAACCACCCAAAACGCCTAGCAACCACCCAGAACACCCTAGCAACTGCCTAGCAACAGCCTAGCAATGCCCTAGCAACCACCAAGAATACCCTAGCAACTGCCTAGCAACCACCAAGAATACCCTAGCAACTGCCTAGCAACCACCCAGAACACCTTAGCAACTGCCTAGCAACACCATAGCAACCACCCAGAAAACCCTAGCAACCACCACCTGGCAACAGCATCTTGCTAAAAACATGCTAGCAACATACTAATCATGTTAGCATCATGCTAGCAACATGCTAATCAAGCTAGCATTATGTTACCAACATGCTAATCATGTTAGCGTCTAACTAAAAACATGCTAGCAACATGCTAATCATGCTAGCATCAAGCTACCAACATGCTAATCAAGCTAGCATCATGCTAACATAATGCTAATCAAGCTAGCATAATGCTAGCAACATGCTAATCAAGCTAGCATAATGCTAGCAACATGCTAATCAAGCTAGCATCATGCTAGCAACATGCTAATCAAGCTAGCATTATGTTAGAAACATGCTAATCAAGCTAGCATTATGTTAGAAACATGCTAATCATGTTAGCGTCTAGCTAAAAACATGCTAATCATGCTAGCATCAAGCTACCAACATGCTAATCAAGCTAGCATAATGCTAGCAACATGCTAATCAAGCTAGCATAATGCTAGCAACATGCTAATCAAGCTAGCATCATGCTAGCATTATGTTAGAAACATGCTAATCATGTTAGCGTCTAGCTAAAAACATGCTAATCATGCTAGCATCAAGCTACCAACATGCTAATCAAGCTAGCATCATGCTAACATAATGCTAATCAAGCTAGCATTATGCTAGCAACATGCTAATCATGCTAACATCAAGCTAAAAACATGCTAACAACATGCTAAACATGCTAACATCAAGCTACCAACATGCTAATCAAGCTAGCATTATGCTAACATAATGCTTATCAAGCTAGCATCATGCTAGCAACATGCTAATCATGCTAACATCAAGCTAAAAACATGCTAGCAACATGCTAATCATGCTAACATCAAGCTACCAACATGCTAATCAAGCTAGCATAATGCTAGCAACATGCTAATCAAGCTAGCATCATGCTAGCAACATTCTAATCAAGCTAGCATTATGTTAGAAACATGCTAATCATGTTAGCGTCTAGCTAAAAACATGCTAATCATGCTAGCATCAAGCTACCAACATGCTAATCAAGCTAGCATCATGCTATCAACATGCTAATCAAGCTAGCATAATGCTAGCAACATGCTAATCATAGTAAATCATGCTGGAATGTGGTAAATCGTGGTAAATAATGCTAAAACGTGGTATATCATGGTATCACAACATGTTAATTGTGTTAGCATCTGCCCAGTGGCGAGTTTTGCCACTGCAAGCACCACTTCACATTTTCTTCAGGAAATGTACATTCTAGTGTTGTGATTACTATTCACCTAGACAAAACTTCGGCACGTTACTCCTCCCGCACCATTTCTCGTAGACCCATGAATGAGGTGTCAAATCGACCGGTTTATTGAGGAGAGGTGTGCTATGACTTTTATAAGCGATGGGGTCTACAATGTTCGTCTGGTGGGTGAAAAATTTGCCGAAAAATGTCCCATAGACTTAACATAGGCACAAAATTTGCTAAATCATATCTTTGGCTCTGAAGGTCACAGAGCCTTGGGGCTTGGCTCTTTTGATTCGTCCTATCAAGCAGCCAATAAGTAGTGACATAACAACTTCATAGCCACGCCCTAGCAACCAGTTATAGGCCCCTAGCAACCATTGAACAGCATTTACAAGCCATATCTCAGCAACAAAACATTGTAAAAACACAGAGTTAGGCATTTTTTTACCCAGACTTGCAAATACTCTTTGAATATTACCCCATAAACTGTATAAACAAACCTTAGCAACCATTTGGAGTACCCTAGCAACCGTACAAACACATGAATGAGCTATATCTCAGCACCAGAACATTGTATAGACATGGGGGTGTGTTTGTTTGCTTCGGTTGGGAAACCAGTCTGTAAATATCATCATGGTAACTGTTTAACCACACCTTAGCAACCGTTTGAAGATACCTAGCAACCATATTGCAACATATAGAAGCCATATTTCAGCTCCACAACATCGTACAGCCATGGTTGTTGGCTCGTATGCAATCATGTACAACACCCTAGCAACCGAGTGGCGAATTTTGCCACTGCAAGCACCACTTCACATTTTCTTCAGGAAATGTACATTCTAGTTATTATTAAGTTGGCTTGAGAAAGCCAACTTACTGAAATCCTATTTAAACTTATTAAGTTGGCTTGAGAAAGCCAACTTACTGAAATCCTATTTAAACTTATTAGTGGTGCTTTTTCAAAGCACCACTAGTGTTATTGTCACTCATACTTATTATGTTGGCTTGAGAAAGCCAATATATTGAAATCCTATTTAAACTTATTATTAAGTTGGCTTGAGAGAGCCAACATATTGAAATCCTATTTAAACTTATTATTATTATTATTATTATTAATATTATTATTCTTCTGTGAAAAACTGTTGACTCAAACTCGCCCTAGAGCTTTAACTCTACATACTCCAAACTCGGCTCAGACACTCAAACTGATCTGAAGTTAGTTGCTTTATCTTTTCAGACTGATCGGACTTACGGTTTTCCTACAAATGACGATCAAAACTCGGAAAAACTCCCATTGACTTAACATTGGGCATTCTAAAAAAATTCAAACTCACCAACCGACAAAAATTCAAATCTAAATCCCTTGAAAACTAAACCAAACTGCCATTCTATATATATTAGCCAATGAAACTCATTTAAACAAAAAAACTCTAATCTCATACACTTATAAACTAATTAACTTAAATTGAATAACTAATTAACTTAAATTGAATAACTAATTAACTAATAAACTCATGAATTCATAGATTTATGAACTCTTAAACTCACAAATGAATAAACTCTGAACTCTAAACTAATTTAAACTTATAAACTCTAATCTCATACACTTATAAACTAATTAACTTAAATTTAATAACTAATTAACTAATAAACTCATGAATTCATAGACTTATGAACTCTTAAACTCATAAATTAATAAACTCTGAACTCTAAACTCATTTAAACTTATAAACTCTAAACTCAAAAACTTGTACACTTATAAACTTATCAATTTATACACTTATAAACTCTAAACTCTGAGTGTGTGTGTGTGTGTGTGTGTGTGTGTGTGTATCTATCTATCTACCGCTCTGAATACCATAGCAACCACCCAGAACACCCTAGCAACCACCTAGCAACCACCCAGAACACCCTAGCAACCACCCAAAAGACCCTAGCAACCACCCAAAACACCCTAGCAACCGCCTAGCAACCACCCAAAAGACCATAGCAACCACCCAAAACACCCTAGCAACCGCCTAGCAACCACCCAAAAGACCCTAGCAACCACCCAAAACACCCTAGCAACCACCCAAAACACCCTAGCAACCGCCTAGCAACCACCCAAAAGACCCTAGCAACCGCCCAAAATACCCTAGCAACACCATAGCAACCACACAAAACATCCTAGTAACCACCCATAACACCCTAGCAACCGCCTAGCAACCACCCAGAACACCCTAGCAACCACCCAAAACACCCTAGCAACCACCAAAAATACCCTAGCAACACCATAGCAACCACACAAAACATCCTAGTAACCACCCATAACACCCTAGCAACCGCCTAGCAACCACCCAGAACACCCTAGCAACCACCCAAAACACCCTAGCAACCACCCAAAATATCCTAGCAACCGCCTAGCAACCACCCAGAATACCTTAGCAACCACCCAAAACACCCTAGCAACCACCCAGAACACCCTAGCAACCGCCTAGCAACCACCCAGAATACCCTAGCAACCACCCAAAAGACCCTAGCAACCGCCTAGCAACCACCCAGAATATCCTAGCAACCACCCAAAACACCCTAGCAACCACCCAAAAGACCCTAGCAACCACCCAAAACACCCTAGCAACCACCCAAAACACCCTAGCAACCGCCTAGCAACCACCCAAAATACCCTAGCAACACCATAGCAACCACCCATAACATCCTAGAAACCGCCTAGCAAAAAATGTTCCGGTCCAAACTTTCTCAAGCCAACTTAAAGTTTGTCTCGACGAACTTTCGCATCTAGTTATTATTATTCTTCTGAGCGGAAAAAAATCTGAGACTAACTCCTCCTAGAGCTTTAACGCTACATACTCCAAACTCGGCTCAGACACTCAAACTGATCTGACTCGAGTTGCTTTATCTTTTCAGACTGATCGGACTTACGGTTTTCCTAAAAATGACGATCAAAACTCGAAAAAACTCATTCAAAAACTCCATTGACTTACATTGGGGAGTTCTAAAAAATTCAAACCGACAAAAATTCAAATCTAAATCCCTTGAAAACTAAACCAAACTGCCATTCTATATATATTAGCCAATGAAACTCATTTAAACTAATAAACTCTAATCTCATACACTTATAAACTAATTAACTTAAATTTAATAACTAATTAACTAATAAACTCATGAATTCATAGACTTATGAACTCTTAAACTCATAAATTAATAAACTCTGAACTCTAAACTCATTCAAACTTATAAACTCTAAACTCAAAAACTTGTACACTTATAAACTCATAAATTTATACACTTATAAACTCTAAACTCATAAACTCTGAGTGTGTGTGTGTCTGAGTGAGTGTGTGAGGGAGGTAGTCTGTTTGAGTGTGTGTGTGTGTGTGTGTGTGTGTGTGTGTGTGTGTGTGTGTATCTATCTATCTACCGCTCTGAATACCATAGCAACCACCCAGAACACCCTAGCAACCACCCAAAATATCCTAGCAACCACCCAAAAGACCCTAGCAACCACCCAAAACACCCTAGCAACCGCCTAGCAACCACCCAAAAGACCATAGCAACCACCCAAAACACCCTAGCAACCACCCAAAACACCCTAGCAACCGCCTAGCAACCACCCAAAAGACCCTAGCAACCACCCAAAATACCCTAGCAACACCATAGCAACCACACAAAACATCCTAGTAACCACCCAAAACACCCTAGCAACCGCCTAGCAACCACCCAAAAGACCCTAGCAACCACCCAAAATACCCTAGCAACACCATAGCAACCACACAAAACATCCTAGTAACCACCCATAACACCCTAGCAACCGCCTAGCAACCACCCAGAACACCCTAGCAACCACCCAAAACACCCTAGCAACCACCCAAAATATCCTAGCAACCGCCTAGCAAACACCCAGAATACCCTAGCAACCACCCAAAACACCCTAGCAACCACCCAAAACACCCTAGCAACCGCCTAGCAACCACCCAAAAGACCCTAGCAACCACCCAGAATACCATAGCAACCACCCAAAATACCCTAGCAACCGCCTAGCAACCACCCAAAATACCCTAGCAACCACCCAGAACACCCTAGCAACCACCCAAAATACCCTAGCAACCGCCTAGCAACCACCCAAAAGACCCTAGCAACCACCCTAAATATCCTAGCAACCGCATAGCAAACACCCAGAATACCCTAGCAACCACCCAAAAGACCCTAGCAACCACCCAGAACACCCTAGCAACCACCTAGCAACCACCCAAAATACCCTAGCAACCACCCAAAAGACCCTAGCAACCACCCAAAAGACCCTAGCAACCACCCAGAATACCCTAGCAACCACCCAAAACAACCTAGCAACCACCCAGAAAACCCTAGCAACCGCCTAGCAACCACCCAAAAGACCCTAGCAACCACCCAAAATATCCTAGCAACCACCCAAAACACCCTAGCAACCACCCAAAACACCCTAGCAACCGCCTAGCAACCACCCAAAAGACCCTAGCAACCACCCAAAACACCCTAGCAACCACCCAGAACACCCTAGCAACCGCCTAGCAACCACCCAAAAGACCCTAGCAACCGCCTAGCAACCACCCAAAAGACCCTAGCAACCACCCAGGACACCCTAGCAACCACCTAGCAACCACCCAGAACACCCTAGCAACCGCCTAGCAACCACCCAAAAGACCCTAGCAACCACCCAAAATATCCTAGCAACCACCCAAAACACCCTAGCAACCACCCAAAACACCCTAGCAACCGCCTAGCAACCACCCAAAAGACCCTAGCAACCACCCAAAACACCCTAGCAACCACCCAGAACACCCTAGCAACCGCCTAGCAACCACCCAAAAGACCCTAGCAACCGCCTAGCAACCACCCAAAAGACCCTAGCAACCACCCAGGACACCCTAGCAACCACCTAGCAACCACCCAGAACACCCTAGCAACCTCCCAAAATACCCTAGCAACACCATAGCAACATCCTAGCAACCGCCTAGCAAAAAACGTTCTGCTCCAAACTTTCTCAAGCCAACATAAAGTTTGTCTCGACGAACTTTCGCATCTAGTTATTCTTATTATTATTCTGCCAAAAGTTTGGCGCGTAATGGGCCCCGCACCGTTTGTCACAGACCCCTGAGTGAGGTGTCAAATCGAGCGGCTCATTGAGGAGAGGTGTGCTATATCTTTTCTAAGCGATCGGGTGTACGATGTTCGCACAGCGGACGAAAAAGCGGCCAAAAAAGTCCCATTGACTTAACATGGGGAGTTCTAAAAACATTTGAATCCCAACTGCCGTTTTCACACACACCACTCCAAAGGGCCTGACACCCCTGCGTTTCTCTCCCTCTCTCTCTCCCTCAGAGGATTTATATTATCAAGCAGCCAATAAGTAATGGCCTAAAATCTTCATAGCCACACCCTAGCAACCAGTTACAGCACCCTAGCAACCACTCTGAGCTCCCTAGCAACCACCCTAAACCAATAAATAATATAAAAACTTTTTTTTTACATTTTTTAAAGCAATATCACACTCGTAGCCTTGCGATATTGCTCCATGCTTGTGCCTATTCGGCCATAGGCACGAGGCCGCAGGCCGAGTGCCGTACTGAAGGAACTCGTTATTAAAGATTTTAAGAACTCTATAAAAACTCCATAGTAACCATATTTGACAACTACCAACCACCTAGTAACACCATAGCAACTACCAAAAATACCTTAGCAACCACCCTGAACACCCTAGCAACGTCTAGAAATGCTCTAGTAACCACCAAAAAACTCTAGCAACCACCCAGAACACCCTAGCAACTGCCTAGCAACCACCCAGAACACCTAGCAACTGCCTAGTAACCACCCAGAACACCCTAGCAACTGCCTAGCAATGCCCTAGCATCCACCCAGAATGCCATAGCAACTGCCTAGCAACACCATAGCAACCACCTAGCAATGCCCTAGCAACCACCAAGAATACCCTAGCAACTGCCTAGCAACCACCAAGAATACCCTAGCAACTGCCTAGCAACCACCCAGAACACCTTAGCAACTGCCTAGCAACACCATAGCAACCACCCAGAAAACCCTAGCAACTACCACTTGGCAACAGCATCTTGCTAAAAACATGCTAGCAACATACTAATCATGCTAGCAACAAGCTAGCAACATGCTAATAATGCTAGCATTATGCTACCAACATGCTAATCAAGCTAGCATCATGCTAGCAACATGCTAATCAAGCTATCATAATGCTAGCAAAATGCTAATCAAGCTAGCATCATGCTAGCAACATGCTAATCAAGCTAGAATTATGCTAGCAACATGCTAATCATGTTAGCGTCTAGCTAAAAACATGCTAGCAACATGCTAATCATGGTAGCATCAAGCTACCAACATGCTAATCAAGCTAGCATCATGCTAGCAACATGCTAATCAAGCTAGCATCATGCTAGGAACATGCTAATCAAGCTAGCATTATGCTAGAAACATGCTAATCATGTTAGTGTCTAGCTAAAAACATGCTAATCATGCTAGCATCAAGCTACCAACATGCTAATCAAGCTAGCATCATGCTAACATAATGCTAATCAAGCTAGCATCATGCTAACATAATGCTAATCAAGCTAGCATTATGCTACCAATATGCTAATTAAGCTAGCATCATGCTAGCAAAATGCTATTCAAGCTAGCATTATGCTAACAACATGTTAATCAAGCTAGCATAATGCTAGCAACATGCTAATCATGTTAGCATCTGGCTAAAAACATGCTAGCAAAATGCTAATCATGCTAACATCTTGTTAAAAGCATGCTAGCAACATGCTAATCATTAGGGTTGGGCATCGAGAACCGGTTCCAACTGGGAACCGTTTAAAAAATAACGATGCCATTGGAATCGTTTAGAAAATTTGTTTTCGATTCCGATCATCGGTTCCAAACGCGCAAGTTTTGGTTTCCATAGTGGCCACTGGATTTCCGGAAGTGCTTGCCGCGCCCGCTTGTTCTGTTGCAGGCATGGAGCACGGTAAGCGGCGCTCAAAAGTGTGGCTTTATTTCACCTTAAAAAAGCCTGGGTCGGCAGAGTGCAACACATGTGACAAACTTATTTCTTGCACGGGCGGATGCACTACAAATATGACTAAACACCTAACGTTACGCCTGCATGGTGTACAAAATGTACAAGGAGTGTAGCGTGTTCGACATATGTCCACTGTCTCTGAGCGCTGGTCCACTGTCTCGTCCTCCTCAGGCAACCCTGCGCGACCAACGTTAGTAACGTTGCCAGGATCGAGTGCAAAATAATTAATCTGTAATGTTTGTTATTTTGAATAGAAATCATCACTCATAAAGCGTCATTCACGTCTCCTCCGGTTTATTTGTGTTCACATACATGCAATAACCAGCATCCGCCAGGGCTCTTAATCCAATGGTGCGCATATTTGGAGAAATAATGATTTATCATCACATGTTTGTAAAATGATTCGCGTCAGTTTATGATATCAGCGCTCTCTCATTCGCTGTACAGCTGTCAATCATCTCACGTGGACCAACGTGATATGATTTTTTTTTTTTTTATGAATAGAGAATGTTTATAGTATATGTGCTAAGCAAGGTAGCTATTAGCTGCATATAAAATGCTAAATATAACATATTTCAACATCTTTTTTTTTTTACTTAAAACCATTTTAAACCGCGACCGGAATATGATACAAATCAATGGTGTTTTAAAGTGAGCTTTTATACAATGAGTTAGTTATGTCCAGAGAGTCCAGACCAGGGTGCAAGTTCTGCATAAATCAGTTTTTTGGTCTGGTGCAGAGGCATTCCTAATTTTCTCCCACGTGGGCTGCAGCTCCCAAAACTAAAACTAAATCAAAATAAAATGTTCCTCTGTGAAATGAGCCTGTGACAGGTTTTGACTCCACCCCTCAAAGAATCGGAATCGAGAATCGAAAAGAACCGAAATCGAAATGAAGAATCGGAATCGGAATCAGAATCGTTCAAATCAAAACGATGCCCAACCCTACTAATCATGCTAGCATCATGCTACCAACATGCTAATCATGTTAACAACATGCTAATCATGCTAGCATCATTTTAACAACATGTTAATCATAGTAAATCCTGCTGGATTGTGGTAAATCGTAGTAAATCATCTTAGAAACATGGTAAATCGTGGTAAATAATGTTAAACCGTGGTATATCATGGTATCACAACATGTTAATTGTGTTAGCATCTGCCCAGTGGCGAGTTTTGCCACTGCAAGCACCACTTCACATTTTCTTCAGGAAATGTACATTCTAGTTATTATTATTCTTCTTATTCTTCTGACCCAAAATTTATCAACTCTAACTCCTCCTAGAGCTTTAACTCTACAAACTCCAAACTCGGGTCAGACTTTCAGACTGTTCTGACTTGGTGTGCTATATCTTTTCAGACTGATTTGACTTTCAGTTTTCTTAAAAATTAATATTAAAAACCATAAAAATCCCATAGACTTACATGGCAGACTGCTCAAATTGAGCCAAGACTACGGTGGCCCATTAGTGTACAAGCCAAAAACTCAAATCTAAACTCCCTGAAGCCCTAGACTCAATTAAACTACCATTCAATGACCTAATAAACTTCTATCTATCTATCTATCTATCTATCTATCTATCTATCTATCTATCTATCTATCTATCTATCTATCTATCTATCTATCTATCTATCTATCTATCTATCTATCTATCTATCTATCTTTCTAACTAACTTATCTTTCTATCTATCTTTCTAACTAACTTATCTATCTTTCTTTCTTACTAATCTATCTATCTTTCTAACTAACTTATCTTTCTATCTATCTTTCTTTCTAACTAATCTATCTTTCTTTCTAACTAACTAATCTATCTTTCTTTCTTTCTTACTAATCTATCTATCTTTTTAACTAACTTATCTATCTTTCTTTCTAATCTATCTATCTTTCTAACTAACTTATCTATCTTTCTTACTAATCTATCTATCTTTCTAACTAACTTATCTATCTATCTATCTATCTATCTATCTATCTTATCTTTCTAACTAACTTATCTTTCTAACTAACTTATCTTTCTAACTAACTTATCTTTATATCTATCTTTCTAACTAACTTATCTATCTATCTATCTTTCTAACTAACTTATCTATCTTTCTTTCTTACTAATCTATCTATCTTTCTAACTAACTTAGCTATCTATCTTTCTTTCTAACTAATCTATCTTTCTTTCTAACTAACTAATCCATCTTTCTTTCTTTCTTACTAATCTATCTATCTTTTTAACTAACTTATCTATCTTTCTTTATAACTTATCTATCTTTCTAACTAACTTATCTATCTTTCTTTCTTACTAATCTATCTTTCTTTCTAACTAACTAATCTATCTATCTTTCTTACTAATCTACCTATCTTTTTAACTAACTTATCTATCTTTCTTTCTAACTTATCTATCTTTCTAACTAACTTATCTATCTTTCTTACTTACTAATCTATCTTTCTTTCTAACTAACTAATCTATCTTTCTTTCTTTCTTACTAATCTATCTATCTTTCTAACTAACTTATCTATCTATCTATCTATCTGTCTATCTATCTATCTATCTATCTATCTATCTTTCTTTCTAACTAACTTATCTATCTATCTATCTATCTATCTATCTATCTATCTATCTATCTATCTATCTATCTATCTATCTATCTATCTATCTATCTATCTATCTATCTATCTATCTTATCTTTCTATCTATCTTTCTAACTAACTTATCTATCTATCTATCTATCTATCTATCTATCTATCTATCTATCTATCTATCTATCTATCTATCTATCTATCTATCTATCTATCTATCTGTCTGTCTGTCTGTCTGTCTGTCTGTCTTATCTTTCTATCTTTTTTTCTAACTAACTTATCTTTCTATCTATCTATCTATCTTTCTATCTTTCTTTCTAACTAATCTATCTTTCTTTCTAACTAACTAATCTATATTTCTTTCTTTCTTACTAATCTATCTATCTTTTTAACTAACTTATCTATCTTTCTTTCTAACTTATCTATCTTTCTAACTAACTTATCTATCTTTCTTTCTTACTAATCTATCTTTCTTTCTAACTAACAAATCTATCTTTCTTTCTTACTAATCTATCTATCTTTTTAACTAACTTATCTATCTGTCTTTCTAATCTATCTATCTTTCTAACTAACTTATCTATCTTTCTTTCTAACTAATCTATCTTTCTTTCTAACTAACTAATCTATCTATCTATCTTTCTTACTAATCTATCTATCTTTCTAACTAACTAACGTATCTATCTATCTATCTATCTAACTTATCTATCTTTCTTTCTTTTTAACTAATCTATCTTTCTAACTTATCTATCTTTCTTTCTTTTTAACTAATCTATCTTTCTAACTTATCTATCTTTCTTTCTTTTTAACTAATCTCTCTATCTTTCTAACTAACTTATCTATCTTTCTTTCTTTCTTACTAATCTATCTATCTTTCTAACTAACTTATCTATCTTTCTTTCTTTTTAACTAATCTATCTTTTTCTAACTAACTTATCTATCTTTCTTTCTTTCTTTTGAACTAATCTATATATCTTTCTAACTAACTTATCTATCTTTCTTTCTTTCTTTCTTTCTAGCTAATCCATCTATCTTTCTAACTAATTTATCTTTCTTTCTTTCTTACTAATCTATCTATCTTTCTAACTAACTAACTTATCATCTTTCTTTCTCTTTTACTAATCTATCTATCTATCTATCTATCTATCTATCTATCTATCTATCTATCTGTCTGTCTGTCTGTCTGTCTGTCTGTCAGAAACTAATCTTTCTTTTTTCTTTTTCTTACTTTTCTTTCTTTCTTTCTAACTAATCTTTTTTTCTTTCTTTCTTTCTTTCTTTCTTTCTTTCTTTCTTTCTTTCTAACTAATCTTTTTTCTTTCTTTCTTTCTTTCTTTCTTTCTTTCTTTCTTTCTTTCTTTCTTTCTTTCTAACTAATCTGTCTTTCTTTCTCTCTACCTAATCTTTTTCTTTCTTTCTTTTTTCTTTCATTCTTTCTTTCTACCTAATATTTTTCTTTCTTTCTTTCTTTCTTTCTTTCTTTCTTTCTTTCTTTCTTTCTTTCTTTTTCTTTCTTTATCTCTCTCTCTTTCTCTCTCTCTCTCTCTCTCTCTCTGTGAGTGGATGCTGTGAGTGAGTGGGCGGAGTTTGCGGTGAGAGTACTGCTGGTGTGAGTACTGCTGGTGTGAGTGAGTTTTTCCCTCTCTTTCTCTTAACTTTCTTACTGTTTTTGTTTAAAGATTTTTTAAGAAGTGTGAGTTTGAGATTGTTAATATAGGCTTGGTAGGTTTTAGGTGGGACGATTTTCGCCGCTATCCGGCGTTTGCTGGGTGGCAATGGCGTCCTCAGAACGCGTGAGTTTGGACCGGTTGTCGCGAAGACACGGTATCAAGCTCGCGCCTGTGAGTAATGTTTCGGTGGAACAATGTGTTTTGGCTGTAGGAGAAGTTGTTGGTTGCGATAGCATATTATCTGCTTCTCGCATGAACAGCGCTGTTGTTGTCTTTCTAGACACTATTGAAAAAGTTAATAGTGTTGTTCAGAATGGCGTTGTTATACAGGATACCTTCACTCCCGTAATGCCGCTGCTTCAACCGGCGAAAAGAGTTATTCTGTCTAATGTTCCCCCGTTCATTAAAGATGAACTCTTGATAGCAGAGCTGTCAAGGCATGGTAAAGTAGTGTCCCAAATGAAAAAGATCCCGTTTGGTTGTAAGTCACCGCTACTTAAGCATGTTGTTTGTTTTAGACGTCAGGTTTATATGGTTTTGAAGAAGGATGCAGACGAATTGAATGTGGCTTTCAAATTTAAGGTTGATGGTTTTGATTATGTGGTTTTTGTTACCTCTGATATTATGAAATGTTTCCGATGTGGAAAAGAGGGACACATTAGAGGTGCATGTACTGAGAAAGTTAATGATGCTGAAACTGTAGGTAATGAGAGGATGGGTGAGATTGCTTCTGCTGGGACCAGTGCTGCTTCTGCTGGGACCAGTGCTGCTTCTGCTGGGACCAGTGCTGCTTCTGCTGGGACCAGTGCTGCTTTTGCTGAGGAAGACATGCATGTGGAAAGTAGGAGAAGTGAGACTGTTGAGGATGAGGAAGCTGTGGAGAGTGTAGGGGAACACGTTCATGGCATAACGATAGGTGCAGACAATGTAGAGAATGAAACTGATGAATCACAGGAGAATGTATCTGCTGTTGCAGAAATTATTGAGGCTCAAGAGAGTCTGGACACTGAGATGCTGAGGGATGAAGAACTTTTTAAAACTCCCTCTACTAAAAGGAAAAGAGTAAAGAAAAGCTTAAAGAATAAGAGCACTGGTCAGGTGACTGTAGACGCAGCTAATAGAAATGATGATACTGAATGCAGCTCAGTTGAGTCTGATGTTGAGGCAACAGCTAGCAGAAATGGACAGTACGATCATCAAGGTGTGTACACATTTGGAAAAATAAGATTATTCCTTCACAAAACAAAGAATATGAAAAATGTCCAGGTTGAGGAGTATTTCCCTGATCGTAAACTATTCATAGATTCAGTTGCAATGACGATGAGGGGTGACAGTGAGGAGCATTTCACTGTTCAAGAAATGTTCAGGTTGAAGAAATTTGTGTCTAAATTGAAACTAAAACAAAAAATTGAGGATGGTTTTGAAACGACATAAGTCATTTTGTTATTTTAAGTTATTGTTTGCTTTATGTCTCTTGATAACACACTATTTAATGAGTACGATAAGGATAGGTACTCTGAATTTGAATGGTGCAAGAGATATAAAGAAAAGAGCATTACTTTTTGAGTTAATCAGACAAAAGAGCTTGGATGTTATGATGGTTCAAGAAACACACAGTGATAGTTTAAACGAAATCGATTGGAAAAAGGAGTGGGATGGGGAAGTAGTGCTTTCTCATATGAGTTCAGTCAGAGGAGGGGTGGCTGTACTTTTTGCCAAAACATTCCTGCCTATTTCATATGAATTGGAACGTGTAATACCAGGTAGACTCATGCTGTTAAAAGCAAAATTTGAAAGATTCAATTTGGTTTTTTTGAACATATACGCTCCAACTGTTGGGGCTGAAAGAGTTATTTTTTT
This sequence comes from Leuciscus leuciscus, assembly GCF_965113295.1. Classification (NCBI taxonomy): domain Eukaryota; kingdom Metazoa; phylum Chordata; class Actinopteri; order Cypriniformes; family Leuciscidae; genus Leuciscus; species Leuciscus leuciscus. The sequence continues at coordinate 7,014,505 of NC_138725.1, forward strand.
TAACAATATTAATAGTATTTTGCAGGATTATATTTCTGATGATTATTTGTTTTTTGGGGGAGATTTTAACTGCACAGAAAATTATGTATTGGATCGGAACCACGTAGAACCACATGCTGCTTCAGCTCGTGTTATATGCGAGTTAGTCGAGACTCACAGTTTATGTGACATATGGCGGGGGGCTAATAGTGATGTCAGACAATATACATGGGCACATGCAAGGGGAAATGTTATATCCCTGGCTAGAATTGATAGGTTTTATTGTTATAAGCATCATCTTAATATTATTAAAAAATGTGTAATTGCTCCAGTAGGTTTTTCGGATCACTGTTTAGTTACATGTCAAGTATTTATAGCAAATATAAAGGCCAGAAGTGCATATTGGCATTTCAACACGTCTCTGCTGAATGATAAGAATTTTAGAGATGTTTTTTGCTTTTTTTGGGACAATTTTAAGACGAGAAAAGACGAGTTTGAAGATCTGCGTCAGTGGTGGGATATTGGGAAGGTTAAAATAATGATGCTTTGTCAACAATACACTTTCAATGTTACCAGGGATATAACACGATCTATGAAAAAGTTAGAAACTGAAATAGTTGAATTGCAGGATTTGGCTGATGCTACCAAAGAGCAAAGATATTTGGAGACTCTTAAATCCAAAAAATCTTTTCTTTTAAACCTATTGGGAGTTAGGGCGCAAGGAGCATTGGTGCGATCTCGCTTTTTAAACCTTTCACAAATGGATGCTCCATCTAAATTCTTTTTCAGTCTTGAGAGAAAGAATGGTCAGAGTCGTTGCATTCACTGTTTGTGCTCTGAAGATGGGCGTGAGCTAACAGAACCCTCTGAGATAAGAAAGAGGGCCGTACGGTTCTATACTGGGCTGTATAGCAGCGAGTATGTTGAGGATGATGATTTGTCTGCTCACTTCTACGAAGGTCTACCCCGTGTTTCAGAGAGCTCAAAAGCGGAGCTGAAGCTGCCGCTGTGTGAGCAGGAGCTGTTCACTGCTCTGAAAGCGATGGAGGGGGGTAAAGCCCCTGGCATGGATGGGCTCCCTGTGGAGTTTTACAGAGAGTTCTGGGCAGTTTTGGGTAATGACCTGTTGGGTGTTCTCAATGAGAGCTTAACTGAGGGGTTGTTGCCTTTAAGCTGCAGAAGAGCGGTGATTACCCTGTTACCTAAAAAAGGGAATCTACAAGATATAAAGAACTGGAGACCAGTGAGTTTGCTATGCTCTGACCTGAAAATATTCTCTAAAGCCCTGGCTAATAGGCTGAAAAAGGTGATGCGGGAAGTCATCCATATTGACCAGACTTATTGTATTCCCGGACGATCTATTTTTGATAATGTTTGCCTTATACGGGATATTTTAAATATTTGCAATTTTTCTAGTGTTGATTTGGGTCTTGTTTCTATCGATCAAGAAAAGGCGTTTGACAGAGTCGAGCACAGATATCTTTGGAAAACTTTAAATGCTTTTAATTTTGGATTGGAGTTTATTAATATGATCAAAGTTATGTACCAGGACATTGAAAGTGTTTTGAAAATCAATGGTGGTTTGAGTGCCCCTTTTAAGGTTTTTAGGGGCATTAGACAGGGTTGTGCAATATCGGGAATGTTATATTCTTTGGCTATTGAGCCTTTGTTGAATAAATTACGATCAAAAATTGAAGGTTTTTCTTTGCACAACGGTAATATATTTCAAGTTTCAGCTTATGCTGATGATGTCATAATCATGGTTAATGGGCAGCGAGATATTAACCATATGGAGGGTATTATAAGAGATTTTGGAGTTATCTCAGCTGCTAAAGTAAACTGGGAAAAGAGCGGGGCGTTGGCTATAGGAAAATGGGAGCAGGGCCTACCAGTTTTACCTGATAGAATAACCTGGAAAAAGGGAGGTCTCAAATATTTGGGAGTTTATCTTGGAGATGCAATTACACAACAAAATAATTGGGATGGGGTAGTAGAGAAGATGGTAGGTAGACTGGCTAAATGGAAGTGGATTCATTCACAATTATCTTTTAGGGGAAGAGTGTTAATAGTGAATAATTTGGTAGCTTCGGTACTCTGGCATAAACTGTTCTGTGTGGATCCACCCATAGGGTTATTATCTCAGCTGCAAAGAATTTTTGTGGATTTTTTTTGGGATCGATTGCACTGGATTCCACAAAGTGTATTGTTTCTTCCTAAAGATGAAGGTGGACAAGGTTTGGTCCATTTACCAAGCAGAATGGCAACATTTCGTTTACAATTCATTCAGAGATTTTTAACAGGCCCCAATGATCTGGTGTGGAGGAACTTGACCAAGGTCATCCTACAAAGGGTGGAGGGACTTGGACTTGATGTTGGCCTCCTTTTTATGGATTACAGGAAGTTGAACCTGAATAACATATCTCCTTTTTATTGTGGACTTTTTAAAATGTGGGGACTCTTCACTCTCAAGAGAATGGACAATTCAGACTCTTTATTTTGGCTGTTGGAGGAGCCCCTAGTCAAAGGGGCTCGTCTAGATGTAACGGATGAGGTACCAGGCCTCACTCAGAAGTTGTGTGCCTCTGGAACTGTGAAGCTGAGGCAAATTGTCAGTGTGGCTGGCCCTGATTTAAGTGATGTTACAGCAGTAGCCCTGATGCTGGGGCAAAGGTCAATTCGCCACACAGGAACAATAGTAGAAAAGTGGAGGAAGAAGCTCACGGATGTGGAAATTACACTACTTGAGGATTTTGGGAAGGGTTTGGAGGTTCCTGATAAAGAAGATCCTGTTCCGAAAATTAGAATTACTCCGGATTTGAAGGAAATGACAGGTCCTTTGCTAGACCTTCACGGGCTGAAAGATTTGGATTTGGACATAGTAGAGGGCAAAGTTCTTTATCAGTGTTGTGTAAAAGTTTTTAATAGAGTTGCTTTAAATGGGAGAGTTGATACAGTTTGGAAGGAAAAGCTTGGGATGGGTGAAAAAGCTAAACCATTTTGGAGAGTGTTTTATAAACCACCATTGATTAAGAAATCTGGAGATTTACAATGGAGAATTTTACACGGTTCTGTGGCAGTTAATGCATTTATTTCTGTTATTAATCCAAGTGTTAATGATAAGTGTGTGTTTTGTGGTCTAAGGGAAACAGTGTTTCATTGTTTTTTAGAATGTGTAAGACTTAAATCACTTTTTGTTTTATTGAGTCAAGTGTTGTCAAAATTTGGAGAGAAGTTCACGCATAATGCCTTTATTTTGGGGGCAGGGTATAGTCAAAAGCAAAGAGTAAAATGGCAGCTGATTAACTATGTGATTGGTCAAGCAAAGCTTGCAATTTATTTAAGCAGGAAAAACAGAATAGAGAATAGACTTGGCCAAGAGATTATGTGTCTATTTAAAGCCTATGTTAAGTCTAGAATTGTTGTTGATTTTAGGTATTATAAATTAATGAATGATATGACAGCATTTGAAACGCAGTGGTGTTATAAAAATATTTTCTGTGCTGTGATGGGAGGGGATCTATCTTTTTCTCTATTTTTTAATTGAGTTGTATAGTGTATGATTGTTTTTGGAATTGATTGTATGGAATAAAATTGTTTTTTTAAAAATCAAAAATCTCTTTCTTTCTTTCTTTCTTTCTTTCTATCTTTCTTTCTATCTTTCTTTCTAACTAATCTTTCTTTCTATCTTTCTTTCTTTCTTCTTTCATTCTTTCTTTCTACCTAATATTTTTCTTTCTTTCTTTCTTTCTTTCTTTCTTTCTTTCTTTCTTTCTTTCTTTCTTTCTTTCTTTCTTTCTAACTAATCTTTCATCTTTCTAATCTTTCTTTCTAACTTATCTTTCTATCTAATCTTTCTAACTAATCTTTCTTTCCTTTCTAACAAATCTGTCTTTTTTCTTTCTTTCTAACAATTTTTTTTCTTTTTTCATTCTTTCTTTCTTTCTAGCTAATCTTTCTTTCTTTTTTCTTTCTTTCTTTCTTTCTTTCTTTCTTTCTTTCTTTCTTTCTTTCTTTCTTTTTTCTAACTAATCTTTCTTTTTTTCTTCTTTCGTTCTAACAAATTTTTTTCTTTTTTACTTTTTTTCTTTCTTACAAATCTTTCTTTTTTCTTTCTTTCTAACTAATCTTTTTCTTTTTTAATTCTTTCTTTCTTTCTAGCTAATCTTTCTTTCTTTCTTTCTTTCTTTCTTTCTTTTTTCTTTCTAACTAATCTTTCTTTTTTTCTTTCTTCTTTCGTTCTAACAAATTTTTCTTTCTTTTTTACTTTTTTCTTTCTTACTAATCTTTCTTTTTTCTTTCTTTCTAACTAATCTTTCTTTCTTTCTTTCTTTCTTTCTTTCTTTCTTTCCAACTAATCTTTCTTTCTAACTAATCTTTCTTTCTTTCTTTCTCTCTCTCTCTCTCTCTCTCTCTTTCTTTCTTTCTTTCTTTCTAACTTTTCTTTCTTTCTATCTTTCTTTCTAACTAATCTGTCTTTCTTTCTCTCTACCTAATCTTTCTTTCTTTCTTTCTAGCTAATCTTTCTTTCTTTTTTCTTTCATTCTTTCTTTCTACCTAATCTTTTTCTTTCTTTCTTTTTTCTTTCATTCTTTCTTTCTACCTAATCTTTTTCTTTCTTTCTTTCTTTCTTTCTTTCTTTCTTTCTTTCTTTCTTTCTTTCTTTCTTTCTTTCTTTCTTTCTTTCTAACTAATCAATCTTTCTTTCTCTCTTTCTTTCTTTCTTTCTTTCAAATCTATCTATCTTTCTAACTAATCTTTCTTTCTTTCTTTCTTTCTTTCTTTCTTTCTTTCTAACTAATCCTTCTATCTTTCTTTATTTCTAAATAATCTTTCTTTCTAACTAATCTTTTTTTCTTTCTTACTAATCTATCTTTCTTTCTAACTAATCTTTCTTTTTCTAATCTATATTTTTTTCTTTCTAACTAATCTAACTTTCTTTCTACCTACTCTTTCCTTCTTATTTCTCTTTTTTCTTTATGTCTATCCTTTCTTTCTTTCTACCTACTCTTTCCTTCTTATTTCTCTTTTTTCTTTGTCTATCCTTTCTTTCTTTCTAACTAATCTTTCTTTCTTTCTTTCTTTCTTTCTTTCTAACTAATAACTAACTAATCTATCAATCTAACTTTAAACTACTTTAAAGTTCAAACTACTTTAAACTTCTAACTTCTTTAAACTTCTAACTTCTTTAAACTTCTTCAAACTCTCTGGTTAGGCTTTCTCAAGCCAACTTAAAGTTTGTCTCAACAACTAGTTATTTCTAGTTATTCTTCTTCTTCTTATTCTTCTGACCCAAAATTTATCAACTCTAACTCCTCCTAGAGCTTTAACTCTACAAACTCCAAACTCGGGTCAGACTTTCAGACTGTTCTGACTTGGTGTGCTATATCTTTTCAGACTGATTTGACTTTCAGTTTTCTTAAAAATTAATATTAAAAACCATAAAAATCCCATAGACTTACATGGCAGACTGCTCAAATTGAGCCAAGACTACGGTGGCCCATTAGTGTACAAGCCAAAAACTCAAATCTAAACTCCCTGAAGCCCTAGACTCAATTAAACTACCATTCAATGACCTAATAAACTTCTATCTATCTATCTATCTATCTATCTATCTATCTATCGATCTATCTATCTATATTTCTAACTAACTTATCTTTCTATCTATCTTTCTAACTAACTTATCTATCTTTCTTTCTTACTAATCTATCTATCTTTCTAACTAACTTATCTATCTATCTTTCTTTCTAACTAATCTATCTTTCTTTCTAACTAACTAATCTATCTTTCTTTCTTTCTTACTAATCTATCTATCTTTTTAACTAACTTATCTATCTTTCTTTATAACTTATCTATCTATCTTTCTAACTAACTTATCTATCTATCTATCTATCTATCTATCTATCTATCTATCTATCTATCTATCTATCTATCTATCTATCTATCTAACTTATCTATCTTTCTTTCTTTTTAACTAATCTATCTTTCTAACTTATCTATCTTTCTTTCTTTTTAACTAATCTATCTTTCTAACTTATCTATCTTTCTTTCTTTTTAACTAATCTATCTTTCTAACTTATCTATCTTTCTTTCTTTTTAACTAATCTATCTATCTTTCTAACTAACTTATCTATCTTTCTTTCTTTCTTACTAATCTATCTATCTTTCTAACTAACTTATCTATCTTTCTTTCTTTTTAACTAATCTATCTTTTTCTAACTAACTTATCTATCTTTCTTTCTTTCTTTCTTTCTTACTAATCTATCTATCTTTCTAACTAACTAATCGATCTTTCTTTCTTACTAATCTATCTTTTTAACTAACTTATCTATCTTTCTTTCTAACTTATCTATCTTTTTTTCTAACTAACTTATCTTTCTATCTATCGATCTTTCTATCTTTCTTTCTAACTAATCTATCTTTCTTTCTAACTAACTAATCTATCTTTCTTTCTTTCTTACTAATCTATCTATCTTTTTAACTAACTTATCTATCTTTCTTTCTTACTAATCTATCTATCTTTCTAACTAACTTATCTATCTATCTATCTATCTATCTATCTTTCTAACTAACGTATCTATCTATCTATCTATCTATCTATCTATCTATCTATCTATCTATCTATCTATCTATCTATCTAACTTATCTATCTTTCTTTCTTTTTAACTAATCTATCTTTCTAACTTATCTATCTTTCTTTCTTTTTAACTAATCTATCTTTCTAACTTATCTATCTTTCTTTCTTTTTAACTAATCTATCTATCTTTCTAACTAACTTATCTATCTTTCTTTCTTTCTTACTAATCTATCTATCTTTCTAACTAACTTATCTATCTTTCTTTCTTTTTAACTAATCTATCTTTTTCTAACTAACTTATCTATCTTTCTTTCTTTCTTTCGAACTAATCTATATATCTTTCTAACTAACTTATCTATCTTTCTTTCTTTCTTTCTTTCTAGCTAATCCATCTATCTTTCTAACTAATTTATCTTTCTTTCTTTCTTACTAATCTATCTTTCTAACTAACTAACTTATCATCTTTCTTTCTTTTTAACTAATCTATCTTTCTAACTAACTAATCTATCTTTATTTCTTTTTAACTAATCTATCTATCTTTCTAACTAACTTATCTATCTTTCTTTCTTACTAATCTATCTTTCTAACTAACTTATCTATCTTTCTTTCTTTTTAACTAATCTATCTATCTTTCTAACTAACTTATCTATCTTTCTTTTTAACTAATCTATCTCTTTCTAACTAACTTATCTTTCTTTCTTTCTTTTTAACTTATCTATCTTTCTTTCTTTTTAACTAATCTATCTATCTTTCTAACTAACTTATCTTTCTTTCTTTCTTTTTAACTAATCTATCTATCTTTCTAACTAACTTATCTATCTTTCTTTCTTTCTTACTAATATATCTATCTTTCTAACTACCTTATCTTTCTTTCTTTCTTTCTTTCTTTTTAACTAATCTATCTATCTTTCTAACTAACTTATTTATCTTTCTAACTAACTTATTTATCTTTCTTTCGTTCGTTTTAACTAGTCTATCTTTCTAACTAACTTATCTATCTTTCTTTCTTTCTTTCTTACTAATCTATCCATCTTTCTAACTAACATATCTATCTTTCTTTCTTTCTTACTTACTAATCTATCCATATTTCTAACTAACATATCTATCTTTCTTTCTTACTAATCTATCCATCTTTCTAACTAACATATCTATCTTTCTTTCTTTCTTACTAATCTATCCATCTTTCTAACTAACATATCTATCTTTCTTTCTTTCTTACTTACTAATCTATCTATCTTTCTAACTAACTTATCTATCTTTCTTTCTTTCTTACTAATCTATCCATCCAACTAATTAATCTTTTTTCTTTCTAACTAATCTTTTTACTTTCTTTCTTTCTTTCTTTCTTTCTTTCTTTCTTTCTTTCTTTCTTACTAATCTTTCTTTTTTTCTTACTTTTCTTTCTTTCTTTCTAACTAATCTTTCTTTTTTCTTTTTCTTACTTTTCTTTCTTTCTTTCTAACTAATCTTTTTTATTTCTTTCTTTCTTTCTTTCTTTCTTTCTTTCTTTCTTTCTTTCTTTCTAACTAATTAATCTTTTTTCTTTCTTTCTTTCTTTCTAACTAATCTTTTTTCTTTCTTTCTTTCTAACTAATCTTTCTTTCTTTCTTTTTCTTACTTTTCTTTTTTTCTAACTAATCTTTCTTCCTTTCTTTCTTTCTTTCTTTCTTTCTTTCTTTCTTTCTTTCTTTCTAACAAATCTTTTTCTTTCTTTCTTTCTTTCTTTCTTTCTTTCTTTCTTTCTAACTAATCATTTTTCTTTCTTTCTTTCTAACTAATCTTTCTTTTTTCTTTTTCTTTCTTTCTTTCTTTCTTTCTTTCTTTCTTTCTTTCTTTCTTTCTTTCTTTCTTTCTAACTAATTAATCTTTTTTCTTTCTTTCTTTCTAACTAATCTTTTTACTTTCTTTCTTTCTTTCTTTCTTTCTTTCTAACTAATCTTTCTTTCTCTTACTTTTCTTTCTTTCTTTCTAACTAATCTTTTTTCTTTCTTTCTTTTTTCTTTCTTTCTTTCTTTCTTTCTTTCTTTCTTTCTTTCTTTCTTTCTAACTAATCTTTCGTTCTTTCTTTTTCTTACTTTTCTTTCTTTCTTTCTAACTAATCTTTTTTCTTTCTTTCTTTCTTTCTTTCTTACTAATCTGTCTTTTTCTTTTTCTTACTTTTCTTTCTTTCTTTCTAACTAATCTTTTTTCTTTCTTTCTTTCTTTCTTTCTTTCTTTCTAACTAATCTTTCTTTCTTTCTTTTTCTTACTTTTCTTTCTTTCTTTCTAACTAATCTTTTTTCTTTCTTTCTTTCTAACTAATCTTTTTTCTTTCTTTCTTTTTTCTTTCTTTCTTTCTTTCTTTCTTTCTTTCTTTCTTTCTTTCTTTCTTTCTAACTAATCTTTCGTTCTTTCTTTTTCTTACTTTTCTTTCTTTCTTTCTTTCTTTCTTTCTTTCTAACTAATCTTTTTTCTTTCTTTCTTTCTTTCTTTCTAACAAATCTTTTTCTTTCTTTCTTTCTTTCTTTCTTTCTTTCTTTCTAACTAATCTTTTTACTTTCTTTCTTTCTTTCTAACTAATCTTTCTTTCTCTTACTTTTCTTTCTTTCTTTCTAACTAATCTTTTTTCTTTCTTTCTTTCTTTCTTTCTAACTAATCTTTCTTTCTTTCTCTTTCTTTCTTTCTTTCTCTTACTTTTCTTTCTTTCTTTCTAACTAATCTTTTTTCTTTCTTTCTTTCTAACTAATCTTTCTTTCTCTTACTTTTCTTTCTTTCTTTCTAACTAATCTTTTTTCTTTCTTTCTTTCTTTCTTTCTTTCTTTCTTTCTTTCTTTCTTTCTAACTAATCTTTCTTTCTTTCTTTCTTTTTCTTACTTTTCTTTCTTTCTTTCTAACTAATCTTTTTTCTTTCTTTCTTTCTTTCTTTCTTTCTTTCTTTCTAACTAATTAATCTTCTTTCTTTCTTTCTTTCTTTCTAACTAATTAATCTTTTTTCTTTCTTTCTTTCTTTCTTTCTTTCTTTCTTTCTTTCTTTCTTTCTTTCTAACTAATCTTTTTACTTTCTTTCTTTCTAACTAATCTTTCTTTTTTCTTTTTCTTACTTTTCTTTCTTTCTTTCTAACTAATCTTTTCTTTCTTTCTTTCTAACTAATCTTTTTCTTTCTTTCTTTCTTTCTTTCTTTCTTTCTTTCTTTCTTTCTTTCTTTCTTTCTTTCTTTCTTTCTTTCTCTCTCTCTCTCTCTCTCTCTCTCTCTTTCTTTCTTTCTTTCTTTCTAACTTTTCTTTCTTTCTATCTTTCTTTCTAACTAATCTGTCTTTCTTTCTCTCTACCTAATCTTTCTTTCTTTCTTTCTAGCTAATCTTTCTTTCTTTTTTCTTTCATTCTTTCTTTCTTTCTTTCAAATCTATCTATCTTTCTAACTAATCTTTCTTTCTTTCTTTCTTTCTTTCTTTCTTTCTTTCTTTCTTTCTTTCTTTCTTTCTTTCTAACTAATCCTTCTATCTTTCTTTATTTCTAAATAATCTTTCTTTCTAACTAATCTTTTTTTCTTTCTTACTAATCTATCTTTCTTTCTAACTAATCTTTCTTTTTATAATCTATATTTTTTTCTTTCTAACTAATCTAACTTTCTTTCTACCTACTCTTTCCTTCTTATTTCTCTTTTTTCTTTATGTCTATCCTTTCTTTCTACCTACTCTTTCCTTCTTATTTCTCTTTTTTCTTTATGTCTATCCTTTCTTTCTTTCTAACTAATCTTTCTTTCTTTCTTTCTTTCTTTCTTTCTTTCTTTCTTTCTAACTAATAACTAACTAATCTATCAATCTAACTTTAAACTACTTTAAACTTCAAACTACTTTAAACTTCTAACTTCTTTAAACTTCTAACTTCTTTAAACTTCTTCAAACTCTCTGGTCAGGCTTTCTCAAGCCAACTTAAAGTTTGTCTCAACAAACTTTTTTTTCTAGTTCTTCTTCTTTTTCTGACCGCAAATTTTCTGACTCTAACTCCTCCTAGACCGTTCAAGCTACATACTCCAAACTCGGGTCAGACCTTCATACTGTTCTGACTTGGTGTGCTATATCTTTTCAGACTGATTTGACTTTCAGTTTTCTTAAAAATTAATATTAAAAACCATAAAAATCCCATAGACTTACATGGCAGACCGCTCAAATTGAGCCAAGACTACGGTGGCCCATTAGTGTACAAGCCAAAAACTCAAATCTAAACTCCCTGAAGCCCTAGACTCAATTAAACTACCATTTAATTATCTATCTATCTATCTATCTATCTATCTATCTATCTATCTAATCTTTCTAACTTATCTTTCTATCTAACTTATCTTTCTATCTATCTTTCTAACTAACTTATCTATCTATCTATCTTTCTTTCTAACTAATCTTTCTTTCTAACTAACTAATCTATCTTTCTTTCTTTCTTACTAATCTATCTATCTTTTTAACTAACTTATCTATCTTTCTAACTTATCTATCTTTCTAACTAACTTATCTATCTATCTTTCTTTCTTACTAATCTATCTTTCTTTCTAACTAACTAATCTATCTTTCTTTCTTACTAATCTATCTATCTTTTTAACTAACTTATCTATCTTTCTTTCTAATCTATCTATCTTTGTAACTAACTTATCTATCTATCTTTCTTTCTAACTAATCTATCTATCTTTCTAACTAACTTATCTATCTTTCTATCTATCTATCTATCTATCTATCTATCTATCTATCTATCTTTCTAACTAACGTATCTATCTATCTATCTATCTATCTATCTAACTTTTCTATCTTTCTTTCTTTTTAACTAATCTATCTTTCTAACTTATCTATCTTTCTTTCTTTTTAACTAATCTATCTTTCTAACTAATCTATCTTTCTAACTTATCTATCTTTCTTTCTTTTTAACTAATCTATCTTTCTAACTAACTTATCTATCTTTCTTTCTTACTAATCTATCTATCTTTCTAACTAACTTATCTATCTTTCTTTCTTTTTAACTAATCTATCTTTTTCTAACTAACTTATCTATCTTTCTTTCTTTCTTTTGAACTAATCTATATATCTTTCTAACTAACTTATCTATCTTTCTTTCTTTCTTTCTTTCTAGCTAATCCATCTATCTTTCTAACTAATTTATCTTTCTTTCTTTCTTACTAATCTATCTTTCTAACTAACTAACTTATCATCTTTCTTTCTTTTTAACTAATCTATCTTTCTAACTAACTAATCTATCTTTATTTCTTTTTAACTAATCTATCTATCTTTCTAACTAACTTATCTATCTTTCTTTCTTACTAATCTATCTTTCTAACTAACTTATCTATCTTTCTTTCTTTTTAACTAATCTATCTATCTTTCTAACTAACTTATCTATCTTTCTTTCTTTCTTACTAATATATCTATCTTTCTAACTACCTTATCTTTCTTTCTTTCTTTCTTTCTTTCTTTCTTTTTAACTAATCTATCTATCTTTCTAACTAACTTATTTATCTTTCTAACTAACTTATTTATCTTTCTTTCGTTCGTTTTAACTAGTCTATCTTTCTAACTAACTTATCTACAGATGGTGGACAACCAGAATGCCTATTACCGCCGCGCCAGCTGCCGCGGCGAAATCACCGCGGCAAAAATAAACCAGCCGCATTTCAAAGTCGTCCCCGAAATGACCGCCAGGTGGCGCAAAGGGACATTGTGCAAAACAGCAGCAATTGCCGTAAGTGGGTTAAATATAAAACCCTAAGCCTAATAGGCATATTGTTCATATATATAAATAGGCCTATTAGGCTACAACAGAATAGAACCAAAGATAGAATCAATTTTAGAACTGAAAAAATAGAATCAAAAGTTAAAAATAGAGACAATATTAGGAGCAATGACGCTGAATATTTTTACTATTCTATTGAGGAATTAGATAAATGAAGAGCTCTCGTGAGCGATACAATTGCATAGTAATTTATAGTGATTTCAAAAGCAGTCCTTAAAAAAAAAATACATGGAGTAGTGTGGCATAATTTTTGAGAGATTACGCGGAACGCGTTTTAGTTAAGATCCTGGTTTCAATGCCCTTATATAGGCTAGGCTACTGCTTAAAAAAATGTCACAACGCGTTTTGAGATTGTTTTGAATTAAAAATTGAAGTTTAAAATGTAGTGTTTTGGCACACCAGGTCGAGTGGCGTTACGCATTGTTCAAAAATCAGGTTTTATTCTGGCATGTTGAATTGGCGTTAGAATTTTTTTTAGATTTTAGATTTCGTTAGATTTTTTTTCTCATAACAGCTAAAATAACTTAATATATGCCTTGTCTTAATATGACTTAATATAGGCAATAGGCATATAATAGCCTATATAATAAATTAGCAAAACTTGGCCACTAAATATTTAATTTTCAATTATTTTAATTATCACAATTAAAGTTTTAATTTTATTAAATTGAACAAGCAGCATTTAATCAAATATTCTAAAAGATGTATTATTAATAATAATGTTATTTCAACATAATATTTAGTTTTTTCGACGTAATATGTGCGTGCAACAAGCAAGATGTGTATTTGTAAATCCGGTGATGCGTGCATTGATTTTTATCAATAAACTAGTGTTTTCTGACAGTGTCGACTGCAAAGATGAAGTTGACGATCGCCATATTTGTAGTGAACGCACCTAGAGAGAAATGCACGTAAAGACATAATCAGAGAGTAGCCTTTTTCTTTTCGTTTTGAATTATTTCGTTTGAAGACATTTCAAGCTTTGTGTATTTGATGTATTTATCATGTCTGTGTGAGGCATACGCTGAGTTTCGTTAAGTTAGGAGGATGAGATGCGCTCCAGCTGACGTGCAATGCAAGTGACCGTGCGGGCGCCTCCATGATTAGTGTCTGTTATATTTGCTTCTCTTACTTATCTCTTAAATCCAGCAATTGGTTGATGAAAAATTTATTAAAATTAAGATACAATTTATAGAAAACGAAATTCACTTTAAAGAAAGGTTTTCTACAAAACAAAACTTAATGAAGTGGTCAAAATCATGTCTGACCCACTCCATATCCATCTCTCGATATAATGCATCCTATCTTACTCGTGCTGTTCACTTTTCATATTCAACATAGATGGAAAAAAATAACATTATAATATTTTAACAAATATGATACTAAATGAGATTATTTAATGGCTACAACAGTATAGTAGGCCTATAGAGTCTATTTGTACAAATTGCTGCACATTAATTTAATTAAATGAAACCTTGTAATGAATTCACACTGTAGGGTAGACTGTGTACAGTTGAGACACCTTAAATAACTTGCGTTCGCAGCAAGCACAAGTTGTGATTTTTGCTGTGCACTTGCATATTAGTGTCAGCTGGGAAGGAAATATAGAGACCAGACCTCTTGGAACTTTAATTGAATACATAGCGTTGGTAAAGCATACTGAAATTACATCCCTACAAATGTATTAGGCCCCTACTGAAAATAAATGTATCGAATTTAAGCAAAGTAGCCTAAATGTTAAGACTGTAAGCCCTTTGCTTTTTTCGTAGCCTATAAAGGATTCTTATAGCCGACTTTGTGTTAATTTAATCTGTAGAGGATTTTTTTTACTCAAACATTAACACTGAAATAAATGAAACTAAAGTATTGTAAATTTTTTGGCACACCACGACGAGTGGCGCTATGCATTGTTCTAAAGCCAGGTTTTATTCTAGCATGTTGAATTAGTGTTCGACAAACGCGGCGGCGCTTCTCGCTCGTGTGAGCGAACACACACTGGAACGTTAGGCCATGTCGGAACGTGTGAATCGTGGCCGAGTGGTTGAACTTACGTTACGATCATTTAGATGACACGGGTTCGAATCCCGAACTAACTTAGACTACTGATATTTTTAGATTAGCCTATTAATGCATTTTATAGTCTATTGTTGATGCAGAGAGATTTGTCTATAGTTCTAAAACATAGTTTTTTGCTTATAGCCTATTTACAAAATAAAATCACCATGCATTTCCATTTTACACCGAGGAACAAATATTATACATGACTTTACTTCTGTAGCCTATAATAATTCCAATCGTAATTTCAAAAGCAGTTCTGTTAAATATATATATATATATATATATATATATATATATATATATATATATATATATATATATATATATATATATATGACGTTTAAACGACAAACAATAAAATCAGAACCAGTATTCTGTTGCGTTCATGGTTCCAGTGGCAGTAATGCATCCACGGCTTTTCAAAATGTCACAAAGCGTTTTGAGATTGTTTTGAATGAAATATTGAAGTTTATAATTAAGTGTTTTGGCACACCACGACGAGTGGCAAACTCTTTGTTTTGTTTTGCAAACTCAGCTAGCCTGTGGGGGGTTTGGAGAAGGCAATAGTTGCTTTATCGTGGGGGTGCAGGACAGAGGTGTTAATGTTCCGTCTTTCATATGGAGAGTGTCGGAGCCAGCCTGAGCCTGATGAGCAGGCAAAGGCAAAATTCTAAGGATTAATCTCAAAATCTCCAAAAGTCCATAGCCTATGTACAGTAGGCCCTATATCTTATAAAATTTTATATTGTAGTTTTACTGATTTGTGTGGATGACACACAGCGACATATACAGTATTATCAGCTGTATGGTGTTTTTTTACGCTGAAATGCTTAATTTCGAGAAAGACCCGCCGCGCGCAGTGAGGGAGACCAAAATACTAAAAAAATATCCAGCGCGAGAGAGGCAAAGAAAAACGCCTGTTCTTAATTTATGTTGCTTTGAACTTTTTTCGTTTTGTACCGTTTACATTTTTTTATTTAGCTGCAATTTCTTTGACAATAGAAATTTAAAATGTTGCAAGAATAAGATTCTGTGTTTCTTATTTTGCATCACAAAGGGAATAAACTATCGATGCAACCCTGTTTAAATAAATAAACTGTCCCGACACTTTATTCATAGCCTACCTTGAAATGTGCGATGGGTTTTCAAACTTAATTAATTTTCTTTTACATTTTCATTGTTTATTTTTTAATTGAAAGCAATACTGTATTGAAAGTATTTTTCTGATTTGTTCGATCTGTTTTGAAAAATGTCTTCCGTTGCTATGGCCGGTTATCACTGTCAGTCATCTCAATCTCGTGAATGATTCACACACACACAAAAAAATAATTTAGCAGATTTATATTTTTACATATTCAATCAGTCTCATTTTTGTTCAAATAATGAAATATATATATATATATATATATATATATATATATATATATATATATATATTATAAACAGATAGGAAACTTATCTTTTAAAATGCCGCAGTTGCTGCTGTTTTGCCCTGTCACTTGCGCCACCCGGTATTAGCCTATTGTCATTTCGCGAACGACTTTGAAATTCGACTGGTTTATTTTTTCTGCGGCAGTAATAGGCATTGTGGTTGATTATTTATTAAAGAATTCAATTGATAATCATAACAACAAGTAAGCCTATTTAATTCTGAATATAACAAAGAATGCTTAAACCGACTAACATCGGTTAGTAGCCTAACTGCAAGTCCTGAAAATGTTTTAATTTTACGGTAAATTATTTTAATTTATTTCACTGTTATGTTTCAGTTAATAAATCTACAAACACATTAAAATAACATGAAGTAAATGACAAGTAACCTATTGACATAGCCTTTCTAAATTATAGAAAAACTGGGCACACAATGTTAACGTGTGTCTACTTTTTTTTAATTTAATGAATTTGAATTCGTTTAACCACAAGATTTATCTTAAATTTATCTGTGACCTCAAATCAGATTACTGCCGCGGCAGATTACGTCATAAAGAGAATAAACTGACACTTTTCAAAGTCTGTGATTACAGCGCCACTCAGCGGTAAAAGGCAGCAAATACACATCCCAATTTTGCCGCCGCGGGAACGGCGGCGGTAAAAGTCTCATTCTGGTTGTCCACCATCTGTATCTTTCTTTCTTTCTTTCTTTCTTACTAATCTATCCATCTTTCTAACTAACATATCTATCTTTCTTTCTTTCTTACTTACTAATCTATCCATATTTCTAACTAACATATCTATCTTTCTTTCTTACTAATCTATCCATCTTTCTAACTAACATATCTATCTTTCTTTCTTTCTTACTAATCTATCCATCTTTCTAACTAACATATCTATCTTTCTTTCTTTCTTACTTACTAATCTATCCATATTTCTAACTAACATATCTATCTTTCTTTCTTACTAATCTATCCATCTTTCTAACTAACATATCTATCTTTCTTTCTTTCTTACTAATCTATCCATCTTTCTAACTAACATATCTATCTTTCTTTCTTTCTTACTTACTAATCTATCCATATTTCTAACTAACATATCTATCTTTCTTTCTTACTAATCTATCCATCTTTCTAACTAACATATCTATCTTTCTTTCTTTCTTACTAATCTATCCATCTTTCTAACTAACATATCTATCTTTCTTTCTTTCTTACTTACTAATCTATCCATATTTCTAACTAACATATCTATCTTTCTTTCTTACTAATCTATCCATCTTTCTAACTAACATATCTATCTTTCTTTCTTTCTTACTAATCTATCCATCTTTCTAACTAACATATCTATCTTTCTTTCTTTCTTACTTACTAATCTATCTATCTTTCTAACTAACTTATCTATCTTTCTTTCTTTCTTACTAATCTATCCATCCAACTAATTAATCTTTTTTCTTTCTAACTAATCTTTTTTCTTTCTTTCTTTCTTTCTTTCTTTCTTTCTTTCTTTCTTACTAATCTTTCTTTTTTTTCATACTTTTCTTTCTTTCTAACTAGTCTTTCTTTTTTCTTTTTCTTACTTTTCTTTCTTTCTTTCAACTAATCTTTTTTCTTTCTTTCTTTCTTTCTTTCTTTCTTTCTTTCTTTCTTTCTTTCTTTCTTTCTAACTAATTAATCTTTTTTCTTTCTTTCTTTCTTTCTTTCTTTCTTTCTTTCTTTCTTTCTTTCTAACTAATTAATCTTTTTTCTTTCTTTCTTTCTTTCTTTCTAACTAATCTTTTTTCTTTCTTTCTTTCTAACTAATCTTTCTTTCTTTCTTTTTCTTACTTTTCTTTTTTCTAACTAATCTTTCTTCCTTTCTTTCTTTCTTTCTTTCTAACAAATCTTTTTCTTTCTTTCTTTCTTTCTTTCTTTCTTTCTTTCTAACTAATCATTTTTCTTTCTTTCTTTCTAACTAATCTTTCTTTTTTCTTTCTTTCTTTCTTTCTTTCTTTCTTTCTTTCTTTCTTTCTTTCTTTCTAACTAATTAATCTTTTTTCTTTCTTTCTTTCTAACTAATCTTTTTACTTTCTTTCTTTCTTTCTTTCTTTCTTTCTAACTAATCTTTCTTTCTCTTACTTTTCTTTCTTTCTTTCTAACTAATCTTTTTTCTTTCTTTCTTTTTTTCTTTCTTTCTTTCTTTCTTTCTTTCTTTCTTTCTTTCTAACTAATCTTTCGTTCTTTCTTTTTCTTACTTTTCTTTCTTTCTAACTAATCTTTTTTCTTTCTTTCTTTCTTTCTTTCTTTCTTACTAATCTTTCTTTTTCTTTTTCTTACTTTTCTTTCTTTCTTTCTAACTAATCTTTTTTCTTTCTTTCTTTCTTTCTTTCTTTCTTTCTTTCTTTCTAACTAATCTTTCTTTCTTTCTTTTTCTTACTTTTCTTTCTTTCTTTCTAACTAATCTTTTTTCTTTCTTTCTTTCTTTCTTTCTTTCTTTCTTTCTTTCTTTCTAACTAATTAATCTTCTTTCTTTCTTTCTTTCTTTTTAACTAATTAATCTTTTTTCTTTCTTTCTAACTAATCATTTTTCTTTCTTTCTTTCTAACTAATCTTTCTTTTTTCTTTTTCTTGCTTTTCTTTCTTTCTTTCTTTCTAACTAATCTTTTTTCTTTCTTTCTTTCTTTCTTTCTTTCTTTCTTTCTAACAAATCTTTTTCTTTCTTTCTTTCTTTCTTTCTTTCTTTCTTTCTTTCTAACTAATCATTTTTCTTTCTTACTTTCTAACTAATCTTTCTTTTTTCTTTTTCTTTCTTTCTTTCTTTCTTTCTTTCTTTCTTTCTTTCTTTCTTTCTAACTAATTAATCTTTTTTCTTTCTTTCTTTCTAACTAATCTTTTTACTTTCTTTCTTTCTTTCTTTCTAACTAATCTTTCTTTCTCTTACTTTTCTTTCTTTCTTTCTAACTAATCTTTTTTCTTTCTTTCTTTTTTCTTTCTTTCTTTCTTTCTTTCTTTCTTTCTTTCTTTCTTTCTTTCTTTCTAACTAATCTTTCGTTCTTTCTTTTTCTTACTTTTCTTTCTTTCTTTCTAACTAATCTTTTTTCTTTCTTTCTTTCTTTCTTTCTTTCTTTCTTTCTTTCTTTCTTTCTTACTAATCTTTCTTTTTCTTTTTCTTACTTTCTTTCTTTCTTTCTTTCTTTCTAACAAATCTTTTTCTTTCTTTCTTTCTTTCTTTCTTTCTTTCTTTCTTTCTTTCTTTCTAACTAATCATTTTTCTTTCTTACTTTCTAACTAATCTTTCTTTTTTCTTTTTCTTTCTTTCTTTCTTTCTTTCTTTCTTTCTTTCTTTCTAACTAATTAATCTTTTTTCTTTCTTTCTTTCTAACTAATCTTTTTACTTTCTTTCTTTCTTTCTTTCTTTCTTTCTAACTAATCTTTCTTTCTCTTACTTTTCTTTCTTTCTTTTTCTTACTTTTCTTTCTTTCTTTCTAACTAATCTTTTCTTTCTTTCTTTCTTTCTTTCTTTCTTTCTAACTAATCATTTTTCTTTCTTTCTTTCTAACTAATCTTTCTTTTTTCTTTTTCTTGCTTTTCTTTCTTTCTTTCTTTCTTTCTTTCTAACTAATCTTTTTTCTTTCTTTCTTTCTTTCTTTCTAACAAATCTTTTTCTTTCTTTCTTTCTTTCTTTCTTTCTTTCTTTCTTTCTTTCTTTCTTTCTTTCTAACTAATCTTTCGTTCTTTCTTTTTCTTACTTTTCTTTCTTTCTTTCTAACTAATCTTTTTTCTTTCTTTCTTTCTTTCTTTCTTTCTTTCTTTCTTTCTTTCTTTCTTACTAATCTTTCTTTTTCTTTTTCTTACTTTTCTTTCTTTCTTTCTAACTAATCTTTCTTTCTTTCTTTTTCTTACTTTTCTTTCTTTCTTTCTTTCTAACTAATCTTTTTTATTTCTTTCTTTCTTTCTTTCTTTCTTTCTTTCTTTCTTTCTTTCTAACTAATTAATCTTCTTTCTTTCTTTCTTTCTTTTTAACTAATTAATCTTTTTTCTTTCTTTCTAACTAAGGAAAAAAGATGGCGGCAAGCTCTACAGGTGCTACAGGTGCTCTTGTAGCCCTTTTGATATACTCCTTTGTTTGCAACTTTTTAAATCACCCATTTTTTAATGCTCAAGTTTGTAAATGGGAATATGACCAAAAACCGCTTGGCAGTTGCAAGTTTTTTTGTTCTGGACGAAACGGGAGCCTCGCGAATTCTTGGAGGTACTCCTCAACAAACAAATACGCGCATGGCATTGTTCAAAGAGAACGCAGGAGAGATAAGTTGATAATATCTCTCTGCCTTTTGTTATCGGGAGACATTCATCAGTGCCCTGGGCCTGAAAATCAATCTCTTCGAGGAATCGGAGATTTTACGACGGTGGATATGGAGGGTGCGTTGGACGGCAGGTGTGAGGTAACGGAGTCAGATGAGAAGTTGGAACAACAAGCCGGCATGCACGTGGAGATCGGAGTTCGCCTTTCAGTGGGAGCAACTATGGACGGCTCAGTAGAACCCCGGCGGGGGGAAGTTTCGTTACCATCGGACGGGCTGTGCCAACGGAATGGTCAGCGGTCGGAGGCTGGCGGCAGGGGACACACAGAGAGGTCTGCACAAACTCATATTGACGCTTCCGTGCGGGAAAGGCAGCAGGCAGAGTCTCCGCTCTTGGACTTCAGTTTCACTAAAGGTCTACACATTATGCACCTCAATGTTCGCAGTCTTTTTTCCAAATTAGATGAGATAAGATTGATGATGTGTAATAGTAAAGTTGGGATTGTGTGCTTTTCAGAGACCTGGCTGGACGCCTCGATCAGTGATACAGAAATTGAAATCGAAAATTATGTTGTTTTAAGAAAAGATAGAAATCGTAAAGGGGGTGGAGTATGTGTTTATATTAGGGCTGATATTTGTTTTAATTGTAGAAAGGATTTAAATCACGATCTTATTGAAGCTGTGTGGTTTGATGTACAGTTAATTAAAAGTAAGCCTATATTAATTGGGGTTCTGTATAGACCTCCTGATCAGAATAATTTCTATCAGTTGTTGGAAGAATCTTTTGTCCCCTGTAGTGATTTTAAGGATGAGGTTATAATGATAGGTGATTTTAATACTGATGTTTCTAACAAGGAGCATGGGATGTACAAAGCCTTAAATAGGTTTTGCCAGGTTTTTGATTTACAGCAATTAATTCAAGAGCCCACACGTGTGGCTAAAATGAGTCAAACGGTCATTGATCTCATTTTGGTATCTGAGCAATCTATGATTTCTCAGAGTGGGGTTGTAAATTGTACTATGAGTGACCACTCATTAATTTATTGTACAAGGAAAAAGTATAAAGTTGTATTGAAGAAACAAAACACAATTAAGATCAGGTCATTGAAAAAATATAGTCGTGAGGTTTTTATTGAGTGTTTGAATTCACTGAATTGGTCTTTAGTGTTATGTTCGGATGTTGATGAAGCATGGGGGCAGTTTAAAAATATGTTCTTAGAGGCAGTAGATAAAGTTGCTCCGATAAAAACTATTAGAGTAAAACTGAGGTCAGAACCATGGATGAATGGTGATATTTTAGAAGCAATTAGTAAGAGAAATAAAGCCTTTTCTGTATTTAGGAAGAGTAAAGAGCAGGATGACTTGGATAATTATAAGAAGTTAAGAAATATAGTGCAAAAGATGATTCAAACGTGTAAAAAGGACTTTTTTCGTGATAAATTAATTGAGCATAAAGGTAATCCAAAGAAACTTTGGCAGTCATTGAAACAAATTGGGTACAGTAATAGGCTTAAGACAAAGACAAAAAATATTTGCCTTAACATCAATGGGGAGCTCTCTTCTAATCAATTAAAGGTTGCGGATAAATTTAACTCCTTTTTTACTTCTATAGCTGGACATTTAGTTGAAAAGCTACCAAGAAAACCTGGGTTATATGATGGTGAGGTCATGTTTAAGTATTATTCTAAGCTTGGAGTGGTAGCAGACTCTTTTGGCCTTTCTATGGTTTCACAGGACGAGGTATTAAAGTTATTGAATGAACTCAAGTGTTCAAAAGCAATGGGTCTTGATGAAATTCCTGCCAGATTTTTAAAAGATGCTGCAGAATATATTTCTCCATATCTCACTCATATTTTTAATCTTTCGATTATGTTAGGTAGAGTTCCGAAAGATTTGAAGCTTGCTAGGGTTGTTCCGCTATATAAAAAAGGGAGCAAACTAGAAGAGGGTAATTATAGACCAGTTTCGATTTTGGGGGTTGTATCAAAAGTTTTGGAGAGAATAGTACAAGAGCAAATAAATAATTACATTAGTAATTCTAATTTGTTTTATGAATTGCAATCTGGTTTTAGAACATCTTATTCTACGGATACGTGTTTATTATATTTGACAGATTATTTAAGAAGTGAGATCGACTTGGGTAAACTTTGTGGCATGGTATTATTAGACCTTCAGAAAGCATTTGATACCTTTCTAACTAATCTTTCTTTCTTTCTTTCTCTTTCTTTCTTTCTCTTACTTTTCTTTCTTTCTTTCTAACTAATCTTTTTACTTTCTTTCTTTCTATCTTTCTAACTAATCTTTCTTTCTCTTACTTTTCTTTCTTTCTTTCTAACTAATCTTTTTTCTTTCTTTCTTTCTTTCTTTCTTTCTTTCTTTCTTTCTTTCTTTCTTTCTAACTAATCTTTCTTTCTTTCTTTCTTTTTCTTACTTTTCTTTCTTTCTTTCTAACTAATCTTTTTTCTTTCTTTCTTTCTTTCTTTCTTTCTTTCTTTCTTTCTTTCTTTCTTTCTAACTAATTAATCTTCTTTCTTTCTTTCTTTCTTTCTTTCTTTCTAACTAATTAATCTTTTTTCTTTCTTTCTTTCTTTCTCTCTTTCTTTCTAACTAATCTTTTTACTTTCTTTCTTTCTAACTAATCTTTCTTTTTTCTTTTTCTTACTTTTCTTTCTTTCTTTCTAACTAATCTTTTCTTTCTATCTTTCTAACTAATCTTTCTTTCTCTTACTTTTCTTTCTTTCTTTCTAACTAATCTTTTTTCTTTCTTTCTTTCTTTCTTTCTTTCTTTCTTTCTTTCTTTCTTTCTAACTAATCTTTCTTTCTTTCTTTCTTTCTCTTTCTTTCTTTCTCTTACTTTTCTTTCTTTCTTTCTAACTAATCTTTTTACTTTCTTTCTTTCTTTCTTTCTAACTAATCTTTCTTTCTCTTACTTTTCTTTCTTTCTTTCTAACTAATCTTTTTTCTTTCTTTCTTTCTTTCTTTCTTTCTTTCTTTCTAACTAATCTTTCTTTCTTTCTTTCTTTTTCTTACTTTTCTTTCTTTCTTTCTAACTAATCTTTTTTCTTTCTTTCTTTCTTTCTTTCTTTCTTTCTTTCTTTCTAACTAATTAATCTTCTTTCTTTCTTTCTTTCTTTCTTTCTTTCTTTCTAACTAATTAATCTTTTTTCTTTCTTTCTTTCTTTCTCTCTTTCTTTCTAACTAATCTTTTTACTTTCTTTCTTTCTAACTAATCTTTCTTTTTTCTTTTTCTTACTTTTCTTTCTTTCTTTCTAACTAATCTTTTCTTTCTATCTTTCTAACTAATCTTTTTCTTTCTTTCTTTCTTTCTTTCTTTCTTTCTTTCTTTCTTTCTAACTAATCTTTCTTTCTTTCTTTCTAACTAATCTTTTTACTTTCTTTCTTTCTTTCTTTCTTTCTTTCTTTCTAACTAATCTTTTTACTTTCTTTCTTTCTTTCTTTCTTTCTTTCTTTCTTTCTTTCTTTCTAACTAATCTTTTTACTTTCTTTCTTTCTTTCTTTCTTTCTTTCTTTCTTTCTTTCTTTCTTTCTTCCCAACTATTATTTCTTTCTAACTAATCTATCAATCTAACTTTAACCTACTTTAAACTTCTAACTTCTTTAAACTTCTTCAAACTCTCTGGTCAGGCTTTCTCAAGCCAACTTAAAGTTTGTCTCAACAAACTTTTTTTTCTAGTTATTATTATAGAACTGAAGTGACTCCAGTTATTAAAGGTGAAAGGAACTTTTTCAAGTGAAGCACAAAATAGTCAGAATAAGCAGACGATCACCTCCATCCAGTCTGAAAAGTGTTTTGGCCTGTAAAGTCCGGCTCAGTTTATTCTGTAGCATCCTAAAGGCCCGTACACACCGGGACGAATATCGGCATGCGTTATTCGCCAGCGTTTTTCAACGCGTTTTTTGTGTTCACACCCAAGCGATTTTCGCTGACGATGAGCCGAGTGAACATGCAAATTCATTCCCTGACATTAGATGGCGCTTAATGTAAAACAGAAATACAATACCACTCCATAACAGTATATACTCTGCAATACCACTCCATAACAGTTCTCTTTTAACAAGATTTTTGTAGTCGCTGTCGCGTTTGTCATATAGTTCTTTATTCCGACACCAACGAGACCAGCAGCTCTACATTCATCTTGCCTTGCATCTTCCTCGTCATTTCTTCCCGGCAGTGTCTGTCTATGGGCAGTGTAAACGCTACTTGGCGTATATCTTCTTCGCTGTTACGTATGTGTGCTCGGCAAGACCGTTATGTGTTTGAGCGCCCCCAAGTTGTGTTTTACTGTAACTTCAGAAGCTCCAGACACGTGAGCAAAAGCGCCAATCTCATTGGTCGGATCGTTTTTGACGTGGCGCGTCAAACCAAAAAAACGAACCCGAGGCGTTTAAAAAAAAATTACGCTTTTACGCGTGGCGTTTTTCGCGTCGGTGTGCACACTCACATTGGCGCCCTTTGTTTAGTCACGAGGCGTTAAACGTCGGCGAATATCGCGCGCGAAATTCGTCCCGGTGTGTACGGGCCTTAAGACTAATAGTAAAGGCATGTTGGTAGATTAGCACCTGTAGAATTTCCTTTTGTTGAAACTCCAGATAAAAGTAGAAAACTACTATTATGTTTAGATCCATGAGGCACTAGAGACATTTCCTTACTAAAGAAAAAACACTGAAATAAAAACACTTCTACAGAAGACTGTATTCTCGTAACTTCTACTTAATTCTACTAAAAGCTAATTACATCTTCAACAGTGTAATTCGATTACTATACAATTTTTTTTAAGAATAATTCCTTATTTTACTTTTAGAATAAAAAGTTATAAAATTACAGTAATTAATGAATTAGTTAGTACTGCAAACCCAACACTGATTACGCAATTATGCTGATAGAGCACATCCTGTATTGTATTTAAATGACTATTATTTACCTCGAAACTTTGACTAGGCTTGGCATGTTGCATATTAATTGTTCTAGGAACCTCAGATAGGCAAAATTTTAATTGTTGTGTATTTTGTGCTACTCTTCGATTGCTCCTGTCTGCCCTGCTGATACTGCTGAGTTGCCGAGCTGCTAAGTTGGTTTGCGTCTGTATTCAGTTTCAGTTCAGTTTCAGTTTGTTTATTTATAAAGCACATTTACACACGGCCACTGGCCGACCAAAGTGCTGTACATATAGTAAATAGCATTAATAAAAATTGGTAACAAATAATACTACACAGTTTAGAATGGAGCAATCATTGTAAGCTAAAAGCAGCAATAAATACGTTTTGAGACATGAATTGAACTCAGACAGAGAGGAAGTCGATCTAATATAGAGTGGGAGCTTGTTCCACATTGTGGGGCCAGCCACTTCGAAAGCTCGGTCTCCCCTTGATTTTAGCCGGGTTTTAGGTATCTGAAGAAGAAGTTTCGCTTCGGATCTAAGACTTCTAGTTGGAGAGTAAAAATGGAGTAGGTCAGATAGATAAGAAGGTGCTAAATCATTTAAAGATTTATACACCAGTATTAAAAATTTGTATTCAATTCTAAAACTTATCGGTAGCCAATGGAGGGATCTCAGAAGGGGGGTGGCATGGTCGAATTTCCTCTTTCCCTTCAGGAATCTCGCCGCAGCATTTTGAACAAACTGTAAACGGGCCGTTTTGGACTTTGATATACCAAAATAAAGCGGGTTGCAATAGTCCAGGCGCGAGGTAATAAGAGCATGGATCGCAGTCTCCAACGAGCGTTTCGGGAGATAGGATTTGATTTTCGCTATAGAGCGAAGATAGAAAAAGCTAGATCTGATAACAGCACTAATTTGCCTATCAAATTTGAGGGAACTATCTAAAATCACACCTAAATTCCGTACCTGTGGAGCGAGAGATAGATCTAAAGATCCAAGGTCAAAATCATGTATTTGCCTGGATTCAGAGGGGTTAAAAATAATAACTTCTGTTTTGTCTGAGTTCAAGAATAGGAAATTGTTGGTAAGCCAAGCTTTAACCTCATCAAGACATGCTGTCAAACTGTCAAGACCACTCTTATTTTTCTTAGACAGAGGCATATAAATCTGCATGTCATCAGCATAACAGTGAAATGAGACATTGTGTTTCCTAAAAATGAAACCCAGAGGAAGAAGATATAGAGAAAATAAGACAGGAGCTAAGACAGAACCCTGAGGCACACCGCAAGATAAATTTCGGAATGAAGAGGAGAAACATCCCATTTTTACAGAAAACCGTCTATTAGTTAAAAAAGATTTGAACCAGCTTAAAACTTCGCCCCCTAGGCCAACGTAAGACTCCAGCCGAGAAATGAGAATCGTGTGATCTACAGTATCAAAAGCAGAAGACAAATCTAACATTACTAAAATGACGGAATCTCCCGAATCTGTACCCATATAAATATCATTAAGAACCTTTGTAAGGGCGGTTTCTGTGCTATGCAGAGTTTTAAACCCTGATTGAAACTTTTCAAAGATATGGTTGTCATTTAAGAAAGTCTGAAGCTGTAAGAATACAATTCGTTCTAAAACCTTGGAAATAAACGGCACAATGGATATAGGATTTTTGATCACATGATCACATGATCACAAAATTTGATAACATGAAGGCATCGAGTGAGGGTTTCTTTAGTACAGGTGTAATTGAGGCAATTTTCAGACTTGAAGGTATAGCCCCTTCAAGCAAGGATTTATTAAATAACGACACCAACCCAGGGCCGACAGTATCAAATAATTGTCTCAGATATCGAGGAGGTAAGGTGTCATACGTACAAAAGGAAGGTTTAAGTTTAAACATTATTTCCTTTAACGAATGTAGAGAGACAGGATTGAAAGAGGTCCAAATAGTAGGTGAACTCATCTCAGTCGGTATTTTCTGATCGGAGACTTGAAATTCGTCTCTCAGGTTAGAGAATTTGTATTGTAAGCCTCGTATAACTTTCTGTTTTGTATCTCTGTTTACTATCATTCGCCGTTGTTTAAACTGCTTAATATAACTTACTCAACATCACATATTAACCTGTGATCGCTAGCTTCAATCTAATTCATTGCTAGCACGAAACGCTAGTATTTCGCTAGCCTGTTAGCGTGCCATCCGTGCGCTCATTCTTTGTTTAATTCGCTCAACAACCACAGTAAGTCATGTCTAATCTCTCTTAATAAATAAATAAATTAATAAATCTCTCGAATAATAAATTAAGCCAGTAAGATAATAGGCTCCCCTCAAACTCCCCAAACAGAACTTCACACCGGTCAATATTGAGGAAAGCCACTACAATCACACAGGATCCCACCCACCTCCTTAACCAATCCTTTCAGTTATTGCCATCAGGTCGACGCTACAGAGTTCCACTTGCAAGAAAAAACATATACAAAAAATATTTTATTCCCACGGCCATTACTACACTGAGAAATCATATATAGAATACATCACATTTTTACACATGTCTGTACAGCTAATGTGGCTAAATTGTCAGTCGGAGATTATGGGGCGCCGTTTGTAAAGCGGCTCACGCTGAAAATAACAGCAACATTTTGTCACATTTAGCTTCAAACATCATTTAAAAAAACTGGTATGAATTTTTGACGGTCACTTTTTAGCACATTTACAACAATATTTGTCAACTTAGAGATACTTTACATAGTTAAATCTAAATATTAAATGTTACACCTAAATGTTAAATCTAAATGCTAAATCTAAATCTAAATGTTAAATCTAAATGTTAAATCTAAATCTAAATCTAAATATTAAATCTAAATCTAAATGTTAAATCTAAATCTAAATCTAAATGTTAAATCTAAATCTAAATCTAAATGTTGAATCTAAATGTTAAATCTAAATCTAAATCTAAATGTTGAATCTAAATCCAATTACCGGCATTTTGAATTTGCATATTAGTTCAATATTTAGTTTCACCCGAAATATTTAGATTCAACATTTAGATTTAGATTTAGATATAACATTTAGATTTAGATTTAGATTTAACATTTAGATTTAACATTTAGATTTAGATTTAATATTTAGATTTAACATTAAGATTTAGATTTAGATTTAGATTTAGATTTAACATTTAGATTTAACATTTAGATTTAGCATTTAGATTTAGCATTTAGATTTAACATTTAGATTTAGATTTAGATTTAGCATTTAGATTTAACATTTAGGTATAACATTTAATATTTAGATTTAAGTCAAGTCAAGTCAAGTCAAGTCAAGTTTATTTGTGTAGCGCTTTTCACAATACAGATTGTATCAAAGCAGTTTCACAGTATTAAATTAAAATAATACAACAAAGTTTGTTTCAAGAGGAATTTATTGATTGATAAAATTAAATTAAATATCCCCAAAATATCCCCAACTGAGCAAGCCAAAGGCAACAGTGGCAAGGAACCGAAAAACTCCATCAAGTGACCTAATGGTGTCCTAAAACTCCATCAGGTGACCTAATGGAGAAAAAAAAACCTTGGGAGAACCCAGGCTCAGTCGGGGGCCAGTTCTCCTCTGGCATTTATGAGCTAGAGGCCGGATTGTAGTTTGAACTATAGGATTATATGAATGCCTGGCTGAAGAGATGCGACTTTAATCTAGTTTTAAACTGGGAGAGCGAGTCTGAGCAACGAACAGTATCAGGAAGACTATTCCAGAGTTTTGGAGCCAAATGTGAAAATGCTCTCCCTCCTTTGGTGGTTCTGGATATCCTAGGTATGACCAAAAGCCTTGAATTTAGTGATCTTAAAGAGCGCGATGGATTATAGGGTGATAGAAGATCCGTTAAATAGACTGGAGCTAAGCCGTTTAGGGCTTTATAAGTCAGTAGCAATATCTTATAATTAATACGGAGCTTTATAGGTAACCAATGTAGTGATGATAAAATCTGTGTTATATGATCATATTTTCTTGATCTCATAAGAACTCTAGCGGCGGCATTTTGGACTAACTGTAGCTTGTTTATTGAGGATGCAGGACAACCAGCTAATAAAGCATTACAGTAATCCAGTCTCGAGGTCATGAATGCTTGAACTAACTTTTCTGCATCAGAAACTGATAGCATATTACGTAGCTTAGCAATGTTTCTAAGGTGGAAAAAGGCTGTTTTTGTAACATATGAAATATGATTTTCAAAAGACAGGTTGCAATCGAGTATAACACCCAGGTCTTTTACTGTAGAGGATAAAGTAACAGGACATCCTATGATGTTAAAGTTGTATTGTGCGAGGTTTTGTGGGCGGTTTTTTGAACCGATAAGTATTACCTCTGTCTTGTCTGGATTTAATAAAAGAAAATTACGCGTCATCCAATCTTTTCTATCTTTAACACACTCTGTCAATTTGGAAAATTTAGCGTTTTCATCCGGCCATGATGAAATATATATTTGAGTGTCATCAGCATAACAATGGAAACTAATTCCATGTTTCCTTATAATATTTCCAAGTGGCATCATATATATGGAAAATAACAGAGGGCCTAATACAGATCCCTGCGGCACTCCATAGTTTACTGGAGTTATGATCGATTTTTCTCCATTTAAATAGACAAAATGGTAGCGGTCAGATAGGTATGATTTGAACCAGCTTAATGCTTGTCCTTGAACACCAGTATAATTTTGTAGTCGATCTAAGAGTAATGTATGATCTATAGTATCGAACGCAGCACTAAGATCAAGTAAAACTAGTATTGAGATACAGCCTTGGTCAGAAGCTAAAAGTAAATCATTTGTGATTTTAACGAGCGCAGTTTCAGTGCTATGATGCGGTCTGAATCCAGACTGAAACTTTTCATAGATATCATTTTGTTGCAAGAAAGAGCCCAGTTGAGCGGACACCACTTTTTCTAATATTTTAGACATAAATGGAAGATTTTAAATGGGTCTATAATTTGCTAGATTATTATGATCTAATTGTGGTTTCTTAATGAGAGGTTTTATAACTGCCTGTTTAAATGTTCTTGGAACATGACCTAAAGATAAAGACGAGTTAATAATATTGAGGAGAGGCTCTTCCACTACAGGTAACACTTCTTTCAGTAGTTTAGTTGGTATCGGATCTAATAAACATGTTGTTGTTTTAGATGAAGTGATACGTTTATTTAACTCTTTTTGTTCTATAGTTGTAAAGCACTGTAATTGTTCTTGCGGGGTGATAATTGAAGCTGAATTATAAGGCGCGATTGAAGATTGAACGTTTACAATTGTGGTTCTGATGCTTTCTATTTTCTCAGTGAAGAAGTTCATGAAATCATTACTACTGAACTGTAACGGGATATTTTGTTCGGGTGACGTCTGTTTATTTGTTAGTCTAGCCACGGTGCTAAATAAAAACCTTGGATTGTTTTGGTTGTTTTCTATTAGTTTGCGGAGGTGCTCAGCCCTGGCAGCTTTAAGGGCCTTTTTATAACGTGACACACTGTCTTTCCACGCGATTCTAAAGACCTCTAAATTAGTTCGTTTCCATTTACGCCCTAAAATACGGGTTTCTCTCTTTAAAACATGCGTAGTATTGTTATACCATGGTGCTTTATTTTTCTCTCTGACCTTTTTTAATTTAATAGGTGCAACCACATCCAATGTTCTAGAGAGAATGGTGCACATAGTGCTAGTTAGTTCTTCTAGTTCATCTGTTTGTTTGGGTTCAGGCAGCAGCTGAGACAGATTAGATGTTTTTATCTAACTATTTAACTATTTAAAATATCTCTAAGTTGACAAATATTGTTGTAAATGTGCTAAAAAGTGACCGTCAAAAATTCATACCAGTTTTTAAAACATTGTTTGAAGCTAAATGTGACAAAATGTTGCTGTTATTTTCAGCGTGAACCGCTTTACAAACGGCGCCCCATAGGAGATCACTAAAACTAACGTTAAAGAGGTGTGTGAACTCGCAAGTACGATGTCAGACACTGTCATTTGCTCTGGCCCCCTTCCTGTTCGCAGGAGTGATGAGGTACTTTGTAGATTGTGTTCACTCAATGGCTGGCTGTCTAATTGGTGTCCGCGTAATAATATAGAATTCATAGACAATTGGAAAAGTTTTTGGGGCAGACCTGACCTGTTGAAAAGAGATGGTATTCATGCCTCCTGGGATGGTGCTGCTCTTCTCTCTAGTAAAATACATAGCCTTAGAGCTCAAACATGACAATCTGGGGCTCAGGTCAGGAAGCAGACAGACTGACTAAACCGACCATCTGCTAGCGGCCTCGCGTCACCAAGGTCAGATAAATCCCATCACATAGAGCCTCCTTCACCTAGATATCATCATAGAGACTGTGTCTGTTCCCCGAATTAGGACATACAAAAAACTCCTAAACCCATTCAAGGGTAAAAATGTAATTGATGTTCAACAAATAAAAAAACAGATATAATACAAATGAACAAATGATAAAGCTCGGGTTGCTGAATATTCGATCCCTTACTTCAAAAGCACTTATTGTTAATGATATGATTACAAACCATAACCTAGATGTGCTGTGTTTGACAGAAACCTGGCTAAAACCAGACAATTATATTACTTTAAATGAGTCCACCCCGCAAGATTAAATGAGTCCACCCTGCAAGATGAACCTCATCTGAAAGGCAAAGGGGGAGGTGTTGGTGTAATTTATAGTAATATCTTCAGAATTACTGAGAAGTCTTGTTTTAAATATAATTATTTTGAAGTGTTGGTGCTTAATATAAATGTATGCTGCTAAATGTAAAACTATACAGTGTAAATTATAAATTGCGCTTGAGATTTGTGCTGGCTACTGTATACAGGCCACCAGGGCACCATACAGACTTTATCAAAGAATTTGCTGATTTTCTATCAGAGTTAGTACTGGCTGCAGATAAAGTCCTAATTGTTGGTGATTTTAATATACATGTAGATAACGAAAAAGAAAAAGATTGGGTTTGGCATTTAAAGACATTCTGAACTCTATTGGAGTTAGACAACATGTGTCAGGACCTACTCATTGTCGTAATCATACTCTAGATCTAATATTATCACATGGAATAGATGTTGATGCCGTTGAAATTCTGAAGCAGAACGATGACATCTCAGATCATTATCTAGTCTCGTGTAAACTTAATTTAGCCAAGGCTGCAAAGTCGACTCCGTGTTATAAATATGTGAGACCTATCACTTCTGCCACTAAAGATTGCTTTATCAATAATCTTCCTGATCAGTTTCATCATCTCAGCATCCCGGATAGCTTAGAAGAACTCGATATTGCGACAGAAACTTTAAACTCTCTCTTTTCCAGCACTTTAGACACAGTTGCTCCTTTGCGCTTAAAGAAGATTAAAGGAAATAGTCCAACGCCGTGGTACAACGAGCACACTCGGGCCCTTAAGAGAGCAGCCAGAAAAATGGAGCGCAACTGGAAGAAAACAAAACTAGAGGTATTTCACATTTCATGGAAAGAGAGCACGATTGCATATAGAGAGGCCTTAACCCTCTGAGGTCGAGAAACGCGCCGACGCGTTTTGCTGGATTTTTTTCACATAGCAGCAACATAAACTTAAATTACTCCGTCATTTA
This sequence comes from Leuciscus leuciscus, assembly GCF_965113295.1. Classification (NCBI taxonomy): domain Eukaryota; kingdom Metazoa; phylum Chordata; class Actinopteri; order Cypriniformes; family Leuciscidae; genus Leuciscus; species Leuciscus leuciscus. The sequence goes on from NC_138725.1 coordinate 7,047,093, forward strand.
TGGTTATACAGAAAAAAGAAATATAAAAAAATAATCTGTGATATTTCTACTTTTGTATGTGTCCACTTACAATCAAATCAAAACATTGTGCTTTTGTAAAATAAAGAAAATAAACAGGGTGTGCGTTCTGCCTCTCCGTCGCGGTGAACTTTTTTTTCTTGAGCACGTCTATAAACTGAAACAAAACTCAGCGAATACTTCTCACACATTTATGAGCCATATACCTTTATACACATTTAAGTGTGTACTTTTAAATGATCGGATTCAAACTGAAAACAAATATTCTCTGTTTAAGTAATTTGTATAAAACCAACAGGATGTCCAGTATCTCAAACGCTTGCTAATTACTTTTAATTCGACACGCCCACTCACGCAAAAGTGATTCACATGCAAATCGTCCACATGGGACGCGAACGCCCTCGTTACCTCAAACACAAAACACCAAAAAACTTCACAAGTCTCTGCTTTTCGTCGAGTTTGGAAGACACGTCTGAGCTTACATTGGATTTAACTCAGAAGAAGAAGAAGAACGCGATTTGAAGACAAGAAAGATGTAAGGTAAGAAATTCTTACTTATTAGTTTATGGTATTGTTGCATAAACTTCACATTGCAGTTGAACTGTTGCTAGATATATGGTGAATATTATACTATTTAGACCCGTGTTTCCTGTTAAATACTGTTTGTGGATATCTGCTCAAACATAGATATGTATAACCATAATGTTTAATATTTTGGAGCGCGATGGCGTTTGAATGTATCATATTTTGGAGCGCGCTGTGGGTTTTAATGTATCATATTTTGGAGCGCGATTGCGTTTGAAAGGAAAAATGCACCAAACATTAGGCTTTATGTTTTTACTATTATCTCATTTCATATCATCATAACGAATGGAAACATTTGAAGTAACATATGATAATCAATATATTTTTCTCGTTCTTGAAATCTTTTGGAAGATTTAATTTATTGTTATTATTATTTTATGCAGCACTGCGTAGCCTATGCCTACAAGGCACAACAAACCTGGTGTTCATTATATATTGTTGGAAACGTGTGTGTGTGTGTGTATTCTGTGAATTTTAAAAAGAAATTTTAACCAGAAAAATCTAAAATCTATTCCCAAAATCGTGCAGCCCTATAGTTTCTCTTGATATCAGTATGTTCACAGTTTTTTTCTTTTTTTCTTTCTTTCAGGGACCAGATGCAACTGAGTCCTGCTGACTTCAACATTCACATGAGTCTCTGTACATGAACATGGTAAAGTGAAAATCAAACACCTTGGAAATGAAAGGTATGTTTTTAGGAATGGCACAAAGGTCTCTGTCTTTGGATCATTGTTTTCAATGTGCTCTTTTATCATTTGTATTTTTGGATTGTGTTGTGTTGTAAATAAATCCAAACAATCTAAAAGCCATTCTTTTTTAAATCTTCTCATTCTTTGTGCAAGGTTGCTCTGAATGACAGGGCCTGATCGCTCCTAATAGGGCAGTTAGGGGAGTGTCTTTGTCTTTCTCAGGTGTTAAAAGCTTACATATTAATGAGATGATCACGCCTCTTCGCATATGGCTTTGTCACACAAAACACGTCTTAGACATTTTAAATCAATATATTGTCTTATCTGAATGAGCAGTCAGGGTGATTTTCACATAGTTTTGGAGCAAATATTCTAGGCTATGTCATAACATTTTCAAAAGTCTTGTGAAGAAATAATCAGTATGGGTTTCATGGTCTTATTTCAGTGAGAAATTTTTTTTGTATTTTCACAAACCACGCATAAATGTCATTATCTCAAAACTACAAACTTTTACATACATGCTGCTGATATATTATTGTAGCAGAGTTTGTGCTCAATACAGTGTAATTCGACTTTAGCCATGAAAATGTCACTAGTAACAGAAAAAAACACAAATGTCAGAGCATGTCAGACCACCTCCAGGGCCCAGAAAACAGCTCAGACCTCAGAGGGTTAAAAGCTGCTAGATCTGATTATTTTTCAACCCTATTATAAGAAAATGAACAAAACCCTAGGTATTTATTTGAAACAGTGGCAAAACTAACGAAAAATAAAGCTTCAAGCCCAGAAGTTTCCAAGCAGCACAGCAGTAATGACTTTATGAACTTCTTTACTTCGGGGATTTCTCCCTATTAAACAACGTATACATTTTAAAATATTGCTGATTACTCACAAAGCACTAAATGGTTTAGCTCCGCAGTACTTGAGCGAGCTCTTAGCGCACTATAGTCCTTCACGTCTATTGCGATCTCAAAATTCCGGCCAGTTGATAATACCTGGAATATCTAAATCAACTGCTGGCGGTAGATCCTTTTCCTATTTAGCACCAAAACTTTGGAACAATCTTCCTAACATTGTCCGGGAAGCAGACACACTCTGTCAGTTCACATCTCTTCGGCCTAGCATACACAAAATACATTATAGACTTCTATAATTCAATGTTAGGCTGCATAGTTTAGATCAGACGGAATTGGGAACACTTCCCATAAATCCTAATGTACTCGTTACATCATAAGAAGAATGGCGTCTACGCTAATATTAGTCTCTCTGTTTATCCCGAGGTTTACCACAGTCCGCCGGATCCAGGCCATATCCAGATCTGATGAAGGACCAGCGCCTGGACACAACGACAACACAGTCCTGAAGTGTCCACTAGTCTCTCCCCTGTGAAAGCCTCCTTCCTTTTACCTCTATACAGATAAAACGTTGTCGGGATAATTCTGGTTGGCATGGCTACGCAGATGCGACAAAAAATTCTGAATTATACATTTTTAAGGCCTAACATGTAGTTTGTTGAGGGTTGATTTGTGAAGGACTACACGTCTGCGCACTTATATATTCAAACACGCATACCTATCGACCGAACACGTGATGCGCATGTGCATTGTCTACGTTGTCTGCATTGTCTCGTCTGCGTTTTTCTCGGGTTTGCGTTTTTGAGGTTTGCGCAGAGAAAACCGATAATCGTTTGCACCTTCAAACCTTTTTCAGGGAGTGCGTTCTGGAGACACTAGGGACTTTTTGTACGAATGGGCGGCCGGAGCGCGTTAAGGGTTTTCTGTTAGAACGGTGTTGTGTTAGCGGCCCCTAAGTTAATGACTAATGATCTTTGCAACTTCACTGTTACGCTAATTTCTATTATCACTGTAAAGCTGCTCTGAAACAATCCTATATAAAGCGCTATGTAAATGAAGGTGACTTGACTTGACTTTATAATTGTAACAGTCACCAGCTGGAGTGCCCTTGAAAGCCACCAGAGGGCACTCCACACCAGACTATCATGATTCACTCACAACTACACTTCCCATAATTCACTGCCCGGACTCATCATCCCTGATTATCACATTCACCTGTGTCTCATTATATTGTTTAGTTCACCCTATATAAGCCTGGTTCACCTCATTATCATTGTGAAGTTTTGTATGTTGTTGCACTGCACTTCTGAGCATTTTCCCTGGTTTTCATGTCTCTTGGTTTTTGGATTTCTTGCCTGTTCCCTGGATTACTCTCTCGCCTCTGACCCCTGCCTGTTTTGTTTTGTTTGTTTGTTTGTTTGGACTGTCTACTTGTGTTTTGACCCTTTGCCTGTTTATTGGATTTCGTCTTTGGATTACCCCTTAATAAAGCTGCATTTGGATCCTCAACCTTCGTGTCTCGGAGCAGTTCGTGACAGAAAACTTCGCCACATATGGATCCAGCAGTTGTCAGCAACCAGGCCCTGAGGAAGTTCCTTTCTTCTGTGTTCCAAGATGGCCAGCCTATTGAGAGGTATGCGAGGGACTTTTTGTCTTGCTGTCATCTGGGAACGTTAAATGACACCCAGCTCATGGACCTGTTTTTGAGCGGGCTGGATGATGACGTTGCTCAATTGATGCCGGAGGACTATACCGGCTGGACTCTAGAAGGGTATGTCGACCTGGCCCTCTCCTTGAGCGGTACGACATTTACTGTGGGCTTGGCTGATGAAACACCCTGCAAGCTCACAGTACCCCCAGAGCCCTCATCGCTGGCCGCGTCCAGTCCGGGGTCTTCACAGCTCCACGTCCAGTCTGCCCAGCCAGAGTCAGTTCACGTCTCGCCCGCCCGACCTGGGAATCATCACGTCTTGCCAGCCACTGGATCGGTCTATGGACGTACAGGACCGGTTTCCAGCGTGGCCGATCCCCCGCTTATGTCTGCACGCGTTGCCAAGAGGGCCATCGTTCTAGGGTTCAGCCCTGCCGAGCCTGCGCTCCACGTCAGCCCTGCCGAGCCTGCGCTCCACGTCAGCCCTGCCGAGCCTGCGCTCCACGTCAGCCCTGCCGAGCCTGCGCTCCACGTCAGCCCTGCCGAGCCTGCGCTCCACGTCAGCCCTGCCGAGCCTGCGCTCCACGTCAGCCCTGCCGAGCCTGCGCTCCACGTCAGCCCTGCCGAGCCTGCGCTCCACGTCAGTCCTGCCGAGCCAGAGCCAGAGCCTGCACTTCACGCCAGTCCAGCCGAGCCCGCACTTCACGCCAAATCTGCTGAGGCCAAGGCAGTATGCGTCGTGCCCGCCGCCCCTGAGACAGCAAGCGACATGCCCAACGATCCAGAGCCTTCTTCACCGCTGGTCCCGTCCAGCACGGAGCTCTCTTCACCGCTGGTCCCGTCCAGCACAGAGCCTTCACTGCTGGTCCCGTCCAGCACAGAGCCCTCTTCATCGCTGGTCCTGTCCAGTTCAAAGCCCTCTTCGCCGCTGGTCCTGCCCAGCTCAGAGCCCTCTTTGCCGCTGGTTCCGTCCAGTTCAGAGTCCTCTTCGCCACTGGTCCTACCCAACTCAAAGCCCTTGCCGCCGCTGGTCCCGTCAAGCTCAGAGCGCGCTGATCCTGATCCAGAGACTGAGCTTCACGTCACTTCTGCCGATCCAGAGACTGAGCTTCACGTCACTTCTGCCGATCCAGAGACTGAGCTTTACGTCACTTCTGCCGATCCAGAGACTGAGCTTCACGTCACGTCAGCCGAGCCAGAGACTGAGCTTCACGTCACGTCCGCCCGTCAAGAGTCTCGTCCCGCCGAGACTGAATCTGTTCCTGAGCCTGAATCTGTTCCTCTTCCTCTTTCTACGCCTGTGTCTTCGGACAAAATGGCCGACTCCACGCCTGTGTCTCCAGACAAGATGGCCGACTCCACGCCTGTGTTTTCGGACAAGATGGCCAACTCCACGCCTGTGTCTTCGGACAAGATGGCTGAATCCACGCCTGTGTCTCCGGACAAGATGGCCGCCGCCGAGCCAGTGTCTCCGGACAAGATGGCCGCCGCCGAGCCAGTGTCTCCGGACAAGATGGCCTCCACCGATCCAGTGTCTGTTCAAGTCACGTATGCTGAACCAGTGTCTCCGGACAAGATGGCCGCTGCCAAACAAGTGTCTCCAAACAATATGGCCGCCACCGAGCCAGTGTCTCTGGACAAAATGGCCGCTGCCACGTTGACTGAGCCCTCTGCAGAGATAGCCGCTGACATGCCTGAACCTGAGCCTTCAACAGAGATGGCCGTTGTCACGCTGTCTGTTCCTGAGCCATTGTCTGTTCCTGTACCTGAGCCGGTGTCTGTTCCTGTCCTTGAGCCGGTGTCTGTTCCTGTCCCTGTGTCTGTTCCTGTTCCTGAGCCGGTGTCTGTTCCTGTGCCCTGGCCGCCTGAAGGGTCGTCTCCGCCCTGGCCGCCTGAAGGGTCGTCTCCGCCCTGGCCGCCTGACGGGCCGCCTGCACAGCCTGCTCCGCCCTGGCCGCCTGCACAGCCTGCACAGCCTGCTCCGCCCTGGCCGCCTGCACAGCCTGCTCCGCCCTGGCCGCCTGCACAGCCTGCTCCGCCCTGGCCGCCTGCACAGCCTGCTCCGCCCTGGCCGCCTGCTCCGCCCTGGTCGCCTGCACAGCCTGCTCCGCCCTGGTCGCCTGCACAGCCTGCTCCGCCCTGGTCGCCTGCACAGCCTGCTCCGCCCTGGTCGCCTGCACAGCCTGATCCGCCCTGGTCGCCTGCACAGCCTGATCCGCCCTGGTCGCCTGCACAGCCTGATCCGCCCTGGTCGCCTGCACAGCCTGATCCGCCCTGGTCGCCTGCACAGCCTGATCCGCCCTGGCCTCCCGTCTTGCCGCAGTCTCCAGGTCGTTATCCGCTCCACGGGCCTGGCCCACCATCCCGCCCCCGGGTCCGCCTCCGCTCCACCTCCCTCCTGGACAAGTTTAGAGCGTCTGGAAGCCGCTCCTTTGAGGGGGGGCTATGTAACAGTCACCAGCTGGAGTGCCCTTGAAAGCCACCAGAGGGCACTCCACACCAGACTATCATGATTCACTCACAACTACACTTCCCATAATTCACTGCCCGGACTCATCATCCCTGATTATCACATTCACCTGTGTCTCATTATATTGTTTAGTTCACCCTATATAAGCCTGGTTCACCTCATTATCATTGCGAAGTTTTGTATGTTGTTGCACTGCACTTCTGAGCATTTTCCCTGGTTTTCATGTCTCTTGGTTTTTGGATTTCTTGCCTGTTCCCTGGATTACTCTCTCGCCTCTGACCCCTGCCTGTTTTGTTTTGTTTGTTTGTTTGTTTGGACTGTCTACTTGTGTTTTGACCCTTTGCCTGTTTATTGGATTTCATCTTTGGATTACCCCTTAATAAAGCTGCATTTGGATCCTCAACCTTCGTGTCTCGGAGCAGTTCGTGACAGAAATGATGTTATAGTTAAGGTCATTTGCAGCATATGTAGGGCCCAAACATAACCTCAAGCCCAGGGGCCCCAGACCTGATCTTTGTTCTGTTTACTTGTCTTAATATTTATTAAAATACTTACAGTATATATATTTTTTGTGATGGGCCAGTGAAGATTATTGCAGGGCAAGTAAAAATCTGAACCAGAATGAACCTGTAGAAAATCTCATTTTGAGCCCTGCAAATACCAAGACCTGCCTCTTTTATTATAAAATAAAGTTTTGTTACGGGTAAAAAATAATACAAAGTTAAAACTAGGAATTTCACTTGGCCCACCCTACATCTCAAAGCTGGAGCCGGGGCTGGTGTTGTTTAAAGTTCAAAAGTTCATAGTGATTGTTCTGACTTCATGAAGCCTCATGGTGTTAATGAACTTCAAACTGACTAGAACAAACTCTTTGAAATGTATGATACTGGATATGAAACTGTTAATAATGTAGACAGACAGCAATCTCATTCAATGTCAGTCGTGTGCAGTGAAATATCATTTATTAGGTATTTTAAAACTCTATTGAGAAAATGAAAACATGGAAAGCTCAAAAAGCAATCATATCAGGATACTTCATGACTTTCAGAAATAAAAATATAACTAATTCAAGGAGAATCAGCAGAAAATAAGAAAATGGACAATAGCAATGAAATGTTCATAAAATGTGACCCGATCTGGCGAAATGAGTCGGAAGTCGCAACGTTCCATTTTAAGATATGGGCCGTTTATGTGGAAAAACAATGAAATAATAGATTTTATTATTATTATTATTGCTAAATTTCAAAGAACAGACATTCAAAAATAATCTCCTAAAGTTTCGTAGTCCAGATAATTGAGAAAAGGTATTTAAATGACTATTAAAGTTTACAAAGTTTTACTAAATTCGCTGGAAATGAATATTGCTTTTCTCAACTCCTCTCCTCACCTCTGAGCGTTTACCGGGAATCCCCTCAAACGTCTCTGCTTTCCAAATATGGTTACACGTTGTATGGAACCAATCATAAAGCTTAAAAATGTACACAAACGCTGATCATTTGTCAATGGGAAGCCCCGTTTCGACTGACCGGCACGCGATTGGTCCAGCCATCCTCCTCAGACTCGTAGCGCTATGTGTAAACAAGCTAGCATGATCTCCTCAGAAAGATGAACTATTATTAATTTGAGAAATGTCGCTGTCAAAAGAGAGCAAAGTCGCCAAAAAGTCGCCAAAAGCGTTGGACTCACTAGAGGCTTCTAACCTAAGCTCTGCTGCTGGTCATCAAGAGTGGCTAAGGCTAGTCAGTGATTGTTTTGGATCTGGAGACGTGTCATCCTCTGATGACAGCTACAGCAAAAGTAACAGCCCTGTGGTATTTATCGTGTATGGATGTGAGTGAGTGCAATTATTCTGTGAGTGTATTTATCTGCAAGGAGAATCCATTACAATGTGTTTGATTTATTTTAACCCAATATTTAATTGTTGGTATCTCCGTTATGAATATGTTACACTGTTATTGTCATCTAGCCCAGCTATTCCCAAACTGTGGTCCGCGGACCACTAGTGGTCCGTGAGGGTACTGCAGGTGGTCCGTGGAAAGGCAAAATAAAATATAAAATAATATTTTTTTTTACCTTAATTTTCTAAAATTCCCATAAAAAAAAGTAAAAGAATAATATGTAGGCCTATATTGATATAACATTTTAATTAAAATGTCAAGTTATTGTGTGATTACTAAAATAGCCTAGTGGTGTTCGGCCTTGACATTCAAGTTCAGTGCCGTTAGAACCACAACATTGGTTCGGTGGATAGCAACAGGTTCTCTGAAGAGAAAAGGGCAGAGGCAAATATGTTCTCATTATCACATCACACGCATAGCCTTTAATGGTGCGTTCACACCGGACGAAATTTCGCTTCAAACTTTTGTTTTTACGCGCGTCAATTTGCGATACAAAGTGGTCAAGCGTATCACTAGACCCTAAAATCGCCAAAGGTTTTGAAATGTTGACTATATTCCAGTGTTCTGTATAGATTTCATAGTCCATTGCTATGGAAATAAGCCTGTTGTTCAAATGAACCTGATTATGCCCTCGGGCGCTTGAGTAAATAAATAAATTAAATATGTGGCAGCCGTTGTGTGCAGTAAACTTTCTTTTAACAAGCCTGTTGTACTGATGTGATGACCAATGATAGTTTTAGAGCTAGTAAGCCTATTTAGAGGTGCAGATTAATTCAGGTAGGACTCTGTGTAGACATATTTTATTATGTGTATTATGAGGTGGTCCGCGAAAATTCTTGATTACAAATAGTGGTCCACACACACAAAAAGTTTGAAAACCCCTGATCTAGCCTACACAAAGATATGATTGCATAGGCTAACATTATTTGTTCTCTGTTTCCTTGTCTCTCTGCTATGTGGGTGTGTGGAGATGAACCCAATTGCAGACAGTAGTCACAGCAACACAGTTTATTGTACAAATAACAGGAAAAACAAAGCCCACGAGGGGGCAAAACAAGACAAGACGGGATTACAGGTGACTAAACTAGACTATGACTCTGACAATTAACTAGACTATAAACAAACAGCAAAACAGAACTTTCTCTAGACAATACTCTTGACAGGATACTCACAATGAATAACACGCAATGTTTAGACAGCATTTGACAATGAACCAACAAAGGACAGAGAAACACAAGGGGGTTATAAAGGGAGGCTAATGATGAGCAACAGATGAAACTAATACGCTGATAATTACAAAACGAGGATAACAAGGGGGCGGGGTTACATGACGAGACAACGCAAGCACATGGCCAAACAAATGGCCATGTGCTGCACATGAAACATGGGCCTGTCATGATTCTGCCGCAAGACAAGAGAAAATCAAGAACAAGATGGCAGAATCATGACACTCTCACTTTCTCTCTCTCTCTCACACACACACACACACACACACACACACACACACACACACACACACACACACACACACACACACACACACACACACACACACACACACACTCTCAAGCAAAACTGTAGCACCTCTGTTCAATCTTTCTGATTTTAGTAAATGTTTGTAAAAGTGCCTTTTAAATGATTTATTCAAATAAAAAATGTAAAATAATTTGAGCTTCAGCCTGGCATAATAGCATATATTAATGTCTTTGGTCAAATTAAGCTGTACAATAAATAGTTCATCCCTTTAAATGCAATGGATTTTGAAAGATATCAACAAAAAACGGGCAAAAAACTTTAAAAGCGATTTTCTCAGGTTTTCAATTGGAAAAAGAGGGCAGATGACCATAATTCAAATGTGTATATCTTTACAACCATTCAAGGTATGGCTTTGACTAGGATATCAGTTGAAAGCTTATGGTCTCCTCTTTCCATTAATACCAAAATCTCAATTTTGAAGTTTGGGTCACTGTGACTCATTTTGCTGGATCAGGTCACAAATGAGTAAAGAGTTTAATCAATCATTACATAGCAAATACAAACATTAAGTAAAAGTGAATGAGACAGATCTCTCTCTCTCTCTTTACTGACTTATAAGAGCCAAAGCATCTCAAGAGAAGAAGAGAAGAAAAGTGTCCAGTTTCAAAGATACATGAAAGTATATCTTGTGTTTGCATGGAAGAGTAGAAGTGGAAGAGAAACTAGATGTTCTGATGAAAAACAATGAAGAACGAGTTAAAAATTAATATCAGATTTACATCTCTCTTAAAAGTGTTATGGGCTTCTTCTCCAGTGTGAATTTTCTGGTGGTCTTTCAGTTCATCTTCTGTAGTAAAGGCCTTCTGCACTGAAACACACACCTCTGTGTCTTTTCTGCTGTAATATTAAGGATGAATCTTCTCCTTTGTGTGAATCTTCAGGACTGACGCCCAATGAAACTTGTTTACCGCACTGATCACAGTTAAATGGTATTTTCTTTAAATTAAACTCTTCCCGCATTGATCACATTTCACAGTTTCTTTCCGGTGTATTTTTCGGTGCTCTTCTTCAGAATGAGAAGGCAGAACTCTCATGTGAACCTTCAGACTTTTCCATGTGAAGCGTTTTTTTACACTGAGGGCAGGAGACAGATTTTTTGGCTTCTGTTATTCCTTTCTAGTTCACGTCCATCAGGTTTAAAACAAACATTAAATCAAGTGAGATTTCAAATGAGAGACAAATGTGACATGAAAAGTGAAGCTCAAAGTCAATATCACTGATAAGTTCAATAGACATCTTAATCCCATCAAATCTGGTCAACAACTACTGTGTACGATTACGATCTATTTTAATATCATGAAGATGATTTGTGTTATAAATCACTAGTTTGGTCATGAAACAATGTAAATCTGGTGAGCATCAGCATGTTCTTCATCATGATGAATAGGGTTGGGTATTGGTTGGGTTTTATCCGATACCAGTACCTACTCTGTATTTTTCAAACGGTTCTTAAACCGGTACTTAAGAAAACAAAACCGCACACACTTTATCAAAAAAGATAATACCTGTGTGTGTTTTCTAAAAAAGATTTTCTGATTTCTGATAAAATAAAAAATTGTGCTGATGTGGCCGAAAACACTTAATTTAAGATCAAAATTTTGTCTTCTCATATTATTTATATATGCATTTACAATATTTTCCATAAAAATCTTCCTATTAAAGTTGTGTCCTCAGTTTCTGTCAACTCCGTCAGATTTTTTCATAAAGCTCTTTAAATCAGGAAATAGCATGGTCAGCTATATCCCTGAGGACCCCTTTTCATCTCCCTGCCTGTGGTGAATGCAGCACTACCACACATGCTCTGGTGCGTTTTACATTTTTTTATATTTTAGACAAACAATGTCAATATTCCTAAGGTCACAGCTGCACCATGTCAATACCATCTTTCTGTTAAGATACTTTTTTTAAACCATAGTGGATTGAATTTAAGCATTTTAGTGAGGTTATTGGGACAGCTAGCAACTGAGGAAAAACTACCTAGCTGCAGTGTACAATACATGTTTTGGCGGGAAAATACATGCCCTTCCGTCTGACGGAGTTGACAAATCCACCTATAACCTCTTAATGTGCGAATTTAATATTATTTATGAATATAGTGAAGGGTTAAACTGTTATTTCTGGGTTTTATTTACACATAAATGCACATACATAGCATGCATTACATTATTTAACCATACACATCTGACTTGTAGATAATGGGCAGGCAGTGGTCTGCTTATTATTGTGTAACGTGTAACTTTGCCAGCACTTTAATATATATATTTATATGTAGAGACAGAGATAGAGAAATGAGAAGCCAGTGTAGGGCTGGGCGATATGGGGAAAAAAAATTATCACGGTAATTTTTTTTATATCAGTCGATATCGATAATTATCACGATAAATGTCAAATCTTTATTTCTTTCAAGTTTAAAGGCAGATTTTTGCTCCTAAGTGAAAGTTGTAGAAAACAGAGCGTTAATTGTGGTTTTAAACTACTCTTTATTGTCAGAACATATCATGACAAACAGGTGTACATTTCACAAATCGGAGGTAGAACATTCAAACATTTTTTGTCAACACCGTCAGTTTTTCCGTCAACACCGTCAGTTTTTCGTCAACACCGTCAGTTTTTCCGTCAACACCGTCAGTTTTTCGTCAACACCGTCAGTTTTTCCGTCAACACCGTCAGTTTTTCCGTCAACACCGTCAGTTTTTCGTCAACACCGTCAGTTTTTCGTCAACACCGTCAGTTTTTCCCGTCAACACCGTCAGTTTTTCGTCAACAGCGTTGGATGTATGAATGTTTTTGTAATTTTTTTTGGGAAAAACAAATATTCTTCCTTCAGTTTATGTTGTTTTTGTAATAAATGGTCCTTTTTTTTTTGTTGTTTTTTTTTTGTTGGAAAAACACAGAATATTCAATTCAAAAACAACATTTATCTTCCCTTTACATTTTCTTATCATTTCTGGGATCCCTGAGAACCATCTGAGACCCAGAACTCAGTTGTGTGCTGATGCACCATTTATTAGTCAGTGTTTTTTTTTGTTTTTATTTTTGCACAAAGTGTTGTTAATAAGTGTTGCAGTCAATAAAATTACACTTTGTTGACTCCATGAATGTCTCCTGAAACTTTAGCTTATCTTAATGTGCTAGTGTCGGGATATACGGTAGTGACAGTTTATGCAAATATGACATTATCTTCATGTCCATTTTGCTTGGGGCCCCCAAATTCCTTCAAACGGCCCTGTTTAAGACAACACTCTTTTTCGCCCCCTGCTGGCTTATTTATGTAATATGAAGAAATTGTCACTGAACAAATCAATCAACGAATCATTTTGGTGAACGAACTGAAAATGAACGAATCTCTGGAAAGAATCCAAATTTCCACCACTAGTAAACACATTCAACCATCACGGTTCGGCACGGTTAGCCAAGTGTGCTGAGAGTTCAGGGCCGAGAACGGTTTGTAATTGTGCCGTGCCGTACCAGGATCAAGTGGAAGCACAACTGGAACCTTTTCCGAAAGTGGAAAAGCAGCTTTTGTTTCTCAGCACATAAAGATGAACTACCGTGATCTCAGACTGTGTTGATGTGGTTTCTCCACTGCATGGATCTTCATGTGTCGCTTCAGGTCACTTTTAAAAGAGAAACTCTTTCCACACTGATCACACGTGTGCGGCTTCTCTCCAGTGTGGATCCTCTCATGTGTTTTCAGAGATGATGACACACAGAATCTCTTGTCACAGTGTGAACACTTGTAAGGTTTTTCTCCAGTGTGGATCCTCTCATGTATTTTCAGAGATGATGTGTGACTGAATCTCTTGTCACAGTGTGAACACTTGTAAGGTTTCTCTCCAGTGTGGATCCTCTCATGTATTTTCAGAGATGATGACACACTGAATCTCTTGTCACAGTGTGAACACTTGTAAGGTTTCTCTCCAGTGTGAATTCTCTGGTGTAGTTTTAAATGGCTTGGTGAAGGAAAAGTCTTCTCACACTCAAAGCACATGTAGTCTCTTACACCAGTATGTATTTTCTCATGTCTATGTAAATTTCCCAGCAGTGAAAAACTCTTTCCACACACAGAACATGAATGTGGCTTCTCCTTCATATGAATTGTCAGGTGTCTCTTCAGGTGTGATGCACAGTGAAATGTTTTGCCACATTGATCACATGTGAACAGCTTCTCTCCGGTGTGGATCCTCATGTGAACATTAAGGTGTGATGACTGACTGAAACTATTCCCACATTGATGGCATGTGAACGGCTTCACTCCGGTGTGGACCCTCATGTGTGTCTTAAGGTGTGATGATTGACTGAAACTATTCCCACATTGATCACATGTGAACGGCTTCTCGCCGGTGTGGATCCTCATGTGACGCTCAAGACTTCGTTTGCTTGCGAGACTCTTTCCACACTGAGTGCAGGTGAAAGATTTCTTGGCTCTTCTTTTCTTTAAAAATGTCTTTTTAGTCTTTGAGCGACTCAAAGGTTTTTCTCCAGGTTTGACATGATGTTCCTCCTTCACTTCACTCAGTTCTTCACTCTCCTCCTTCACTTCACTCAGTTCTTCACTCTCCTCCTCCACTTCACTCAGTTCTTCACTCTCCTCCTCCACTTCTATCAGTTCTTCACTCTCCTCCTTCACTTCACTCAGTTCTTCACTCTCCTCCTTCACTTCACTCAGTTCTTCACTCTCCTCCTTCACTTCACTCAGTTCCTCACTCTCCTCCTCCACTTCACTCAGTTCTTCACTCTCCTCGCTCTCTTCCATCGGGTCTGAAATGAAAGAAAAACTCTCATTTTCAAATTTTCTAAATAATCAAAATAATTCAAAGAGAGAAATATGGAGTGAAAGAAGATTAAAATTATCCCAGATGTAACAGACAACTTCTATAAAATATTACAATAATTTATGTATTTTTATAAATTAATTATACATCCCTGAAACTTTCCCTGATCTTCCAGTTATTTTTTAAAAACATTATAGGCACAAATCCCATGTTTCTGTAGTGAGAACTATTAAATATGTTTGATCAATGACACAATTATCTAACATGATATGAACATTAAAATACACAATACTGCCATATTTTAACACCAACTTTTAGATCGATATTTAATTATGTCAAAAACTACTAAAAAGTTTTAATTAAGGGCCGTTCACACTAAACTTCTTCTTCCATAGACTTCACATGCATGTGAAAGTGGGACACAAGAAACACAAGATCAAGTGAATTTCACTGCGAGAAAGAACACAAATGTTTGCAGTAAAGCAGAGTAAATTGTAAATTTGTATATTTTGGAATGATTATTTGTTATACATGTTCGTAAAAATATGCACCAAAAAAACTTCCTTTACTGACCATTTGTTAAAAAATAAACTTTTGCAGCCATGTCATAGTTGAACTGTTTATCTAAATGTGATGAAGTGCTTGAATGTTTCTAACATGAATGTTCTTCAGCATCATGAATGAATGAAGAATAAACACCAACCTCTTTGTTCTTCAGGATCTTCAGTGTGTTTCATTCTGCAGGGTTCTGGATCACTCATGTTCTCACTGTCCTCTTTAATAAACTCAGTCTTTGCAGATTTCAGCTCTTCCTGATGCTCTGATGCTCGTCTTCACTTGTAGCTGATGGGAATTTACAGCATTTATTGCTGAATTACTGTGGGCGGAGCTTCACTGATGATGCAATTGTAGTGGGGGGAGCTTCACTGATGATGAATTGCAGTGGGCGGAGCCTCACTGATGATGTGATTGTAGTGGGAAGAGCTTCACTGATTATGTAATTGTAGTGGGAGGAGCTTCACTGATGATGAATTGTAGTGGGAGGAGTTGATCTGACAAAATCAGAAATATATAAGTTACTGAGTTTGATTTTATGCTCATGGACATCAGAATATAATAATGTAAATTCTTCCAAATCTAAATAATGGTAAGAAAAACAGTTGAAAGCATAAACAGAAATAAACATAGGCTACTGTTAGATTGAATGAACAATGCCAAACCCAGCGCTGAGGGAGAAAAGGTATCTCTCAAGTTTATTAGCATCTTTGTCTCAGAAGATATAGCAAGAATATGAGGGGAGTTACAGCGAGTTAACCAATAAGATAGTGTATATACCTTACATCATATATGAATATGATACATTGAATAACAAGGCCATATATAAGGTCAGTTTCTGGCTATCCTACCACATGTACATTAGTAGCCTGGAGGACCCTTATACTGTGTTCATAATAGAGAGAATAGGAGACAGTACCTTCTTACAGAACAAAGAAATCCCTCTGTTATATGCTTTTGCTGAGACTACCATACTATAATTTCTTAAAACTACATATAGTAGGCAACAAATCCCCTCAGTCTGCTGACACCAATGAAATGAGCTTTAAGTGTCAATTTACAGGAGATCTGAAGACATCAGCATAATAAATGAGGTGAAAACAGGAACTATTGTCATGAAATAAAGAGTGTTTTCAGCAGATCTGTTAATATTGATGAGCCTCAGACTATCAACACTCATTCAACAAGCCATTCAGGATCATCAGCAGATCATCTCACTTTATTCTGAGTGTTTGCTGTTAGAAACACATTATTTGAGTCAGATACATGATAAAAGCCTGTAACATCATTAACATGTTATATATTTGTATGTACAGAAACTAAAAAATAAAGAAAATGTAACATTTCCTGTGTCAACCTTCATTAATATGTATCTTTATTCCCATGCATGTATCGATTTGATATTTCTCACATTCATTACTCATACAGGGGCAATATAAAGTGTCTACATCCATTTTAATAAGTAAATGTAATCTGCCAAAGATAAATGTCGACAATAATAAATAAAGGTAAACATGAAAACGGCAACAGAAACACTTGAGATCGATTCCCCTCACAGTTCTCAAACTTTAACTTGACATTCAGTAACAGTTCTCACTCCAAACATCGAGACAATCACACAAACGAACACAACATCGCTCAGGTCTGAATGAACTCAACATATTCTCCTCATGCTCGCTGCTGCTGCACTAAATGTTTATTTCAGAAGGAAGACGCCAGAAAAGACGCACAAGTATCGCTGTGATCGATGAAAACAATACAGAAATGAGCCTGTCGCTTAATTAAACTGTATAAAGTGTGTGTGATGGTTGTGTAAATATGAGAAATACCGTGAACTGCTCTCCTCTCCTCAGAAGACTCGACACTGAAACTCTCAATGAGGGAAGAGAGACGGCGCGAGCGAGCGGTGACGTCAACGGAGCACGCCACGCGCGTATGGGACACCCCCGCAGCCAATCAGGGCCACGCAGATTCAGCTTTACTAGTAGCCTTCCATTATTATTATTATAGAACTGAAGTGACTCCAGTTATTAAAGGTGAAAGGAACTTTTTCAAGTGAAGCACAAAATAGTCAGAATAAGCAGAGGAGGATCACCTCCATCCAGTCTGAAAAGTGTGTTGGCCTGTAAAGTCCGGCTCAGTTTATTCTGTAGCGTCCTAAGACTAATAGTAAAGGCATGTTGGTAGATTAGCACCTGTAGAATTTCCTTTTGTTGAAACTCCAGATAAAAGTAGAAAACTACTATTATGTTTAGATCCATGAGGCACTAGAGACATTTCCTTACTAAAGAAAAAACACTGAAATAAAAACACTTCTACAGAAGGCTGTATTCTCGTAACTTCTACTTAATTCTACTAAAAGCTAATTACATCTTCAACAGTGTAATTCGATTACTATACTATTTTTTTAAGAATAATTCCTTATTTTACTTTTAGAATAAAAAGTTATAAAATTACAGTAATAAATGAATTAGTTAGTACTGCAAACCCAACACTGATTACGCAATTATGCTGATAGAGCACATCCTGTATTGTATTTAAATGACTATTATTTACCTCGAAACTTTGACTATAGGCTTGGCATGTTGCATATTAATTGTTCTAGGAACCTCAGATAGGCTATATTTTAATTGTTGTGTATTTTGTGCTACTCTTCGATTGCTCCTGTCTGCCCTGCTGATACTGCTGAGTTGCCGAGCTGCTAAGTTGGTTTGCGTCTGTATTGTAAGCCTCGTATAACTTTCTGTTTTGTATCTCTGTTTACTATCATTCGCCGTTGTTTAAACTGCTTAATATAACTTACTCAACATCACATATTAACCTGTGATCGCTAGCTTCAATCTAATTCATTGCTAGCACAAAACGCTAGTATTTCGCTAGCCTGTTAGCGTGCCATCCGTGCGCTCATTCTTTGTTTAATTCGCTCAACAACCACGGTAAGTCATGTCTAATCTCTCTTAATAAATAAATAAATTAATAAATCTCTCGAATAATAAATTAAGCCAGTAAGATAATAGCCTCAAACTCCCTTAACAGAACTTCACACCGGTCAGTATTGAGGAAAGCCACTACAATCACACAGGATCCCACCCACCTCCTTAACCAATCCTTTCAGTTATTGCCATCAGGTCGACGCTACAGAGTTCCACTTGCAAGGAAAAACATATACAAAAAATATTTTATTCCCACGGCCATTACTACACTGTGAAATCATATATAGAATACATCACATTTTTTTGTAAAGCAGCTCACGCTGAAAATAACAGCAACATTTGGTCACATTTAGCTTCAAACATCATTTAAAAAACTGGTATGAATTTTTGACGGTCACTTTTGAGCACATTTACAACAATATTTGTCAACTTAGAGATACTTTACATAATTAAATCTAAATATTAAATGTTACACCTAAATGTTAAATATAAATGCTAAATATAAATGTTAAATCTAAATGTTAAATCTAAATGTTAAATCTAAATCTAAATATTAAATCTAAATCTAAATGTTAAATCTAAATGTTAAATCTAAATCTAAATCTAAATGTTGAATCTAAATGTTAAATCTAAATCTAAATCTAAATGTTGAATCTAAATCCAATTACCGGCATTTTGAATTTGCATATTAGTTAAATATTTAGTTTCACCCGAAACATTTAGATTCAACATTTAGATTTAGATTTAGATATAACATTTAGATTTAGATTTAACATTTAGATTTAATATTTAGATTTAACATTAAGATTTAGATTTAACATTTAGATTTAGATTTAACATTTAGATTTAACATTTAGATTTAGCATTTAGATTTAACATTTAGGTATAACATTTAATATTTAGATTTAACTATTTAAAATATCTCCAAGTTGACAAATATTGTTGTAAATGTGCTAAAAAGTGACCGTCAAAAAATTCATACCAGTTTTTTAAACATTGTTTGAAGCTAAATGTGACAAAATGTTGCTGTTATTTTCAGCGTGAACCGCTTTACAAACGGCGCCCCATAGGAGATCACTAAAACTAACGTTAAAGAGGTGTGTGAACTCGCAAGTACGATGTCAGACACTGTCATTTGCTCTGGCCCCCTTCCTGTTCGCAGGAGTGATGAGGTACTTAGTAGATTGTGTTCACTCAATGGCTGGCTGTCTGATTGGTGTCCGCGTAATAATATAGAATTCATAGACAATTGGAAAAGTTTTTGGGGCAGACCTGACCTGTTGAAAAGAGATGGTATTCTGTCACATGCCTGTCCTGTCTTGTGCTGCACATGGGTGTTTTGTTATTTTGGGCCATGTGCTCGTGTTATTGTCTGATCCCTCCCCCTTGTTATCTGATTATTGTTTGAGTTCACCTGTTCCCTCCTGATTAGTTTCCCTTTATTAGTTCCCTCTTGTTTGCAGTCTGTGTCGGTACGTTGTCTTTTGTTTCCTGTTCCCCGAGATTTTCCAGAGTTTTCTTAGTCTGTTGTTTTTGTATTTACTTAGTTCTGTTTCCCCCCTCGTGGGTTTGTTTTGTGTTTTCATTAATAAATTCTTATTTTCTCCAGCATTTGAGTCCTCACACCTTTTGTTTTTAGTCTGCCGTAACAGAACGTACCGACCATTATGAGGACTCAGCGGAGAAGAGAGCCGCAACCAGTCTTCTGTCCGCAATGGGAGCGGATTCTCCAATTTCAGGAGTTGGTCTCCCTCCGTCAGCAGGGAATGGAGGTGAGGGTTTTCGGTCAGAGGTTCCGTCGCGCTGCTGAAGGGCTGAACCTGGGCTAGGAGGCTTGCAGGGATCTATTTAATTATGCGCTGGATGAACCGATGGACTGGCTGATCTGTAGAGCGTTTGATCATGTCAGTTTTGAGGTAATGGTGGAGGGTTTCATTCGCCATCGGGAGAGGATCGCCAGGGGAGTGGTCTCTGTTCCAGTGATCCCAGTTCCGGTGGACCCAGTTCCGGTGGTCCCAGTTCCAGTGGTTCCGAAACGGAGAAGGAAGAACCCCTCCGTGGCTATTCCGGTGGACCCAGTTCCGGTGGTTCCTGTTTCGGTGGTCCCGAGTCCGGTGGCTCCAAGACACAGAAGGAGGAGAAAGGCTCCCTCCGTAACTGTTCCGGTGGTCCCGAGTCCGGTGGTCCCGAGTCCGGTGGCTCCTAACACGGAGACCATCCCGGAGGTGACTACCGTCCCTGACGCACCGCCCAGGTGTCTTGCTCTGCCCGCGCCACCCAGGCGTCATGCTCTACTGGCCCCGCCCGAGCTGCTCGCACTGCCTGCACCACCCCAGCGATCCATCACGTCTGCCCAGCCAGAGACTGTTCACGTCACGTCTGCCCAGCCAGAGACTGTTCACGTCACGTCTGCCCAGCCAGAGACTGTTCACAAGCCTATGTCTTCAGACAAGATGGCTGCCACCGACGAGCCTGTTCACGTCACGCCTGCTGAGCCTGGGTCTTCGGACAAGATGGCCGCCGCCGAGCCTGTTCACGTCACGCCTGCCGAGCCTGTGTCCCCGGACAGGATGGCCGCCGCCGAGCCTGTTCACGTCACGCCTGCCGAGCCTGTGTCCCCGGACAGGATGGCCGCCGCCGAGCCTGTTCACGTCACGCCTGCCGAGCCTGTGTCCCCTGACAGGATGGCCGCCGTCGAGCCTGTGTCTGTTCCTGAGCCTGAGCCGGTGGCGCCTGTTCCAGTGCCTGAGCGGTGGCGCCTGTTCCAGTGCCTGAGCGGTGGCGCCAGTTCCAGTGCCTGAGCCGGTGGCGCCAGTTCCAGTGCCTGAGCCGGTGGCGCCAGTTCCAGTGCCTGAGCCGGTGGCGCCAGTTCCAGTGCCTGAGCCGGTGGCGCCAGTTCCAGTGCCTGAGCCGGTGGCGCCAGTTCCAGTGCCTGAGCCGGTGGCGCCAGTTCCAGTGCCTGAGCCGGTGGCGCCAGTTCCAGTGCCTGAGCCGGTGGCGCCAGTTCCAGTGCCTGAGCCGGTGGCGCCAGTTCCAGTGCCTGAGGTTTCTGTTCCTTGGCCGCCCGAGGGGTCGTCGTCTCCGCCCTGGACTCCCGAACTTTGTGTGCCTCCCTGGCCTTCTGAACTTTGTGTGCCTCCCTGGCCTTCTGAACTTTGTGTGCCTCCCTGGCCTTCTGAACTGTCCGTGCCTCCCTGGCCCTCTGAACTGTCCGTGCCTCCCTGGCCCTCTGAACTGTCCATTCCCCTTGTCCCGCCCTGGTCTGTCCCTCCCGTCCCGCCCTGGTCTGTCCCTCCCGTCCGGGTCTTATGGAGCGTCTGGTAGCCGCTCCGTAGGGAGGGGGTAATGTCACATGCCTGTCCTGTCTTGTGCTGCACATGGGTGTTTTGTTATTTTGGGCCATGTGCTCGTGTTATTGTCTGATCCCTCCCCCTTGTTATCTGATTATTGTTTGAGTTCATCCACCTGTTCCCTCCTGATTAGTTTCCCTTTATTAGTTCCCTCTTGTTTGCAGTCTGTGTCGGTACGTTGTCTTTTGTTTCCTGTTCCCCGAGATTTTCCAGAGTTTTCTTAGTCTGTTGTTTTTGTATTTACTTAGTTATGTTTTCCCCCTCGTGGGTTTGTTTTGTGTTTTCATTAATAAATTCTTATTTTCTCCAGCATTTGAGTCCTCACACCTTTTGTTTTTAGTCTGCCGTGGCAGTATTCATCCCTCCTGGGATGGTGCTGCTCTTCTCTCTAGTAATTTGGCTCATAGTCTTAGAGCTGGTGGTGGTGGATAAGACACATGCCTTTGGTGTGAGAGACCCGGGTTCGAATTCACTGTGAGACACCAATGTGTCCCTGAGCAAGACACTTAACCCCTAGTTGCTCCAGAGGCGTGCGACCTCTGACATATATAGCAATTGTAAGTCGCTTTGGATAAAAGCGTCAGCTAAATGAATAAATGTAAATGAATAAATGTAAATGTAGCTCAAACATGACAATCTGGGGCTCAGGTCAGGAAGCAGACAGACTGACTAAACCGACCATCTGCTAGCGGCCTCGCGTCACCAAGGTCAGATAAATCCCATCACATAGAGCCTCTTTCACCTAGATATCATCATATAGAGACTGTGTCTGTTCCCCGAATTAGGACATACAAAAAATTCCTAAACCCATTCAAGGGTAAATTTTATTGATGTTCAACAAATAAAAAACAGATATAATACAAATGAACAAATGATAAAGCTCGGGGTTGCTGAATATTCGATCCCTTACTTCAAAAGCACTTATTGTTAATGATATGATTACAAACCATAACCTAGATATGCTGTGTTTGACAGAAACCTGGCTAAAACCAGACAATTATATTACTTTAAATGAGTCCACCCCGCAAGATGAACCTCATCTGAAAGGCAAAGGGGGAGGTGTTGGTGTAATTTATAGTAATATCTTCAGAATTACTGAGAAGTCTTGTTTTAAATATAATTCTTTTGAAGTGTTGGTGCTTAATATAAATGTATGGTGCTAAATGTAAAACTATACAGTGTAAATGATAAATCGCGTTTGAGATTTGTGCTGGCTACTGTATACAGGCCACCATACAGACTTTATCAAAGAATTTGCTGATTTTCTATCAGAGTTAGTACTGGCTGCAGATAAAGTCCTAATTGTTGGTGATTTTAATATACATGTAGATAACGAAAAAGATGCATTGGGTTTGGCATTTAAAGACATTCTGAACTCTATTGGAGTTAGACAACATGTGTCAGGACCTACTCATTGTCGTAATCATACTCTAGATCTAATATTATCACATGGAATTGATGTTGATGCCGTTGAAATTCTGAAGCAGAACGATGACATCTCAGATCATTATATAGTCTCGTGTAAACTTAATTTAGCCAAGGCTGCAAAGTCGACTCCGTGTTATAAATATGTGAGACCCATCACTTCTGCCACTAAAGATTGCTTTATCAATAATCTTCCTGATCAGTTTCATCATCTCAGCATCCCGGATAGCTTAGAAGAACTCGATATTGCGACAGAAACTTTAAACTCTCTCTTTTCCAGCACTTTAGACACAGTTGCTCCTTTGCGCTTAAAGAAGATTAAAGGAAATAGTCCAACGCCGTGGTACAACGAGCACACTCAGGTCTTTAAGAGAGCAGCCAGAAAAATGGAGCGCAACTGGAAGAAAACAAAACTAGAGGTATTTCGCATTTCATGGAAAGAGAGCACGATTGCATATAGAGAGGCCTTAAAAGCTGCTAGATCTGATTATTTTTCAACCCTATTATAAGAAAATGAACAAAACCCTAGGTATTTATTTGAAACAGTGGCAAAACTAACGAAAAATAAAGCTTCAAGCCCAGAAGTTTCCAAGCAGCACAGCAGTAATGACTTTATGAACTTCTTTACTTACAAGATTTCTCCCTATTAAACAACATATACATTATAAAATATTGCTGATTACTTACAAAGCACTAAATGGTTTAGCTCCGCAGTACTTGAGTGAGCTCTTAGCGCACTATAGTCCTTCACGTCTATTGCGATCTCAAAATTCCGTCCAATTGATAATACCTAGAATATCTAAATCAACTGCTGGCGGTAGATCCTTTTCCTATTTAGCACCAAAACTTTGGAACAATCTTCCTAACATTGTCCGGGAAGCAGACACACTCTGTCAGTTCAAATCTAGACTAAAAACACATCTCTTCGGCCTAGCATACACAAAATACATTATATACTTCTATAATTCAATGTTAGGCTGCATAGTTTAGATCAGACGGAATTGGGAACACTTCCCATAAATCCTGATGTACTCGTTACATCATAAGAAGAATGGCGTCTACGCTAATATTAGTCTCTCTGTTTATCCCGAGGTTTACCACAGTCCGCCGGATCCAGGCCATATCCAGATCTGATGAAGGACCAGCGCCTGGACACGACGACAACACAGTCCTGAAGTGTCCACTAGTCTCTCCCCTGTGAAAGCCTCCTTCCTTTTACCTCTATACAGATAAAACGTTGTCGGGATAATTCTGGTTGGCATGGCTACGCAGACGCGACAAAAAATTCAGAATTATACATTTTTAAGGCCTAACATGTAGTTTGTTGAGGGTTGTGAAGGACTACACGTCTGCGCACTTATATATTCAAACACGCATACCTATCGACCGAACACGTGATGCGCATGTGCATTGTCTGCGTTGTCTGCATTGTCTCGTCTGCGTTTTTCGCGGGTTTGCGTTTTTGAGGTTTGCGCAGAGAAAACCGATAATCGTTTGCACCTTCGAACCTTTTTCAGGGAGTGCGTTCTGGAGATACTAGGCACTTTTTGTACGAATGGGCGGCCGGAGCGCGTTAAGGGTTTTCTGTTAGAACGGTGTTGTGTTAGCGGTCCCTAAGTTAATGACTAATGATCTTTGCAACTTCACTGTTACGCTAATTTCTATTATCACTGTAAAGCTGCTCTGAAACAATCCTATATATAGCGCTATATAAATGAAGGTGACTTGACTTGACTTTATAATGATGTTATAGTTAAGGTCATTTGCAACATATGTAGGGCCCAAACATAACCTCAAGCCCAGGGGCCCCAGACCTGATCTTTGTTCTGTTTACTTGTCTTTATATTTATTAAATACTTACAATATATATTTTTTGTGATGGGCCAGTGAAGATTATTGCAGGGCAAGTAAAAATCTGAACCAGAATGAACCTGTAGAAAAGCTCATTTTGAGCCCTGCAAATACCAAGACCTGCCTCTTTTATTATAAAATAAAGTTTTGTTACGGGTAAAAAATAATACAAAGTTAAAACTAGGAATTTCACTTGGCCCACCCTACATCTCAAAGCTGGAGCCGGGTCTGGTGTTGTTTAAAGTTCAAAAGTTCATAGTGATTGTTCTGACTTCATGAAGCCTCATGGTGTGAATGAACTTCAAACTGACTAGAACAAACTCTTTGAAATGTATATATGATACTGGATATGAAACTGTTAATAATGTAGACAGACAGCAATCTCATTCAATGTCAGTCATGTGTGCAGTGAAATATAATTTATTAGGTATTTTAAAACTCTATTGAGAAAATGAAAACATGGAAAGCTCAAAAAGCAATCATATCAGGATACTTCATGACTTTCAGAAATAAAAATATAACTAATTCAAGGAGAATCAGCAGAAAATAAGAAAATGGACAATGACAATGAAATGTTCATAAAATGAGTAAAGAGTTTAATCAATCATTACATAGCAAATACAAACATTAAGTAAAAGTGAATGAGACAGATCTCTCTCTCTCTCTCTCTCTCTCTCTCTCTCTCTCTCTCTCTCTTTACTGACTTATAAGAGCCAAAGCATCTCAAGAGAAGAAGAGAAGAAAAGTGTCCAGTTTCAAAGATACATGAAAGTATATCTTGCGTTTGCATGGAAGAGTAGAAGTGGAAGAGAAACTAGATGTTCTGATGAAAAACAATGAAGAACGAGTTAAAAATTAATATCAGATTCACATCTCTCTTAAAAGTGTTATGGCCTTCTTCTCCAGTGTGAATTTTCTGGTGGTCTTTCAGTTCATCTTCTGTAGTAAAGGCCTTCTGCACTGAAACACACACCGCTGTGTCTTTTCTGCTGTAATATTAAGGATGAATCTTCTCCTTTGTGTGAATCTTCAGGACTGACGCCCAATGAAACTTGTTTACCGCACTGATCCCAGTTAAATGGTATTTTCTTTAAATTAAACTCTTCCCGCATTGATCACATTTCACAGTTTCTTTCCGGTGTATTTTTCCGGTGCTCTTCTTCAGAATGAGAAGGCAGAACTCTCATGTGAACCTTCACACTTTTCCATGTGAAGCGTTTTTTTACACTGAGGGCAGGAGACAGATTTTTTGGCTTCTGTTATTCCTTTCTTGTTCACGTCCATCAGGTATAAAATAAACATTAAATCAAGTGAGATTTCAAATGAGAGACAAATGTGACATGAAAAGTGAAGCTCAAAGTCAATATCACTGATAAGTTCAATAGACATTTTAATCCCATCAAATCTGGTCAACAACTGCTGTGTACGATTACGATCTATTTTAATATCATGAAGATGATGTGTGTTATAAATCACTAGTTTGGTCATGAAACAATGTAAATCTGGTGAGCATCAGCATGTTCTTCATCATGATGAATGAATGAGGAATGAAGAATAAACACCAACCTCTTTGTTCTTCAGTGTTTCATTCTGCAGGTTCTGGATCACTGGCGTTCTCTCTGTCCTCTCCTTCCAGATGCTTTCTGGTAGTTCTGCTAAAAACAAACAAGTTTAATTTCTAACAGACATGATGCGAGAGGAATAATTAATATTTCAGAATCTGAACTAGGCTAATCACATGTTAAAAAAATAGTGACACTGATCATGTGACTTAAAGGGCATCTGTTATGCAAAATTCACTTTTACATGGTGTTTGAGGGACACTGCAGTTTTAGCGTAGACCGGCCCTGAGTGAGCTAAACACAGTCCACCAGTGTTTCGACGCCGGAGCAGCTGTAGACACGAATGTCTCCTAAGCGATTGAGGTGTTTTGTTGATGGATGTAAGAATGAACATGGCAGTCTTCATTTACTCTCGTTATTACTCTCGGATGGATCTGTACCAACTGTCCGTTATCCAGCTTACAGTCTCCGGAGTGATAGGCCTAACGTTACTGATCACGACAGTAATGCGCACTTTATTACAGTCAGAGTCAGAGTCGTTTATTACATCAGAGTTGTTTTACGGATATAAAGTTTACCAGTTTATTAAGCACCCGCTGAAAGGGTGTAAGGGTCAAACAGGTCAATTGAGCCCAAAGGGAATTATTTATTACTTTATAGGGAATTCGAAAGAATCACTTATTACAGCCGAGCAATTGACGCGTCCAGCGTTCATCTGAATAGGCCGTAACTATCAGCTCTGCAGCAGATATAAATATCTAATCTATAGTGAAACACTATTTATGAGCAAGGTAACTTAAATCAGAAGTTTAAGACATTACATTCCTAAGCACATAACAGAACACTTCTCTTTAAAATACAAACAAGACTTGATTATTCTATTACATGGAACTAATATCTAACAAACACACACACATTAATACGAGTTGCAGAAAGAAAGCAGGGCTCCAGACTGTGACCAAATGGACCAAAATTTTAGAGTGCACGACTGAATTTTACATCGCACATGTGCGACCAGTTTTTTTTTACACATTAATCGTGAAAGGGGCGCGTCAATGAGTCCAGCATGTGTGGCAGGCCAATGAGTGTGAGAAGAATAGGGAATGGCCACTGTAAGTGCTAAAATGTGTGGAGGGGGGAGGGGCCTAGAGATAATCGAGCGTGCGTAAACGTCTGTGGGAAGGAAACGGAGACAAATATCATCACAACCTGATATGTGCGTCTGAGCTGTGAGCAAGCAAACTATTGATTTGTTCTTCCAACCTGCGGCCAGTGTGCCAGTGCCAGAGTCTACAGTGTCACTGTCAAATGATGATGCAGAGTCAGAGGTTTGCGTGGCGAAAAAGGCCCGCACCCACCATTTTCGAGAAGACTGGCTGAGAGAATTCAGCAGGCTGAGGTACTGTAAAGAGTCGAACTCCATGAACTGTGAATACTGCAGCCGCTACTCCAGAACTGCGGGGAACACTAAGTTTGCCGACAGTACAGGCACTTCGCAGTTAAAACACAATACGTTGATTAAACACAATCTCAGCCTAAAGCACAGAGTATGCCGTGACATGTTTATAAATCAAAAAGGCAGAGATGATGCTGAAATTTAACACGGCCTACTTCATTGCTAAGGAGGAACTACCCTTCACCAAATACAAAAGCCAGCTCGACCTTCAAAGGAAGAATGGCTTAAAACTTAACAAAATATACAACAATGATACAGCATGCGCACAATTCGTTGGAGTAAGTGCGGATACTCTGAAGGGGAAGAAAATCAAGGATGCTCCGTATTTATCAATTATGATCGATGGGGCCAACAAAGGAATGCAAAATCATATACGCAAGGATCCTGAATGAAGGGAAACCAATGCATATTTTGATTGGCCACATCGAAGTGAAACATGCACATGCTCAAGGTATGTTTTAATTCATATTATGTTTAGACCTATCACTAACTTCTTTAGCTGTCTTTACTTTGAATATTTATAAGTTTAAATAATCACTTAAGGTGCCATAATGATTCAGCTGTGCCTCAAGGTATGTTTTAATTCAAATTATGTTTAGACCTATCACTAACTTCTTTAGCTGTCTTTACTGTGAATATTTATTAGTTTAAATAATCACTTAAGGTGCCATAATGATTCAGCTGTGCCTCAAGGTATGTTTTAATTCATATTATGTTTAGACCTATCACTAACTTCTTTAGCTGTGTTTACGGTGAATATTTATTAGTTTAAATAATCACTTAAGGTGCCATAATACTTCAGCTGTGAGGTGTGATGATGACAGAGGGAAAAACTGTTCAGGCAACTGGTGTTTTCATCCAGTGAATATAAGACATAATTGTACACCATAGTCATGTGCTTGCATTTTTCGGGTGTATATGATGCCACCAAAGAGGCCTTTCAGCATCTAGGGACAGAAACAGGGTGGTTAGAGAAGACAGTTGCCATGGGAGCTGATGGTGCAGCTGTCAATCTCGGGCATAAAGGAGGGGTAATAGCCCTCCTCCAGGCTGAGGCAGGGGCTTTTATTGTCCCATTTCATTGCATGCCACATAGGTAGGTTAAATGTGAACCTTCAGAATAAAGATAGGGTAGTAACCTAAACAATGCATGTTTAATTTTAAGTTGAATTCATTGTAATTGTAGACTGGAGCTGGCAATGCTATCTGTACAAGGGAAAATGCCAATGGTGGATCATGTCTACAATCTCCTCAACATGGTTTGGAAGACATATCACTTTAGCAGCAAGTCTATGAGAGAACTACGAGCACTTGGAGAGGGAGTTGGGTGTTCGTGTTAATGTACCAGGTAGTGTCAGTGGGACACGCTGGCTACCACATGTGAACCGGGCCCTCCAAACCTTGCTAAAACCTGGAGGAAAGGATAAACATCTGCAGAACCCTGGCCAGTTCACAGCAGTGTATTACCACATGGAACATTTGACTGCATCATCCACCAATGCTGATATTGCTGGGAGATCAAGGAAGGTCTGTATTTAATTTCAAAATGATTTCATATTTGGGAGGCATACAAAATAACTGATATTGGTGGTTAGTGGTTAGTAACTGGTTATGTCTTGCAGGCCAAGAAGATGATGGAAGATGGAAGATTTGTGGGTTTCTGTCACTTCTTGGCTGACCATAAGTTATAGGTTAATTCAGCTTTCTTCTCCGAAGAAATTATGTTATTTTGCCTCAGGTAATGTTGACATGTTGACCTTTCAAGGTACAGTGATTGAATTAGTAAAAGAGTACAAATATCTAGGCATCATAGTTGATGATGCCCTATCTTTTAGCTCTCATATCACTCAACTGAAGAATAAACTGAAAATCAAGCTTGGGTTTTATTTCAGGAACAAGTTTTGCTTCTCTTTTAATGTAAAAAAGAAATTAGTCTCTGCTACTTTTCTCCCTGTCCTCGATTATGGTGATGTTGTATATCAGTTTGCACCTTCTTATCTTCTTTCTTCCTTAGATGCCATTTATCATGGTGCTCTAAGGTTTATATCAAATTGTAAATCTTCAACTCATCATTGCACCTAGTACCATAGAGTAGGTTGGCCTTCTCTGTCTACCAGAAGAAAAATGCACTGGTATTTAATTATTTACAAAGCCATCTTGGGGTTGTTGCCTTCTTATCTCTGTTGTTTTATGCAGCAGAAAATTAACAAGAATTATTCTCTTCGTTCGCAAAACTTTTATACTCTTTCTGTTCCTTTTACTCGAACTGAGTTAGGCAAGAAGTCTTTTATGTATGCAGCGCCGTTTGATTGGAATCTCCTCCAATCTAAATTAAAATTAGAAAATCTGCTGACTCTAGACCGTTTCAAATCAGTTATCCGGCAAATGGAAGTTGATCTAACATTATGCAACTGCTTTTAAGTGTTTTTAATCTGTTTGTGTGATGTTTATCTGTGATGGAACTGATTGTACTGCTGCACATTTTGGCCAGGACACTCCTGTGAAAGAGATTTTTAATCTCAGAGAGCTTTTTCTAGTTAAATAAAGGTTAAATAAAAAATAAAATTAAAAAAATGTTAAGAAGAATAACAGTGTAGGCTACAAATAATTTTAATCAAGGAATATGTAGCTTTTACCCTTCATGTTTTTCACAAGGAAAATGTTTTACAGGCTGTGAATGGGATTGGGAATCTCCTTGCAACTATTGAGTGAGATGCAAGCCAGGTGGTAGGCTGGCAGAATTACGGGCAGACCTTCAGGCCCAGAGAAGACAACAAGGGGTTGAGGGGGAGACTCACCTTTTGTACAAGTTTCAGGTGAGCAGTGTTTTTTTTTTTTTTTTTTAAAGTAATTTTTAGCTTTGGAGTTGATTTTTTTTATTCTTGTCTAAATGTTGAATGTTTTGTGAACTCAGGGGATCACCATCAAAGGTGAAGCTGCTGGGCTGGGAAAGGAAGGACTCTCCATGGCAAGCACACCTAAGCTGCAACAAGCAGTGAGAGCAACCATCGACTGCACTTTGCTTCAGTTGAAGCAAAGATTCAGCAGTCTGCTTTGTAAGTGAAAGCACAGAATTATATATTTTAAAAAATCTGTGAAAATAAGATGAGCTATCATTATGACACATTCATTTTTCTTTTTCTCTCAACTCTGTCTTTCTATTCCTTGATAGATGAAGAGTCTACATCAGCAAAGGCAGTGAAGTCATTCAAGATATTCAGTCATGATTCCTGGCCAGAGCAACGAGAGCTGACAGACTATGGTGCAGAGGAGCTGGACTTCCTGCTAGACCACTTTTCCTCTGTCTTAACAAGGTTAGTGACTCTTTTTAAATTATCATAAAGATATAAAAAGTATAACACAGAGCAACATTTCAAACATCTACTTTGATCCTTAACCTAGATTGTTTGGTCAGTTTTTCCTTTCACTCTTTTCAGAAATAGAGAGGAGTATCAATCCATGAAGACATTCATCTTTAGGAACTACATGGACAAGTCTTACCATGCCTTATGGGGGATGATGTTAACTAAGTTGCCATTCTGCTCTGATTACAAGGTACCCCATTATGATCATATCCTTGTTAATTTAGTTAGTAATTATTACTTTTTGATTAAATAAAACCTACACTAATGATCCATTCTTTGTAGAACATCCTACATCTTGTGCACATCACGCTGGTCCTCCCGGTCTCCTCTGCTATATGTGAAAGGGGATTTTCTGCTCAGAAGAGGATTAAATCTGATGTCCCTGCATGTAGACACTGTGGAGGACTTGATTCAAATTAGCATGGAGGGACCTAGTTTACAAGAGTTTGATGCCAAGAAAGCTGTACAAACATGGTTCAGTCAGGGTAAAAGGTCTAGGAGGCCAAATTACAAGGGCTGACCTTCTGAGCCTCCTAGTGGAACACAGGAGGATCTGCTCTAAGGGGGAGTGAGTAAAGGCTCAAGTTGTTTAGGCCTACTTGTTCTAGTGGAATGTTATTAGCCAGTGCCCCTAATATTTACATACATTTAAGTATTGTCTGTGAAATGACCGAAAGGTTACTAAGCACATTGTTACTAAGCACTTTTTTTTTATTCTGAATGTATGGTATATTTGTTTAATATGTGTACTGTCTTGACAGCGATGGTGCAGTCAGTTTACCTTGTTGTTGCATCTTCAAAAGTGCACAATAAAATGTGACACTGAATTTGAAACAGCACATTGTAATTTCTGCATCTATTATCAAAGTATTTTTTTAGTAATACAGTGGAAATTAGTAGATTTGGTTAGCATGTTGATTTACAGTGTGCGTCCCTAAATTTTCTGGTTGTGCCCCTAAAATTTTCAGTTGGGGGCCACTGTGCTCCTAGTGAAAATAGTTAGTCAGGAGCCCTGGAAAGTGAGGAAAGAATGAGTTTTAAGAGTGAGATGATGAAATGCAAAGTTTCTAGCAATATATGCTAGCCGAACTTAACCCCGCCCACAACATTTGAGGTTGGGAAGTTTGGTCTGGACTTGATCCGTTGTGGAGCAATTATGCTCGAAACAGAGTTGTTCGGACCAATCATATTGTCAGGGCGTTTATTATACGATGATGGACAGATGATCAACAGTAACGTATTCATCCACGTCACAAAGAGCGCTTGGGTTAAATTCGTTAAAAACAAAGATGGCTGCCGCTGGAGAATTGAGGTGTAGATTCCGCCATCGCGTCCATTAGATATCGACAGCACATTCATTTTAAAAGAGGAACGGAGAACCGCGATCAAGGCATTTGTCAATCAATGGAGCAGTCTCAGACTCATATTCTTACTAGAATCTGAGTATGACGATGTCGGGCTAAATATATGCACTTATAAGACATGACCTAAATGAACCAACAATCATTCATTTAACCCATCTATAGTTTCTTAGGTGGGTTCCTAAGTTTTATATCAAGGCACCAGTTCAGCTAAGAGTCTGGAGGCCACTTGCATTTGTTTGCGTTCCTTTGCTCAAAGGGGTTTTCCTTTGTCTGTGTTCGGGTTCACTGATTGACTGGCGGTCTAACCTGGATTGATGTCTTGATGACAAAGACATCTGGATTGATGTCTTGAGCAGTCAATCACATGGAAAGTCTTTGAATGAATGAAGGAGGCATTTATATAGCGCTTTCATATGTACTACTGTACACCCAAAGCGCTTCACAATCATATCAGAGATCTCTCATCACGGCAGCCACAGTACAACGGCGCCAGTGCGCTCACCACACACCAGCTATAATGGAGAGAGAGAGCCAATTCAGTGAATTGGGATTATTAGGAGGCCATGATTGGCAAGGGCCATTGGAGGGAATGTGGCCAGGACACCGGGTTAGACCCCTACTCTTTTTCGTCTCATCCAAAAGACGGTGCTCTTTGACAGTATAGTGTCCCCGTCACTATACTGGGGTGTTGGACCTACAGAGACCACAGGGTGAGCGCCCCCTGCTGGCCTCACTAACACCTCTTCCAGCAGAAACCTGGCTTTCTCAGGAGTCTCCCATCCAGGTACTATCCAGGCTCAGCCCTGCTTAGCTTCAGTGGGCAACCAGTCTTGGGCTACAGGGTGATATGGCTTCTGGCGTTGAAGTTGGAAGCGGGCCTTGCAGGCGAATCGTTGACCGAGATCTTACAGCAAAACTTACTTAGGACCGAGACTCTCAACGGAAAAGAAAAGAAACTAGGTAAGAGAAAGAAAAGTGAGGCGAAAGTAGTTAGATGAGTTAGAATGAAGCGGTTTAACCCCCTCTGATCTTGAGTTGGGTTCTTTCGTCTGCTCGTCTACATGGTCACTCGTCTGTCTGGTTACTCCGTCATGGCTACTCCATGACTATGTATCTTCTAATGCATTCTGGAATCTTCTCTAGCGAAACTCTAAGGCACAGGTGTCAAACTCAGTTCCTGGAGGGCCGTAGCCCTACAGAGTTTTGTTCCAACCCTGCTTCAACACACACACACCTGCAGTTTTCAAATAAGCCTGAAGGACTTGATTAGCTGATCAGGTGTGTTTAATTAGGGTTGAAGCTAAACTCTGCAGGGCTGTGGCGCTCCAGGAACTGAGTTTGGCACCCCTGCTCTAAGGCTTTGTTCGGGTCCTAAGATTTTAAACTCAAATGTTTATCCAGCCTTCTGGATGAGTTCTGACCAATTAGTCTTTATTAGAGATGTGGCATTTTCTTCACCTCTCTTCATAAATCATGCATTACCTGTGATCTCTATATTCTCCAGCTCTAGCAGAGAGTACAGAGAGAACAGTTTAGACATGATTCCTATAAGAATACAAGACATGTTACACAGATTTCAGTTAAGTCATCTTCTGAATTATGAACATATGATCGTACTGATAGGAAACAAGAAACCCTTTCATTCAAACATCTAAATGTTATAACAATTGCATGATTTTCTCATCACAACATGATTTTCTCTATAACAATTACATGATTTTATTTATCATGATATTCTCATTACAACATGACTTTCTCTATAACAATTGCGACAATTTTTTTTTTTTAACAAAATTACAAAAAACTTGGGCTCTGATCGATTGCTCTCCTCTGACTGATTGCTCCTGTCTGCCTCGTTGCTCCTTCTGCTGTTGCGTTGGTTTGCGTCTGTAAGCTTCATATATCTTTCTGTTTTTAATCATTATTTACTATCATTCCTTGTTGTTTATACTGCTAAATATAACTTACTCAACATCACACATTAACCTGACATCGCTAGCTTTAATCTAAATCGTTATTGCTAGCACAACACGCTAGTAATTCGCTAGCCTTTTAGCGTGCCATCCGTCCGCTCTATTTAAAAAAAAAAAAAGATTAAAGAAAATAGTCCAACGCTGTGGTACAACAAGCACACTCAGGCACTTAAGAGAGCAGCCAAAAAAATGGAGCGCAACTGGAAAAAGACAAAACTAGAGGTATTTCGCATTTCATGGAAAGAGAGATCGATTACATACAGAGAGGCTTTAAAAGCTGCTAGATCTGCTTATTTTTCAACCCTATTAGAAGAAAATAAACAAAACCCAAGGTATTTATTTGAAACAGTGGCTAAACTAACGAAAAATAAAGCTTCAAGCCCAAGTTTCCAAGCAGCACAGCAGTAATGACTTTATGAACTTCTTCACTTGTAAGATTGATAATATCAGGGAGAAAATTATAACCATGCAACCATCTACTACAGTATCACATCAGGCAGTGCATTGTAGTCTCCTTGAAGAAAAATTCTATTCATTTATTGCTATAGGAGAGGAATTCACTAAACTCGTTAAATCATCTAAATCTACAACATGTATGTTAGACCCTATACCGACTAAGCTACTGAAAGAGATGCTTCCAGAGGTCCTAGATCCTCTTCTTAATATCATTAATTCGTCTTTGTCTCTAAGGTACGTACCAAAAAACTTTTAAGCTGGCTTTGATTAAACCTTGTTAAAAAAACGCAACTTGATCATAGAGAATTAGTCAATTACAGGCACACCATTCTTTTAAATAGACTTGAAAATGATGTTGGCATTAGTGGAATTGCATTAGCATGGTTTAAATCATACTTATCTGACTGTTATCAGTTTGTAGCAGTAAATGAAGAGATGTCTTAAGTTTAGTATGGTGTACCACAAGGCTCAGTACTAGGACCGTTGCTGTTCACTCTGTACATGCTACCATTAGGAGATATCATTAGGAAACATGGCATTAGTTTTCACTGTTATGCTGACAATACTCAGCTGTATATTTCTTCACGCCCTGACGAAACTTACCAATTCACAAAATTAACAGAATGAATAGCTGGAATGAATATAAAAATTAAATGACTTAGGATGAGTTGAGGGCGAGTAAATCATGGACTATTTTTCCTTTTTGGGTGAACTAACCCTTTAAAATGCTTTCTCAATGGATCTGCCAGCTCTGTGTAGTAATGTTGTTGCGTGATCGAGTTCGGCTCACGAGTAAACCTCTATCTAGTATTGCTCCGAGCTGACAAACTGTTTTCGCTGCGCAGCTCAGACGAGTAGCGTGGTTTCATTCTACTTTCGTTTGCCGTGTGATGTTTCTCGTATGCGGCAGAAATGGCAGCTCTCTCTAAAAAAAGGTTGCAAAATGTGACCATTTAGTCTCAGTCTAGAGCCCTGTATAGTGCTGTATTTCTGCTTTACATGAGCGCCACCTGCTGTCAGAGAGAGAATTTGTGTTTTTTTGCATTGATTTGAACTGACACATTAGACATTCCTGTTGGTTGAACACGAGTTAATAGATATCAATCAATCAATCAATCAACAAAGTGTCCTGTGCTCACCACACAACGGCTATAGGTGGAGAGGAGAGATTTGGCTATAGGGTGATGTGTGTCTAACTTACACAGAAGAGACTTTGTTGCTCAGCACATGAAAATAAACTACTTACCGTGATCTCAGACTGAGGTGATGTGGTTTCTCCACTGCATGGATCTTCATATGTAGATTCAGGTGAGTTTTAAAGGAGAAACTCTTCCCGCACTGATCACACGTGTGCGGATTCTCTCTGCTGTGGATCCTCTCATGTGTTTTCAGATGTGTTGACTGACTGAATCTCTTGTCACAGTGTGAACACGTGTGCGGCTTTTCTCCAGTGTGGTTCCTCTCGTGTGATCTCAGATGTGTTGACTGATTGAATCTCTTGTCACAGTGTGAACACTTGTAAGGTTTTTCTCCAGTGTGGATTCTCTCATGTGTTTTCAGAGATGTCGAGTCACTGAATCTCTTGTCACAGTGTGAACACTTGTAAGGTTTTTCTCCAGTGTGAATTCTCTGGTGCCGTTTTAAACTGTCCGCTGTAGTAAAAGTCTTCTCACACTCAAAGCACATGTACTCTCTCACACCAGTGTGAGTTTTCTCATGTATATGTAAAGATTGCAGCTGTGAAAAACTCTTTCCACACACAGAACATGAATGTGGCTTCTCCTTCGTATGAACTGTCAGGTGTGTCTTCAGGTGGGATGCCCTAAGAAATGTTTTGCTGCAGTGATCACATGAGAACGTCTTCTCTCCGGTGTGGATCCTCATGTGAACATTAAGGGATGATGATTGAGTGAAACTCTTCCCACACTGTTCACATGAGAATGGCTTTTCTTCAGTGTGGATCCTCATGTGTTGATTATGATTTGTTATTTGTGTAAAACTCTTTCCACACTGATCACATGAGAACGGCTTCTCTCCGGTGTGGATCCTCATGTGAACATTAAGGGATGATGATTGACTGAAACTCTTCCCACATTGATCACATGAGAACGGCTTCTCTCCGGTGTGGATCCTCATGTGAATCTTAAGACTTCGTTTGGCTGTGTAACTCTTTCCACACTGAGTGCAGGTGAAAGATTTCTTGGCTGTTCTTTTCTTTAAAAATGTCTTTTTATTCTTTGAGTGACTCAAAGGTTTTTCTCCAGGTTTGACATGATATTCCTCCTTCACTTCACTCAGTTCTTCACTCTCCTCCTTCACTTCACTCAGTTCTTCACTCTCCTCCTTCACTTCCATCAGGTCTGACATGAAAGAAACAAATATTACATTTAATTTTCAGTACATAAAAATAATTCAAAGAGAGAAATATAAAGTAAAGGACATGAAAGTGAGCCCTGATGTAATGGTAGAAAGTAGACAACTGCTATAAAATATTATGATAATTTAATGCCTTTTTATAAATGATTATATGTCCTTGAAACTTCTTTTCACACGCTCTCGCACCACACATCCATTTTCTCGTGCAGAGAAAAATCACGAAAGAGGACACTGACACCGACAGACTAGACAGAGCAGGTTACTTTCTCAGGTTCTGTACATTTTATTACGAAATTAAGACCATAAATACCGTTTTGGCGCTTGTAAATGTGATGTGACAGATCACTGTAGCACCTCAGTTCAAGTAAACCGATCATCTGTTACTTTTTATTTAAAGATTATTTTAAGTTTTTCAACCACAGAAAGAGGTCAATAAAACTGCAGGACAACAATTATGTCACAGAACGTTACATTTACCTCAGGAAAGCCATTTAATGACCAGCATTTTAGTTGACTTTAGTTGATTTTAGTATCTTTCTAAATATGTGCACTATATTACATTTGTATTATATTTTTCTTGTGTCATAATTGTTATTAGAATGAAAACCAAATTATATAATATTATATATAAATGTTAATTTTTAACCTTTAATAATACCAGCTGAAAGGGCTCTCTGTATGTTTACAGCATTATGTGAGTTATATGTGACCAGTCACGGAAAGTAGGGACACAAGTCGGTTCTGGGGCATTTTGAGTTATTCACATATTCTGAAAGTGTAGTATTCAAGCTTTCCAACGATGTGTAACACATGTAAATCTGATAATATTTGGAGAAGTTGTGGCCATTTGAAGGTAGGCACTCAAAAAAACCTGAAATGGTAGAAATCTGCTTCTAAAGATTGGCAAGTTCTCGCCCTTCTGGGAATGACAATAGGGCTCATTTACATCTCATTTAGATAAGTCATACCCCCTGTAAAGCTCCCCCTCCCCCCTGAATGTACCAATTTTACAAATTCTCTAAATAAAACATCTCCAGTTAACTGGCAGAGCCATTCATTTCGTTCGTTTTTTAAATAAGATACTAGCGCTGAAATGTGTTTTTTTTTTTAATCAAGTGATCAAAGTGCTCGTTGCCGCTGCGATCAGTGGCGCAGATAGGCTACAGTGTTTACTCGTGTGGCTCGCGCACACACTGCATTGTCTTCACTCGACGCGCGCTTCAATCCGTTGCGTTGCGGATACTCTCTATTCGTTCTGTTGAAATAACAAAATAATTCAAACGTTTGCGTGTCCCTGCTTGATATACAACCACTGATGAACATAATCGTTTTGATGAGAGAAAAAAAAACTATACGAGAAAAAAAAAAAAAATCCATACTAGGGCGGATTCAAACTCTCAACCTCTGACATGGCTGGCGAAAGCTCTACCACTGTACCATTCATATACACGTTAAGTGTATAGGCGGATCTATGTATTGGCACTGACAACATGCATTAGGCTACATCTCATTAAACGACAAATTAAACCCCATGTAACCTACTATTTAAATCGATTGCTGGACATCGTAATGTTATTGGCGTCCATGTTCATTGAATTTTGAAATCAGATAGAGCCGGCCAGAGCGCTGCATAATAAGTAGCCACGCCGGCTTATTCAGTATGGAAATACACACCGAGAATGACACGCCCCTACTGCGTGCTAGAATCTCCGAAAAACAAGCCGATTTCAACATCAAAATGTACGCTTTTAAATATACCAATACTGCTATCTCAAACATGGAGAGGCTTCTTCGTGATCTCAACTAACAGATTCTGCAAAAAAACGAAAATCACCAATTTTGAAAAAAAAACGCTTCTTTCTCATTTTGCTCGAAAGTTGTGCTGCCGACTTGTGTCCCTGGTTTCCGTGACGGGTCACATATTTTTTCTTGAGAAAAATTAACATGTAGGCTATCTACTGTAGCCTACCTAATATTTATAGAGTCAATATTGAATCAAGAACTGAATTGAAATTGTGTAAAATTCTGTTTAGTTACCTTTTGTTTTTTTACACCAACTCTGAGATTGATATTTATTTGACTAAAAACGTTTTAATTATTAATGGCCGTTCACACTAGACTTTTCCTTGCACTGACTTCCATTCATGCGCATGTGAAAGTGGGACACCAGAAACACAAGCTCAAGTGAATTACCCTGTGAGAAATAACACAAACGTTTAGCATTCAAGTGGAGTGGATTGTTTATTTTGAATTATTATTATTTTTTATATGTTAAATTCATTTCCGTCATTTCACGACCGTTGCAGTGTCTGTAGAAACTTGCTCAAAGTTTAGAGTGGCCGTTGCTTAAACTATTTAAAAAAATAATAATTTTATTATCTTTATCTGTATCCTACATGTTTTACTCAACCCTGTTACTACTGACATGATTTTCCTCCTTTTAAAAACACAGTATTTCTTGAAACTGTGACACACAGGAAGTGACATCATCTGGGCTCTTTCTGCTGCATGATGGGAAGAAAGAAAATAATCTCAATCCATTGTCTCAGTTTTTACACAAACTGTAGCATTGACTGTATTCATCAGTATCATTTCCTCGGATCACTACACTGGTGTCAGAAGTGAATCCAGTTAGTATACGAGATTGCTCTCATTAGTGTCCCGAAACACAATGCGGAAGCAGACCAAAGAAAAGATTAAGTCCGAGCCAGAAGCAAGCCAAATGTTTTGTGAGGCAATAGGTGCTTCAGCATGGGCTTCCGATCAATTCGCAACAGAGGAAGACTTGCTGGAATCACACAAGGCTTGTGTGAGGGAGGCTACTAGGAGAATGGCTGCAGACGCCGGGCTTTCGTTGCCGGAGCCGAGTGCTGCCGAATACCGCCGAACTTTCACGAGTACAACAAACAAACATGGTGGCAGTGGCACCCACGGAACTGCGCTGGTTGCCGATGTAAACAGACATGGCGGCGCCCACAGAACAGCGCTGTCTTCGAGCCAGCAGCCATATCACCCTGTAGCCCAAAACTGGTTGCCCGCTGAAGCTAAGCAGGGCTTAGCCTGGTTAGTACCTAGATGGAAGACCTCCTAAGAAAACCAGGTTGCTGCTGGAAGAGGTGTTAGTGAGGCCAGTAGGGGGTGCTCACCCTGTGGTCTGTGTGGGTCCTAACACCCCAGTATATTGATGGGGACACTATACTGTTAAAGAGCACCGTCCTTCGGATGAGACGTTAAACCAAGGTCCTGACTCTCTGTGGTCATTAAAAATCCCAGAATGTCCTTCGAAAAAGAGTAGGGGTGCAACCCCGGCATCCTGGCCAAATTTGCCCCTTGGCCTCTGTCAATCATGGCCTCCTAATCATCCCTATATACTGATTGGCTTCATCACTGTCTCCTCTCCACCAGTAAGCTGGTGTGTGGTGGGTGTTCTGGCGCAGTATGGCTGCCATCGCATCATCCAGGTGGATGCTGCACATTGGTGGTGGTTGAGGAGATTCCCCCTTTGAGTACCTAGAAAAGCGCCCCCTTAAAGCGCTTTGAGTACCTAGAAAAGCGCAATATAAATGTAATGAATTATTATTATTATTATTAAACAGACATGGCGGCGCCCACAGAACCGCGCTGGTTGCCGATGTAAACAGACATGGCGGTGCCCACGGAACCGCACTGCCTTCGGATGTAAACAAACATGGCGGCACCCACGGAGCTGCGCTGCTTTCCAACATGAATGAACATCGGCTACAGTGGCCGTAAAGACCCCCGGACGGGTGGGACGGACATGTGTTAGTGATTTTTGTCATGTGCCAATTTTGGTGGAGGGGGTTCCACGTTTAGCATT
Source organism: Leuciscus leuciscus (assembly GCF_965113295.1). Taxonomy (NCBI): domain Eukaryota; kingdom Metazoa; phylum Chordata; class Actinopteri; order Cypriniformes; family Leuciscidae; genus Leuciscus; species Leuciscus leuciscus. The sequence continues at coordinate 7,088,073 of NC_138725.1, forward strand.
GGTGGATACGGGATCAATTGTGACAGTTATAAGACCAGAGGTAGTTCCTGCCAATGCCAGTCTGGAACCCACCACTGTCCGTCTACGCACAGTGACAGGTGAACTGGCGCCAATGAAGGGTAAAGGTGTGGTGGGGCTGACTGTAGGGGGAAAAACATTACGTAATTCAGTGTGGGTGGCTGCAGTTCAGGACCCTTGTATTCTTGGTCTGGACTTCCTTAGAAGTGCAGGTTGCCAGTTAGACCTGAGACCAGCGCTGGGGTGGGTTCGCAAGTGCAGTGTGTGGTGCTTCGTTTTGAAGGGGGTCCTGAGGTTGTCATGTCCACTGAAATGAATGTTGATATGTCTTTTACAGGTCTGCTGGATGCAGCAGCTGCACCTGAGGACCCTAGTTTGGAGCACCACACACTGCACTCGCGAAACCCACCCCAGCGCTGCCGCCAATCCACCACAGGTAGATGTTTATTCCACCCCCTTACTCAACACCCCAGCTGACCTCTTCCCCGGGGTGGCCACACAGTCCCCTTTAGAGCCAGCCTCGAACCTCCCCAGCAGGTATGAGCAGGCAACCGGCACTCCATTTCTGGCTCTCGAGGAGGGGGAGGGGTTGGTTGCTTTGAAGGAGTTGTGGCTGAAGAATTGTGAGGGCTTGGATGAGAGTCAGTGGGGGCAGTTTTGGGATTTGTTGGTTGATTTCCAACATTGTTTTGCATTTGGGGAAGGAGATTTGGGGCGAATATCCTTGGTGCAGAACGAAATTGAGACTGATGACGCCATGCCCATTAGGCTGCGGCCCCGGAGGCTCCCTTTTGCCCGTCAGGACGCTGCTGATAAGGCCTTGTTAGACATGCAGCGAGCGGGGATTATTGAGCCGTCCGAGAGCGCGTGGGCCGCACCAGTGGTCTTGGTGCCTAAGAAGGGGAGGCAGTGGAGGTTTTGCGTTGACTATAGGCGCCTTAATGAGGTCACCAGGAAGGACTCATACCCCATCCCTTGTGTAGTCACTGGACCTCGTAACCGGGTCGTCATGGTTCACTTCACTGGACCTGCGCACTGGTTACTGGCAGGTACCACTTTCTCCTGATGCCAGACCGAAAACTGTTTTTTATACGAGCAGGGGGCTATGGCAGTTCAGGGTGCTCTGCTTTGGCCTCTACAATGCACCAGACACTTTTTCCAGGTTAATGGACAGGGTGTTATCGGGTGTCTGGTGTACCTGGATGACATCCTAGTCCATGGCAGTTAATTTCAGACCTTGTTGAAGGCACTCAGGCGTGTGCTGGTTCACATTAGAGAGTCTGGCTTGAAACTGCACCCAGAGAAATGTCATTTGTTTAGGAGGGAGGTGACGTTTTTGGGGCACAAGCTGGGGAGCCAAGGGATTGGCCCGATGGAAGAGAAGGTACAGGCGGTAAGCAACTGGCCCACTCCTACAACCTCACAGTAGCTCAAAAGTTTTTTAAGGTTGGCCTTAAAGGTTTGTGCAGGGTTTTTCCAGCATCGCGGACCCACTTTTCCGACTGCTATAAGGACAAGTCCTTCACTTGGACTGAGGAGTCAAAACTATTTTGCCGCCCTGAAACATGCTCTGGTCACAGCCCCCGTACTGGTCCCCCCTGACCTCGCACTGCCCTTCATTCTTGACACGGATGCCAGCAGTGTGGGTATGGGGGCTGTTCTCTCTCAGGCAGGGGTTAGGGAAGAGCGAGTTGTGACCTACTACAGTAAAGTGTTCAATAAGGCTGAGCGCAGATACTGTGTCACCAGACAGGAATTTGTTGTGATGCTGTTTACAGTCCGACACTTTAAGTATTACCTGTGCGGGCTAATGTCATTCAAAGAGCCTGAGGGCTAGCTGGCACGCTGGATTGAGGAACTCCAGGCATACAATATGAGAGTAGTCCACCGACCAGGGTCAGGCCATACAAATGCAGACACTCTTTCTCGTTGGCCATGCTTTGCTGACGGGTGTCGCTACTGTGATAAAAGATAAACCAGGGAAAGAGCTGGATGACCCGGATGCCAGTGGGGCTTCTGTGGTTTGTAAGAATGGCGATATGCCGGCGTGTCTGATGATGGACAAAATTCAAAGACCTGCGTCTCCAAGACGGGGTGTTAGAGAGGGAGTGGAAAGACCCTGCCACTGGGGAGGGAAGGTGGCAGGTGGTGGTACCCATGTCGCTGCGGGAGGGGGTTATAAGGGCTGCTCACGGGACGGTGGGGTCTGGACACTTTGGGGTTTCAAAAACACTCAAACGTGTCAGAAAGAGTTTTTACTGGGGGCTTGTGAGGAGAGATGTGGAGGATTTTTGTCGGCGGTGTGATGGCTGCACTGCCCGCAAGTGCCCGTCTGGCCAGTCCCTCGCTCCCTTGCAACAGTTCCCCGTAGGAGGCCCAATGGAGAGAGTGGGGGTGGATGTAATGGGTCCTTTTCCATGTTCGGAGAGGGGTAACAGGTTTGTGCTGACGGCTATGGATTATTTCACTAAATGGCCAGAAGCTTACGCACTACCTGACCAAAAAGCAGAGACAGCGGTAAACGCGTTAGTGGATGTCATGTTCAGTCGGTTCGGGGTTGCTGAATCCATACACAGTGATCAAGGCCGGAATTTTGAGTCATGTGTCTTCTCGCTGATGTTTGAAAAATTAGGGATTCACAAAACAAGAACCACCCCTTTGCATACCCAAAGTGATGGCCTCGTTGAGAGGTTTAACAGGACACTGGCGGAACAACTGGCCATTGTGTCTGCCAAGCATCAGCGAGATTGGGATACTCACTTGCCATTTATCCTAATGGCGTGCCGATCCACTGTGCAGGACTCAACCTCTTACACCCGCCCTTTTGATGTTGGAGCGGGAGATCAGAACACCTGGGGAAATTGCTTTTGGGAGGCCACCTGATGCACCTTTTGTGGACCCGGCAAAAGCGAAATTATGACCTGAAAGCAAAAGGGCGGCATTTCACAGTAGGGGAGCTGGTGTGGGTGTACAGCCCTCAGAGAAAGAAGGGCAGGTGCCCTAAACTGGACTCCAAGTGGGTTGGGCCATGCAGTGTTCAGGAGAGAATCGGAGAAGTGGTTTACCGAGTTCAGTTGCCTCCGAGGGGTAGGAAGGTGGCTGTGCACCGAGACAGATTGGCACCTTATAGAGGAAGTGCCACTACAGCCCAAACACCGGCCTCCTCTACAGTTGTGCCTACCCTGGAGGGTGGACCAGGACCCCAGTCGAGCACTTCCAGTCCTCGGGCAGACCCACATACAGCCACACCAGTTCTGGAGCGGCAAACCTCGCATTCATATAGCCCAGTTTCAGTTACACAGGAAGGGCAACTGCGGCCTCAGCGTGTCAGAAGGCCGCCAAGACGGTTCAGGGACTTTGTTTGTTCCCTCGAGATCGAGGAATTTTGTGAAGGGGGAGCAGTGTAGCAAGTCTAAAGACTGTTTATGTTCAATATCAGGTGCAATCTAGATGCATGTATTTTTTTTCATGTGTTATGTGTTCTGGTTTTGTGGGACTTTAAGGCGTGGGCTGTTCTTCTGATGAACGAGCCTGCACAGTTATGCAGGGGCGGGGTTGTAAAAGAGGAAGTTGTGGAAGATTTGTGTTTGCTGTTCTGTTGTGAGGCAAGAGCATCGGCCACACAGGTGCTCACGTTAATAAAAGAGTCTTTGAGCTATAAAGTGAGTCTATCATTTCCTCCGATCGCTACAATAGTATTTAGCTTGATCTGATGTTGACAATCAGTATACAAATTTCTCAAACCTCCCTTTACTGACCATTTGTTGAAGAAAACCCAGAACATTCTGTACCATTTAAATCTAAATGTGATGGAAGTGCTTGAATGTTTCTAAAATGAATGTTCTTCAGCATCATGAATGAATGAAGAATAAACCCCAACCTCTTTGTTCTTCAGGATCTTCAGTGTGTTTCATTCTGCAGGGTTCTGGATCACTCATGTTCTCACTGTCCTCTTTAATGAACTCAGTCTTTGCAGATTTCAGTTCTTCCTGATGCTCTGAAGCTTGTCTTCACTTGTAGCTAATGGGAATTTACATCATTTATTGGAGAATTACTTTGGGCGGAGCTTCACTGATGATGTGATTACTGTGGGAGGAGCTTCACTGATGATGTGATTGTAGTGGGAGGAGCTTCACAGATGATGAATTACAGTGGGAGGAGCTTTACTGATGATGTGATTGCAGTGGGAGGAGCTTCACTGATGATGAATTGTAGTGTGAAGAGTTGATCTGCCAAAATCAAAAATATATAAGTTACTGAGTTTGTTTTTATGCTCATGGACATCAGAATATAATAATGTAAATTATTCCAAATATAAATAATGGTAAGAAAAACAGTTGAAAGCATAAACAGAAATAAACATAGACTACTGTTAGATTGAATGAACAATGCCAAACTCAGCGCTGAGGGAGAAAAGGTATCTCTCAAGTTTATTAACATCTTTGTCTCAAGAATATGAGAGGAGTTACAGAGCGTTAACCAATAAGATAGTGTTACATATGAATAAGATACATTGAATAGCAAGGTCATATATGGTCAGTTTCTGGCTATCCTACCACATGTACATTTGTAGCCTGGAGGACCCTTATACTGTGTTCATAATAGAGAGAATAGGAGACAGTACCTTCTTACAGAAAAAAAAAATCCCTCTGTTATATGCTTTTGCTGAGACTACCATACTTGAATTTCTTAAAGCTACATATAGTAGGCAACAAATAACCTCGGTCTGCTGACACCAATGAAATGAGCTTTAAGTGACAATTTACAGGAGATCTGAAGACATCAGCATAATAAATGACATAATAAAAAACACTTGAAAGAGCTGTTTTCAACCAAGTAACATCCTTCTTGTCACTGAACAACCAGCCGGATATCAACTAATCCGGCTTCAAGAAAGGGTATTCAACTGAGACTGCATTACTGTCGGTCACAGAAGCCCTACGGATTGCAAAAGCTGCTTCCAAATCCTCAGTTCTCATTCTCCTGGATCTGTCTGCTGCCTTCGACACTTTGAATCATCAGATCTTAATGTCCACCCTCTCATCCCTGAGTATCACAGGAACTTCCCTCCATTGGTTTGAGTCCCATCTCACAGGTAGATCCTTCAGGGTCGCATGGAGAGGCGAGGTATCCAGAGCACATCAACTGACCACAGGGGTTCCTCAGGGTTCAGTTCTTGGACCCCTCCTCTTCTCCATCTACACCACATCACTGGGACACATCATACAGGCACATGGTTTCTCCTACCACTGCTATGCTAATGACACACAGCTCTTCCTCTCATTTCACCCAGATATTCCCACAGTAGCTGCACGGATCTCAAGCTGTCTGGTGGACATCTCGGCATGGATGAAGGAACATCACCTGCAGCTCAACCTGGCAAAACTGAGCTTCTCGTCCTCCCTGCCAATCCGTCTCTACAGCACGACTTCACTATCCAGTTAGATTCAGCATCAATCACCCCATCAAGATCAGTCTGAAATCTTGGAGTAGACATGTGCCGGTATTCGGTAATGCGATAAATCGCGGTAATGAATATGCACGATATTGTTATCGCGGGCACTTCAAAATACCGTGAAAATTAATAGATCAGAATTTATATTTATAGAACGCGCATTACCTTATTTTCCATCAACCGCTTAAACAAACACTGCGTATATGCTGCGCGAAACACGTGCGCACTCTGATGTAAACAATCCCCACATGTAGAAGCACTGTGTGCATCCGGCGCAGTGCGCACTCTAGTCTAATGTAATGAATCCTCACATGGAGAAGAAGCATGGCGGAAGGAGGAACGCTGCCGTCGATTTATCCCCCTAAAAGCAGGGCTGTCAACTCTACGCATTCAGCTTGAGACTCACGCAATCGACACTTTTCACACGCTCTCGCAACCACACATCCATTTTCTCACGCAGAGAAAAATCACGGAGCAAAGAGGACACTGACACCGACAGACTAGACAGAGCAGGTTACTTTTGATATGAAAACAATTCTCAGCTCTCATGTTCTGTCCATTTTATTACGAAATTCAGACAATACATACCGTTTTGGTGCTTGTAAATGTGACGTGACCGATCGCTGTAGCGCCTCAGTTCAAGTAAACCGATCATCTGTTACCTCTTATTTAAAGATACAGTACAACTTACCGAAAGTTATTTATGCCTCGATCAATCAGTGTTTTTCAGCCTCGGAAATGTCAATAAAACTGCAGGTGAACAATTATGTCACAGAACGTTACATTTATCTCAGGAAAGCCATTTAATGACCAACACGTTAGTTGACTAGAAAAAATAGCTATAGAGAGGAGTATTTTGCTAAATATGTGCACTATATTACATTTGTATTATATTTTTACTTGTGTCATAATTGTTATTATAATGAAAACCAAATTATATGTAATTTAATTTGTTAATTTTTAACCTTTAATAATACCAGCTGACAGGGCTCTCTATATGTTTACAGCATTATGTGAGATATATTTTTTCTTGAGAAAAATTTACATGTAGGCTATCTACTGTAGCCTACCTAATATTTATCCAAAGAGTCAATATTGAATCAAAATTGAAATCAAATCCCAAGAATTGAGTTGAAATCGTGAAAATTGTGTAAAATTCTGTTTAGTTACCAAATGTTTTGACAATCACAATTACACCTATTGTGATGAAAGTTGTTTTTTTTTCTTTTCTTTTCCAATCCATCCGTTTCTTTTGAGCAATTAAAATATCGTGATAATACCGCATACCGTGATAAAAGCTCAATCAATTAATCGCAGCATGAAAATTTGATACCGGCACATGCCTATCTTGGAGTAACATTTGATGACCAGCTGACCTTCACAGATCACATTTCAAAGACAGCCCGATCATGCAGGTTTGCACTGCACAACATCAGGAAGATCAGGCCTTTCCTAACTGAGCATGCAACACAACTTCTCGTCCAGGCCCTGGTCATCTCTAGGCTTGACTACTGCAATGCTCTTCTGGCTGGACTTCCATCATGTGCAACTAAACCTCTACAAATTATTCAGAACGCTGCAGCCCGTCTTGTCTTCAACGAGCCCAAAAGGGCCCACGTCACTCCTCTGTTTATCTCTCTGCACTGGCTACCACTCGCTGCTCGCATCAAGTTCAAGGCATTGACGCTTGCTTACAGATCTATCACAGGCTCAGCTCCCTCCTACTTTCACTCACTCCTACGAATCTACATCCCTGCCAGAAGCCTACGATCGCTCAACGAGCAATGTCTCGTGGTTCCATCACAGAAAGCCACAAAATCACTTTCCAGATCATTCTCATTCACAGTTCCATGCTGGTGGAATGCTCTCCCCACCCCCATCCGGAATACTTTCAAAAGACAGCTGAAAACCCATCTCTTTCGTGAGCGCTTAACATAAAAAAATGTAAAAAAATGTAGAAAAAAAATCCTTTTCCCTTAAACCCTCGCTTATCGGGCATGTGCTACTCTGAACAATGCCTGAACTTCGTATTTTGAGCACTTCTTGCGTTGTTTTTTTTGCCAAAAGCGTCTGCTAAAATGACTAAATGTAAATGTATAAATGAGGTGAAAACAGGAACTATTGTCATGAAATAAAGAGTGTTTTCAGCAGATCTGTTAATATTGATGAGCCTCAGACTATCAACAGTAAGGCTGCACGATGTGTCGTTTAAGCATCGATATCGCGATGTACGAATCCACATCGCAGGATGTGCGATGTAGGCTGTCGTAGTTGATCCGTGATTCATTAACCGTACAGGCCAGCTGCTCACCGGCCCTTGATTTGCGGATTAATTGCACAGCTTAACAATCATAGAGTGAAAGTTTATCATTTACATGTGTTTTTAAGTCCTGTCAGTTTAACAGGGCGCATATAAGAACGAGCAGAGAGAGAGAGAGCGAGAAAGCCCCGGCCGCACGCGCGCACTCACATTCACCGTCTTCAAACAACAAGAGCGCTGTCTTGCTCTCTCCCTCGCACATATTAATCAAAATCAATTGACACGATGGTGAAAAAAAAAAAAAAAAACTATCCAGTGATGAAATGTTTTCTGTGTTGACAAATCTTGTGCGATATCCTAAACTGCTGAGATAATTACACAAGTGCTGGACCGAATACCATTTTTTGAGCTTCGAAGCTTCGGTAGTAATGAACATCGAATATTCGAAGCTTCGGAGAGAGGGGTCTGAACATATTCTTCTCTCTAATAAATGCAGGAATCTCTATGTGTCGGTATGTCCGTTTGCATTTTGATTATTTCGAGAACCATTCATTCAATCGACTTCACAAGGGAATGCAGTGTCGCATTTGGTGCAATATAGATGGACACGCGAGACGCAACACATTCAGAATTAATAAACTTTTAGTAAACTACAGAACAGCGCGGGCGGGAAGCGGCGCACCTCACGCGGACAGGGCTTATGCTCCGAGAACGGACACTGCACTAGTGATATAAAACACAAACAGGTCTGTTAAATTAAGCAATACTTTTAAGGTAGTCTAATATTTTTTTGACTAACAAATTACTGACACAGTAAAGGGTAGATTTTAAATAAATAAAAACGAAATTTAAATAAATAAAAACGAAATTTAAATAAAGAAAAAAACGAAATTTAAATAAAGAAAAACGAAATTTAAATAAAGAAAAAACGAAATTTAAATAAATAAAAACGAAATTTAAATAAAGAAAAAACGAAATTAAGTTAAATTAAAAACAAGATTAATTTAGATTGATAATAACGGGTAAAAAGGCTAATACATTTTGTTTCTATTATTCTATTTTCCACAATGTCAAAGCAACTCAGCTTAACCCAAAACACAAGCTCAGGCATGCACTTCGGTCCATAAAATCTCTGCTGTTCTGGGCTCTTCTATTTCTAGCATGCACACGTTTTCCGCGTGGCTCGAGCCGCCTGAGACGCGTGTCTCACGCAGGCAGTGTGCAAACTCCAACCTGTTAACTATGGCGCTCGCTTTGTGTCATTTCTTTCCTAACCAAGCTTAAAGACGTGTTAACGTGCGTGTGGAGAACGTCTACCCGTCTGCCCGTCTGAACGTCTGCCCGTCTGAACGTCTGCCCGTCTGAACGCAAAACGTGCCTTGGCTAATTTAAAAATAGCGCACGTACTTTTATGCAGCTACTTGTATGATGGATTAATAAATGACTAACTTACTAATTGTATTTTTCTATGTACATTTCTGAAATGCATTTTCTGTAAAGCTGTTTTGAAACAATATTGTGAAAAGCGCTTGGCTACAGCTAAATTTGAATTGAATTGAATAGACTTGTCTTATTTGAGACACTGTTCGAACAGTGTGGGCTAGAAGACTTGATCATTTAGCTATTAAAGCTATTATTAAATTAGATGAAGTAATTTTCAGAAGAGAAAATCACATTAATAGCTATTTAACATAGGCCTAGCTTTTAACATCCTCGAAGACTATTAAGAAAATACTATTTAGGTTTGGATACATAAAAAAACGAATCTCAACAGTAAAAAGCTTTGAATGTAGGCCTATTTTGCAATATCAATTATGCACGAGCATGTGGGAATATGAAATAGGATATAGGCTACAATAATAATAATAAAAAAGCTCTATAGTAGAGTGGATGCATTACTTAAATATATTCTTAAATTCTATGTTATAAAAAATCGTTCTATGAACTTCTAGCAAGCTCATTTAAACCGAGTTGTAAATGCCGAAATGAACGGAGGCTAAATAAATATTAAACTACTAAATATCAATATAAAATTGCCGGTAGATGGCGCCAAGGCCCTGTTCTATTGAGATTACTGGTTGATGTTCAACCTATTCTTTCAAAAATACAAATATATATTTAACACCCACACAACTACTCCTTTTAGACAATTGTTCTGCTGTGGCGATGTTTGGAACTGTATTTTCATTGACTTTTGTGTGAAATGCCAGTCATTATTATTGTTTATTTATAGGCATTCTGGTTTTCTAAAAACTGCTCATTACAGAAACATTCAAACAAATATTTACAAATTTGTGTTTTACTTGGTATTTTTTGATATTCTTGGCATGTTGGTAATTCATTTTCATTATATATATATATATATATATATATATATATATATATATTTCATTATATTTCTGTTACTCAGATGTGAAACATTATGTGAATTTAAAGTGGCTGCGTTATAAATAGAAATATGGGTATAGCCTAATGTATGTGCTGTTGTTGGTTCCCATGACATGCTACATTTTAACATTTTAATGACAGTGTCTTGGCTATACATTTTGCATTTCACTAATGAAGGGGAATGTAAAGCATTAAATCAACCAGGTCTCTGAAATAGCTCAGAGCTGCATCTCCTGAAGCTTCATTTGACAAGCATATATTGACAGAGCACAACTCTGTGTCACACATTTAGATAATGGAAGAACAACACAGAAACAAACAGGGTCAACAGTCTGGAAGAAGAGGAGTAATGATGTGTGGTGGAAGAAGGGTACAGAGGCAAAACAGTGGAAGAGGTCAAGATTGTGGACATGTTTCTAATGAAATAAGGACACTATTGCAGACAATGTTATCAATCATGACCTTACAATGACTGAGGGTCAAAAGGTAAAGCCGAATGTTGGGAGAACAACAGTGTCTTCAATCATTCAAGACAGAACAGGTGTGTAATCAGACATTATTTTCAGTACTGTAATACTGTATACGTACTCCACTCGCATTTTACATACAGTAATACAGTAAATGTACTTTATAGAGAATGTAACACACACACATATATACAGTGTGTGTGTGTGTGTGTGTGTGTGTGTGTGTGTGTGTGTGTGTGTGTGTGTGTGTGTGTGTGTGTGTGTGTGTGTGTGTGTGTGTGTGTGTGTGTGTGTGTGTGTGTGTACCAGAGTTTCCGCTAGAAAACAAGTGACCGGCAGAGGTTTCGTTTTCCGGACATTTTGACGTTTAGTGTAGTGTATCATTTTGATGATACTTAATTCCGGTCAAAGATACTTAATTAGTAAAGTTGAGGAAAACTGGAGGCAGGCTATGCAACTTAAAAAAATACATAATCAGGCCGAATGCAACATGTTTATTAGCCTAACTTTCAAATAGACGAAAAAAAAAACATTTTCTACTATGGTTCGTTTCTTCATTCGGATCTATTTGCGATCCATTCCATTCTAAACAAACAACGCAGTTTATATGCTTCGTCCTTGTTTCATTATTCATTAAGATAATAATTAATAAATGCACGCATAATTATCAGCGAAACTTGATCAATGTTGCAGATATGTTTTGCTATGCATGCACAAACAAATGCCTTTCAACTTATGTGTGCAAAATTCAGAATAAAATGAATGTGCAGCAATTTGTACAAATAGAGAGTCTACGTATACTATAAGTGTTGTAGCCATTAAGCTCATTTAGTTTAATATTTGTTAAAATATTATAATGTTATTTTTGTATTTATGTTGATTATGAAAAGTGAACAGCACAAGTAAGATAGGATGCGCAATATCGAGAGACATCGAGCGGGTCAGACATGATTTTGACCACTTAATTAAGTTTTGTTTTGTAGAAAGACTTTTCTGAAGTGAATTTCGTTTTGTATAAATTGTATCTTAATTTTAATAAAAAAAATGTTTATCAACCGATTGCCTGGAAATATAGCAGACGATATAGGCCTAATCATGCAGGCGCCCGCGCGGTCACTTGCATTGCTCGTGAACTGGAGCGCATCTCATCTAACAAAACTCAGCATAGGCCTCACAGACATGAAATATATCTTAAGAAAGCTTGAAATGTCTTTTTAACAATTTAAAACTAAAAGAAATAGGCTACTCTCTGATTATGTAATCATGTGCATTTCTAGGCGCGTTCACTACGGAGATGGCGATCGTCAACTTCATCTTTACAGCTGTTGTTGCTGTTAATAAACTAAAAATAATAGGCCTATAATTTTATTAAACAATAAATGAAATGAAATTGTAATTGTATTAAAAAAGCAAAAAAAAAAATCCTGTTTAAGTGTTTTTTATTTTTATTTTTTTTATTTTTTTTACCTATGCTAATTACGCATTAAATTCAGGTTGGCTACTGAGTCGCTGTCCTCAGTTCCCAGAAAAGCGCTGAAACGGAGATGAAGGGGAAACCGTTCTTATTTATTTTTTGGCTTATTTTAACTGGGCCATCCAGTTTTCTGGAGGCCCACCTAATCAAAATCCTGGTGCCGCAAGTGCTTCAGCGGTCTGATATCAAGAAATAACAGACCGCATTCCACATTGGAATTCAACCAAGCCATGTAATAATGTTTAATAACTTTAAAACGGTAGAGCCTGTTCCTTTATAACATAGCCAAAGGTCGGTGTATTTTTGCTTTATACATTTTAGGCTTATTCTCAAATTCAGATTGTGTTGGGGGGCGGGATTATTAGGCAATTTTAATCGGACAATTTGACCGGAGAGATTTAATTTTGTCGGACATTTCAACGGAAACCCTGATGTGTACATATGTATGTCATTGTGATATAAAGAATATAAATATAAATCGTAGCCATATAGTTTAAATCTGAAAATACTGAACACAAAATACTGAGCATATTGTATAACATGTACTTCATTAACTGCAAAATTGTTAAGTGAATGCTTTTTACTGTAATTCTTATTTATGTAACAAACTTTATTTCCCAGGATTTAAAGATTTAGTGTAGCATTTATGATTATTGTGTGCTTAAGAGCAGAATAAAGGTATGGGTATTTCATGTGCTAGACAGGAAAAGGACCAGCATGCAGACAATACCATAGAATAAAGCAGTCATACTCTGACTATTTAAGTCTATTATTCTGTTATTAAAAAATGCTACAAATGACATTACAAACTCTTCGTTTTGACATAAAAATCCATTTAAAAAAAATTATTCAGTCATACATTTTACTTAATATTTATCTTGTGGAATAACTTCCAAAGATGCATGCAGAACCCATACAAATCTGTAAGACATTTAAAGCACTGAAAATATTTTACAAAAGCAAATGTATACTATATCGAACATTGCTCCTTTCAGAAATTGTTAATGCATTGAGCCCTTAATGTACAGGAATAAATGACCCAAGACTTACTGAAACTTCCTACAAGTATATCAAGGAGTGGACATGGCTAATGAGCAGATGAGTGTCCCTCTGCTGCCACCTACTGACTTTAGTGGTCATTTACTGCCATTTTTGTTTTAAGTGTTTGTTTTTCCTGCAGGTGAAAACAAGATGCATCCGTTTAAGCCTTTTACTTTATTTATCAGGGCTGTCAATTGTTTTGCCTGAGTTGGGTGATATATTTGTATGCTCTTAACATAGTAGCAAAAAAATTTGCAGTATGACTAGGCTAGATTTAATAGAGTGCTAGGCTTTATAAAAACTGTAGTGTAGCTCTATTAAATAGTATATTTATGTTAAACTATTTTAAATTGAATGATTAATGACCTGTTCAGAATAAGTATAGCAGTAACCAGCAATCAGAAGTATGATAATTCATTTTAGTTTAAAATCCAATACGTTTTAAAGTGGTTTCAGATGGTTAATTAATACTAAATGCAGCATCTATGAATGAACTTGAGGCATGCAGACCGGCTGCTGCAGGGCTTTAACAAATCTTAAACAAACAAATATATGACCCACTTTTTCTGAATTTTACTAGCCCATTTTATTTGTCTCTCATCGTATACATGACAATATACTTTTATCTATCATTGGGATACAAAATGCATACTTAACAGACATTCATCATCATATAAATAAATAAATCCAATTTAGTCCTAAGTAAACTGCCAAAATAAGATAATCTATAATGTCTATAACAGTAGCCTAAATGTAGCCTATGAGAAAATAAGGAAAATAAGGCGGGCAGACGTGCAGACGGGCAGACGTGCAGACGTTAAGACGTGCAGACGTACAGACGTTAAGACGTGCAGACGGGCAGATGTTAAGACGTGCAGACGGGCAGACGTTAAGACGGGCAGACGTGCAGACGTTATCCACACGTTAAATTCTAACGTGACGCCGCCGTCACGTCTGTAAAGATCAACAGCTACACGTTATTGACGTGTCTACGTGACGTGATATTTGCGTGTACGTCTCCATATAAAACAAATGGAGACGTACACGCACGTATACACGTGTGTTATCTGTCGTGCTTGTCAGTCTCGTCGCCGAATGGAACATTTCGAGCGCCATATTAACATGGGAGCCGAAATAAAAACGGACACGCCACGCAGCCAGTGTGTCGCCGGCCGGCAAAAAAAAAAAAACGAATATTCGAATGTCAAATTTTCACATCGAATACCAACGCACCAAACGAATAATCGAATATTCGGGTCCAGCCCTACACAACGCGTGCCCTACACGTCCGATTCGCGAACTAATGATTCCTTTGAACCGATTAAATTTAATGAATGGTTTAAACAACTGACCTGTCCAACACTGAACTCACGAGACGTCTGAATTGGTGTATTAAAAAAAAAAAACTGTAACACTTTACAATAATGTTCTATTTATTAACCTATTTAACTACATTCGTTAACATTTAGGCTACTATTAGTAAACTGAACTTCTACAACATTGCTAATTTCAACATTTAGGCTATAGCCTACATTATTGAAATCAAAAGTTGTACAGTATTTGTTAACATAGTTAATGCACTGTGAAGTAACATTACCAAACAATGAACTGCTGTATTTTTATAAACTAAGATAAACAAAGATTAATAAATGCAGTAACAAAAGTATTGCCCATGGTAAGTTCATGTCAGTTATTAAATACATTAACTAATGTTAAAAATTCAAATATCCTAAAGTTACAAACAAATAATTTACTCTAAATAATACTCTGATGTTTAAATCATTTAAAATGAGAATGTAAGTGTGCTTACCCCATTTTTGTTTGTAAGAAAAAAATAGATTAGATTTCATATCGCAATATATATCGCAGAAAAATAAAATATCGCAATGTCATTTTTTCCCAATATCGAGCAGCCCTAATCAACACTCATTCAACAAGCCATTCAGGATCATCAGCAGATCATCTCACTTTATTCTGAGTGTTTGAGTGTATTCTGAGTGTTTCTAACCCTAACACATTATTTGAGTCTGGATACGTGATACAAGCCTGTAAAACTGCTCTATTGAAAGATATCTTACAATATAACATAAATCAATAATAATAATAAAAAATTATATAACCTCTCTTTATGAACCTCTTCAGGCAAATACCTACAACACATAATATGTGAATGAATCTAAATATAATTCGACTTTATAATAACTATTAATTGCAATAAAGTAGCCTAATTCCATCATTAACAAGTTACATATTTGTACGTACAGAAACTGACAATGATCATAAAACCACCGCACATTAAAGTTGCGCCCACCCTCCACACCTTTAAATCTCGTTTAAAAACATATTTTTATTCCATGGCTTTTGATTCACTATGAGAGCTGCTGTGGTCTTCGTTGTCGCTGTCATCGTTGATGTTATTTTATTTATTTTGTTTGTTCTTAAACTTTGTTTTATATTTTTATCTCTGTAAAGCACTTTGGTAACCTTGTTGTTTGTTTAAATTGTGCTATATAAATAAAGTGGTATGGTATGATATGGTACTCTAAAAAAATAAAGAAAATGTAACGTTTCCTGTGTCAAACTTCATTAATATGATCTAGGCTATATTACCATGCATGTATAGATTTGAAATTTCCCACGTTCATTACTCATACAGGGGCAATATAAAGTGTCTACATCCATTTTAATAAGTAAATGTAATCTGCCAAGGATGAATGTCGACAATAATAAATAAAGGTAAACATGAAAACGGCAATAGAAACACTTGAGATCGATTCCCCTCACAGATCTCAAACTTGACATTCAGTAACAGTTCTCACTCCAAACATCGAGACAATCACACAAACGAACACAACATCGCTCAGGTCTGAATGAACTCAACATATTCTCCTCATGCTCGCTGCTGCTGCACTAAATGTTTATTTCAGAAGGAAGACGCCAGAAAAGACGCAAGTATCGCTGTGATCGATGAAAACAATACAGAAATGAGCCTGTCGCTTAATCAAACTGTATAAAGTGTGTGTGATGTTTGTGTAAATATGAGAAATACCGTGAACTGCTCTCCTCACCTCAGAAGACTCGACGCTGAATCACAATGATGGAAGAAACGGCGCGAGCGAGCAGTGACGTCATCAGCCGCCAACGCACGCGCGTACGGGACACCCCCGCATCCAATCAGGGCCACGCAGACTCAGCATTACTAGTAGCCTTCCATTTTTATTATTATAGAACTGAAGTGACTCCAGTTAAAGGTGAAAGGAACTTTTTCAAGTGAAGCACAAAATAGTCAGAATAAGCAGACGATCACCTCCATCCAGTCTGAAAAGTGTTTTGGCCTGTAAAGTCCGGCTCAGTATATTCTGTAGCGTCCTAAGACAAATAGTAAAGGCATGTTGGTAGATTAGCACCTGTAGAATTTCCTTTTGTTGAAACCCCAGATAAAAGTAGAAAGCTACTATTATGTTTAGATCCATGAGGCAGTTCGACTAGCGCATTTCCTTACTAAAGAAAAAACACTGAAATAAAAACACTTCTACAGAAGACTGTATTCTCGTAACTTTTACTTTATTCTACTAAAAGCTACTAATTGCATCTTCAACAGTGTAATACGATTACTATGGAAGTAAAATAATGTCAAATGTTTTTGAAATAAAAAGCCTGTTGAATTGCACTACTTGAAAAAAAATAGGCATTGCATTAACCATGCTTGCATTTTAATACATTGTATTTTTAGGGCTTGCATTTTTATGGGCTGAAATTCAACATGTTTGAATATTTAAGCTGTGAATATTTCAATTAAAAACATTTCAAACACCTTTTCATTATTAAAAATTCAATAATCCATATTCACCTTTCATATTTCACTTCCAAAATATTCTAACTGTTTAAAAATACAACCAATAATATTCAACAGGCAATTTTCGGTCCATTTTATTTCGCTTTGCAAATTCGCTTCCACAAATTCAGTGGTTCAAATTCGACAGTAAATTCAACATTGACTTCCAGGAACTGCAGGAAAAGCAGTAGATTGTTGAGCATACTCTCCATCTGCTGTTAGTCGACCTCACCATCAGATGGTGCAAAAGCGCGTGTTGTAGACGAAGACCAGCAAAATTAGAGCAAGTCATTCATTCATAAAACTCATTTACAGCAATGTAAGTGTATTTGTGATTATTATGAAGGCTGTTTTATGTTAAATTCAGTGCCTTCACGGTTACTTTTCCTGTGAAGCCTACATGCATCTTTCTCTACCGTGAATGAGATTAATGTTATTCCCCGATGCGGATGTACAGATCCAATGTTACATTTTTGAGGTTGACATATATTTCTCTTGGTTGTTTAGTTGCCTTAACTTTATATTGTGGCGATGTGCTGCATGTAGGTTTTCCCTCAATACTTCAGGATTCCCCTGCTGGACATATACAACGCTTAACGTAGCCAAGTTAAAGACCAAAAGACCAAACTCGCAGGCAAGCAGATGGACTCAGAATAAAAAGTAATTAAATTACAGTAATTAATTAATTAGTTAGTACTGCATTACACCCAACACTGATTACACAATTATGCTGATCCTGTATTGTATTTTAATGACTATTTAATATTACCTCTAAACTTTGACTAGGCTTGGCATGTTGCATATTAATTGTTCTAGGAACCTCAGATAGGTTATATTTAAATTGTTGTGTATGTTGTGCTACTCTATAATGATGTTCTAGTTAAAGGTGCATTGCGCAAGTCTCTGAGTTTTTGCAGAACTATGCCCCCTCTGGCGGCAAGCGAAACTGCAGCCAGAAGTGTGCACGCTCACGGACAAAAGTTTTCTTTTTTTTATCTTACGTGGAGTTTGCGTTGGTGTTTGAAATGAACTACAAGCCGGTCTCTTAGAATCCATCTTCTACGGAGAATGCCGGCGAATACACAAACCTGCCAGACATAGCTATGTGAGCGTGCCGTGAACGCGCATGACGTCACGCCCAGTCTAAAATTCCGGCCCGAATCCCTCTTATTTATTTTACTTTACAGGATTATAGAGACAATCTCAGTGATCAGAGAAGGGCTCATTCAGCCCATCAGGCAATTGTTTAAGCATGTATGGGTTTGAAAACGGGTATTTTTAACATGAAAAAGTTGCTTAATGCACCTTTAAGGTCATTTGCAGCATATGTAGGGCCCGAACATAAACTCAAGCCCAGGGGCCCCAGACCTGGGGCCTCATGTATCAATCTTGCGTACGCACAAAAACTTTGCGTACGCCAGCTTTCACGCTCACGGTCGTATGTACTAACAGTGAAATTAACGCGAGAATGTGCGTTCCTCCACGCCAATTTCATGACTGGCGTACGTACATTTCTCATTGTTTTTGTCCGTTGGCGACTCTTACAGGCAATGAAGTGAAGTTGCAAACATTACACAACAAATTGTTCTACAAGTCTATTGCACCACCACCTGTGGGAAGCATTGCTATTAATTAGCAATTTATAAAATAATTGACATATATTGTCACACGAGCCTTATCGGAATACTCTATCAATTATGCAATTAAGTAAGAACATATAAAAGCATATGCACATTGATACAACCCTTAGTCTATGGCAATGACAGCTTTGGTTTAATGTCCACCTTTATATCAGACCATTTCTTTTTAAGGTCGTTTATAGACTGTGTACATTTTTTTTTTTTTTGATTTATTAGACAGTAACAAAATGTAATGCATAACAAGAAGTCATCACAGTGAACATTATACATTAATCAGAACTGTCGAGGATAACACAAGAAAGTTACAAACTTATTTCCATTGTGGTCCTCGTTGTAGTCTGATAAAGATGGCCAAGCAAGCTACAGATGACTAAAGATACCTTGTACATTCAACCACATCCAAATAAAAAATAAAATAAACAAATACATACACTGCAATAATAAATATTCCCTAAGATCACAAAAAAATCTAAATTAAATCTAATTAGCATCTAGCAACCATTCACCACATGCTCTATTAAAACAGCGATCTGACTGACTTAACTTAATCTCAACAGGGAGTTTGTTCCATTCCATTGCTGCCATATACAAAAAGGTGTTTTGCCCAGAACAGCTCTTAAATCTACAAGGAACTATGTCTGTGGCACTGCCTCTAGTTGAGTAGCTATGAGAGTTCCTAATAAGCTTAAAATAATCTTTAAAATACCTTGGCTCATTCCTATACAAAATCTTTCGTGTTAATCTCAGTTTCAACTGTCTCACCCTGTTTTCAACTGTCAACCATTTTAATTTCTTACATTCGGGAGAGCCGACATGGTTCCTATTGTTGAGGTTTAAAATCAACCTGACTAATTTATTCTGTGCTGTTTGGAGTTGAACTTTTATCCTCTTGGGGGTACTGCTGTACCATGTAGTACAGGCATAATCAAGTGTGGCTGAATTAAAGCATTTGCTAACATTTTTAAGGTTTCTTTATTTAGAAACTGAGCCTAACTTGCCAAAAATTGTATTCTTTGGTTCACTTTTATAATAACCCTTTGACCCATACTTTCTCCACTCACAGAACTCCAAATCACAGCCTAAATATTTAACACAATTTTTAACTTCAATCTGGGTGCCACCCACAGAAATTTTAAACTCAGGAGTCCTACTCAACCTTATTTTTGAACCAAATAGAATAGATTCAGTTTTCCCCAGATGCAAAGACAGTTTGTTCTCTATCAGCCATTCACTTATGTTCTTTAACTCATCACTTAAATGGTTCTCAATAACTTCTTTGTCCTTATGGGAGAACACCAAGGCTGAATCATCCGCGTAGAGAAAAAGATTACAATTGCAAACAGATTTCATATCATTTATATACAAGAGAAACAGCAATGAACCCAGGACACTGCCCTGAGGCACCCCACACTTTATTTCTCTAGCCTCAGACAGAGTGCTGTTAATATCAACTCTTTGATACCTCTCAGTCAAGTATGATCGAATCCATTCACATGCCATACTGTTAAAACCTAGGGCTTTTAGTTTAATCAGCAAGATCTGATGGTCAACAGTATAAAATGCTTTCTGGAGGTCTAATAATACCATGCCACAAAGTTTACCCAAATCGATCTCTCTTCTTAAATAATCTGTCAAATATAATAAACACGTATCCGTAGAATAAGATGTTCTGAAACCAGATTGCAATTCATAAAACAAATCAGAATTACCAATGTAATTATTTATTTGCTCTTGTATTATTTTCTCCAAGACTTTTGATACAACTCCCAAAATCGAAACTGGTCTATAATTACCCTCCTCTAATTTGCTCCCTTTTTTATATAGCGGAACAACCCTAGCAAGCTTCAAATCTTTCGGAACTCTACCTGACATAATTGAAAGATTAAAAATATGAGTGAGATATGGAGTAATATATTCTGCAGCATCTATTAAAAATCTGGCAGGTATTTCATCTAGACCAATTGCCTTTGAACACTTAAGTTCATTCAATAACTTTAATACCTTGTCCTGTGAAACCATAGAAAGGCCAAAAGAGTCTGCTACCACTCCAAGCTTAGAATAATACTTAAACATGACCTCACCATCATATAACCCAGGTTTGCTTGGTAGCTTTTCAACTAAATGTCCAGCTATAGAAGTAAAAAAGGAGTTAAATTTATCTGCAACCTTTAATTGATTAGAAGAGAGCTCCCCATTGATATTAAGGCAAATATTATTTGTCTTTGTCTTAAGTCTATTACTGTACCCAATTTGTTTCAATGACTGCCAAAGTTTCTTTGGGTTACCTTTATGCTCAGTTAATTTATCACGAAAAAAATCCCTTTTACATGTTTTAATCATCTTTTGCACTATATTTCTTAACTTCTTATAATTATCCAAGTCATCCTGCTCTTTACTCTTCCTAAATACAGAAAAGGCTTTATTTCTCTTACTAATTGCTTCTAAAAAATCACCATTCATCCATGGCTCTGACCTCAGTTTTACTCTAATAGTTTTTTTCGGAGCAACTTTATCTACTGCCTCTAAGAACATATTTTTAAACTGCTCCCATGCTTCATCAACATCCGAACATAACACTAAAGGCCAATTCAGTAAATTTAAACACTCAATAAAGACCTTATGACTATATTTTTTTAATGACCTGATCTTAATTGTGTTTTCAAGAGACATGTGTACAGTTGAGACACCTTAAATAACTTGCGTTCGCAGCAAGCACAAGTTGTGATTTTTGCTGTGCACGTGCGTATTAGTGTCCTCTTTGATCGTGGGAAATTTGAACAACGGACGCATCTCCGAACCGAAAATATCGGGAAAAGTTTGTTTTTTTTCTCAGATGACGTTCACTTCACCATGCACTCTCCACAATGAATAGCTTATTATCCTTATGTGACTGTTAAACATAACTGGTATCACCACAAACGTTATTCTGTGCCCTAAAAACGGTCATATTTCAATGTATTGTGTCATGCAAGGTAATTGCAAAATCTAGAGAAATGTGCGAGGTGGCCAGCGGGGGATAGTTGAGACACATATCTACTGTTCCCCCTATAGAGCTCTATTAGGAAACACACTGTTTAGTTATTCAGTGTTATTATAACAGTTTAAACATCGTAATTAGCCAGCATAGGACGCAAATGAAAATAAAATTAGATATTTGTGATATTTAAACCGTGTATTATTAATAAATATTGTTACATATCTTGTTCCTGCTTTATACATTTTAACCAGTGCTAATTTAAATAAAATGAATGAATATAAATGGATGAATAAACAAAAATGTTGCCCAATTGTTATTTTCTTTATTTGTCTTTATTTTTTATATTTACAATGAATGGTTAGTTACCTTCACATCATTAAAAATGGGTGTCTCAACTGTACCATGCATCACATATGGGTATAGTTGAGACAAAGTTGAGACAAAAAGCACCTTATTTTTATGAGCTAATTGTGGAAAATATAAACTACTTGTGGGTATTATTGATTGATATGCTATATGCTAATGAAATGTCATGTGGCGTGTCATGTGGAAATTAACTTCTTTTCAGTGTCTATTTTTGTGTGAAAAATCAAAACGCAAAAAGTGTCTCAACTGTACTCAGTCTACTCTACAGTGCGACTTTCAGATCCCACCGCATTGACGGCATCAGCCAAACTCTCCCACTCATATTTTTTCCTTTTGTTATTAATTCCGGAGGACAAATTTCCAAATAAATTTTTTTTTTCGTTTCCACCTCCAATTCACTTTCTGTAAAGTTTCGTTTCTTGCCGCCATTTTCTTACTGCTTTCTTTTGCCAAAGTGGACTCATTACCATATTTAAATTAATTAAATTAAGGGAGGAGACTGGGTGGGGCGTTGTGCTCGTGCATGTGCGCTCAATTTTACGTTAATTGGGATGTACAAAGAGAATATGCGTGGGATCCTTCGTACGCAGAGATTCATACATCTGGGGGTTTTTTGTGCGTACGCACATTTGTCCGTACGCAATGTTTTAGTATGAATTCAACGCAAGTCTTTGTACATGAGGCCCCTGATCTTTGTTCTTTTTACTTGCACTGTTTACTTGTCTTTATATTTATTAAAATACTTATAATTATTTTTTTATTTTTTTTGGTGGTGGGTCCAGTTAAGATTATTGCAGGGCAAGTAAAAATCTGAACCAGAATGAACCTGTAGAAAAGCTCATTTTGAGCCCTGCAAATATCAAGACCTTCCTCTTTTGTTAAAAAAATAACCTCCTAAGACCCGAGCTTTGGTTTGGCGTGCATTTTAGATTTCTTCTAGCTTTTTGGGGTTAGGAGGGACTAATACATATAATAACCAGATATTATCTTTGAACATGAAGCACTTTTTGAAAAAAATGATGTCCACATATGTGGACACCGGGTCTGAATTCGCAGAAAAAAATCAATACACCATTGTGTAACAAAGTGCAAATCTCTTTTATTTACAGCCAGTGCCTGAACATTTTTCATTGTTACTCTTGTATAACTTCTGAACATACATATATACATCTTCCGCTTATCCGGGGCCGGGTCGCGGGGGCAGCAGTCTAAGCAGAGATGCCCAGACTTCCCTCTCTCTGGACACTTTGTCCGGCTCTTCCAGGGATACACCGAGGCGTTCCCTGGCCAGCTGGATGACTTAGTCCCTCCAGCGTGTCCTAGGTCTTCCCCGCCGTCTCCTCCCAGTGCCCGGAACACCTTCCCGGAAAGGTGTCCAGGAGGCATCCGGAACCTCAGCTGACCCTCATGATGTGGAGGAGCAGCGGCTCTACTCTGAGCTCCTCCCGAGTGACCGAGCTTCTCACCCTATCTCTAAGGGATAGCCTAGCCACCCTGTGGAGAAAGCTCATTTTGGCTGCCTGTATCCGGGAACTTATCCTTGACCCACAGCTCATGACCCACAACTCAGCCCAGGTGAGTTGGATCCGAAAATTTAGCTGGGGTCCCACCCTGGAGCCAGGCCTGGGGTTGGGGCTCGTATGAGAGCGACTGGTGGCCGGCCCTCCCCCCATGGGGTCCAACCGGACTCAGCCTGAAGAAGCGATGTGGGGCCGCCCTCCCGTGGGCTCACCACCCGTAGGAGGGACCGTAGGGGGCCGGTGCTTAGAGGATCGGGCGACAGTCGAAGGCGGGGGCCTCGACGACCCGATCCTTCGACCCTGGAGGGGTGCTGGAAAGTGCCCCGACTGGGGACTCCGTCGTTCTACTTGGGGACTTCAACGCCCTTGTGGGCAGCGACAGTGACACCTGGTGGGGCGTGATTGGGAGGAACGGCCCCCCTGATCTGAACCCGAGCTGTGTTCTGTCATTGGACTTCAGTGCTAGTTACAGCTTGTCCATAACGAACACCATGTTCAAGCATAAGGGTGTCCATCAGTGCACGTCCCAGACAGCAACATAGTGTCGGCCCAGATCCGGCCCACATCTGGACCGTGTGGAATCCACATGAACCAGATTTGGGCCAGATCTGGGCTGATACTATGTTGCTGTCTGGGGTGGCACCAGGACACCCTAGGCCAGAGGCCGATGATCGACTTTGTGGTCGTTTCATCTGACCTGCGGCCGTATGTCTTGGACACTCTGGTAAAGAGAGGGGCAAGCTGTCAACTGATCACCACTTCTGAACATTGATATGGAAAAACTCAATTGATATCCAAATAAAAAACATATACAAAAAAAACGTGAAAATTTGCTTTCTTTTTGTAACACTCCAAAACTTCAACTTCTCCAAACTAGGAATGTTTTTTTTTATTTGTGCGTGTGTGTGTGTGCGCGATCGCGAGTGAGCAAGAGAGTGTGTGTGTGTGTGTGTGTGTGCAGGGCCGGCCCGAGGCATAAGCGAACTAAGCGGCTGCTTGGGGCCCCCTCGCCACCAGGGGGCCCCCAATCGAGTTTTTTTTTTTTTTTTTTTACATATTAATTAACTTAAACAAATGACATAAATGAATGAAAGGATTAATAATTCAAGACAAGAAAATTCTGATTTCGAGGCGTTGGGCTCACGTATCTCTCTCATTAGAATCAGAATGTTTCAACATTCGCGATGGATTTGGATGGTAAACTATTCTTTATAGGCTTTGTACTTCACTCACGTTCCAATATCGACGGAAAAAATCATCCTCTTCACACGCGCAAAAATGTGCTTGGAAACATCACAGTGGAAGATTACAAAGCTGGCATATGTTGTGTTTGTGTGTGTGTGTGTATGTGTATGTGTGTGTGTGTGTGAGTCGCGGGCGCGATCGAACAGTGGAAACATAAAAACATACTCCGTCATGTTCATACAAGACATCATTCAAACTGCAAAGTGTTGCAAAACGTTGGAGGATATTTTGCAAATAATTTTTTTAATATGTTTTGTGACAGTTTGTTTTCAGAAGTTTCCAAGAGTTAGTAAAAGAGTAAAGAAAAAGTTAAAACTTTTTTAAGTATCTATTTTTTATTAAGTATTTATTTTGTATTTATACATAACCTCATTGTATTAATTTATAATGTAACATTATAGCGTGACATTGTGTCAATAATCGTCAAGCACAGGTGACTCTGCGTGGTGGGAGGGGGCCCCCAAATCAAATTCTGCTTAGGGCCCCCAAAAGGCTCGGGCCGGCACTGTGTGTGTGTGTGTGTGTGTGTGTGTGTGTGCGTGAGTGAGTGAGCGCGTGTGTGT
Organism: Leuciscus leuciscus; assembly: GCF_965113295.1. Lineage (NCBI taxonomy): Eukaryota > Metazoa > Chordata > Actinopteri > Cypriniformes > Leuciscidae > Leuciscus > Leuciscus leuciscus. Next base: position 7,113,322 of record NC_138725.1, read on the forward strand.
GTGCGCGCGCGCGATCGCGAGTGAGCAAGAGAGTGTGTGTGTGTGTGTGCGCGCGATCGCGAGTGAGCAAGAGAGAGTGTGTGTGTGTGTGTCTGTACGCGAGTGTGTGAGCAAGTGTGTGTGTATGTGTGCGCGCGATCGCGAGTGAGCAAGAGTGTGTGTGTGTGTGTGTGTGTGTGTGTGTGTGTGTGTGTGTGTGTGTGTGTGTGTGTGTGTGTGTGTGTGCTCGAGTGTGAGCCAATGTGCATCACACGAAGCTCAGTGCAACTACAAATTTTCATTTTTTTGCTACAGTTTCATCGAAGTTAATGTCCACATATGTGGACATCAAATTTAGCAGCCTAGTAAATCTTTCCTGTTACAAAAGTTTGTCAATGTGCATGCCATTTTAATCATACAACACTATTATGCATAACTTAACAAGAATCAACAATGAAATGTTATTACATTTTTTACCTTGTGGACGTTTTGGTCTGTGCCTGCGTGACATTTCGCCTGTGTTCTCCGCCATCTTGACAATATTTATGTTAAAAAAAAAAAGTCTCCTGACACCACCAGATGGCAGTAGGTGTGAGACATCGGGTAATGTGAGACACCCCCTATATCTAGGCAATGGAACACAATTGTGGTCATATGACCATTATGTTTTCAAGCCCCTTCTATTTCCCCTTGGCCATGAAGGAGAGGACCTCATGGTGCTGTCGTAAGCATGTTTTTTTCACAAAAAAATTTTTTTTGCATGTAAAAGTAAATTTTCTTGCTGTCAACTTAATCAACTGTTGTGCCAAAGCAAATTGATTCAGGTAAAAAAACGTATATCATACATGTTGATGAACTACCAACATATAAAACCATGTGATGATGCTAGCTGAAGATAAGCCTGAATTGCTAAGAGAGATAGTTTTTTTCTAAAATGTGGCGGTGGGGTAAAGTGAGACAAATGCTGTGGGGTAAAGTGAGACATGAGACACAAGTTAAGTTTAGTCTTAAACATATTTTAATGTAATATTACATGACATATGTTTTATTTTTAATGTCATAAACATAGTAGAAAAGCCATCATGCCAAGGCAATACACCAGGAAGAAAACCTGGGGCAAAACACCCCTCGAGAAGATGGAGAGTGCAGCCGCTGAGGTCAAGGAAGGAAAGAAGTCTATAAGAGCAGCTGCAAGAGAGAGAAATATTGACAAGTCAAGCCTCCTAAGATTCATAAAGAAAAAAAAGAAGGGGGAAGTAAAATCAGTAGCCTGGGGTGCAGTGTAAAATTATCTTATCAAATTGACATTGATATTAATGATATTTTATACATAATTTTTTATTTATTTTTATACAGTACTTTTGTGTTTCCTTAAATTACATACAAGTGTATGTAAAATTAACAAAATAATCTGTAATTAATACAAAAACAAAACAGATGATAAAACAGTCAAAGCAACGGCTGCCAAACAAAAACCTTAAAATTAAAGTAAAATCTCCTTATGTAAATAAGCTGAAAACACGTCACATGACATTAAACATTAAATACTGACATATCTCTCCAGCCTCAAGCTTTAATGAGTATGCATCTCTCGGTGCAGTAGTCGGATGTGATTCTGTTGTAATAGTGTAAAACAGTTTGTGTGATTCGTATTTGTGTGATTGATATCAATTTAGTCAAACAGAAAGACTATCGCTTAAATTCTTAAGCGTCATTTATTTCTATAAACGGCTCTCAAAGAAACGTCTTCACCTAAAACACATACACAGTCCAACATGTGAAACAGTGTCATCTGTTATCTGAACAAGATTACTAAATCTAGCGGAGTAATAAACTTTTGTGTATTTATTTGTGTATCACAAATTCTTAGTGATTTGGTCTTTTGAATCTTACAACCTCTTAAAGTTATAGGTTGTGGAACTTTGCATCACTGCGGTGTGACAAAATATGCTGCCGTGTAAAGATAGACCCAAAGATTTAAGCACAACTACTTACACACATAGGAGAATATCTAACAATGTAGATTGTGAACATTCCATTATCTGTTTATTTGGGGTCAGATTGTGCCAGATGTTAGTACTGTAGGTATTAGTTAATAACAAAAACTTTAAATCAACATAATGTTAATCAATGAAATATGGTTAAATTACAGTACAATGACTTCTATAATATTTTATTTTATTTTATTTACAACGTTTTGCGTTGTGAGTGAGATGTTAGAGAAATCTGGTTGCACTATGCCTGAAACATTTATGTAGGACTGTCAAAAAATCATCCGTTATCATGGTTTAGTTGTATTTTAAAAGTATTTTAAAAGTTTTTTCTTTTTTTCTTAAAAATGATCTTGTTTAATGGTTTTCATATTTATCAGGTTGATATTTGTAGAAATAAGCAAAGTACATTTCTAAAACAAAAAAGAACCGGTTAATGGCCTTGTGTCAGAACACAACAGGTCTTTTTATTCTAACTTTGAAAAGTGTCATACAGTATTTGATTTTTACAAATACCTAAACCAACGGGCCTAAGCCGTTGACCCCTGAAGTTATGACTTCTGAAGGCCTCTCATGTGTAGATTCGCTCGGTTGAAAAATGGTATTTTATTAGCTAAAATCATTGTCTTTATTCATAAATATGTCCTCATGGGTGTAAAATGATCTCTGCCAATGATCTGATTTTAAGAAAGATCATTTCTTATCTTTATTTACATGGGACGGGTAAGTCCAAGGAGGCTTCCGTGTCGTTCCGCCATCTTGAAAAAGAGCAGAGAGGGACAAAAATCACTAGCCTAACTCAACACGTTTCATCATCAACACTACTATAGTCAACAACCAAATTATGCCTTAAAAACGTTTTAAGTATTACATTAAAAAGGCGTAATTGACAAAAATTGTAATTCTGAATTAAGTAATAATTATGACAAAAAGTCGAAATTATGACTTAAAAAGTTGAAATTATGACTATGCGTCATGATTATGAGATGAAAAGTTGAAATGATGACGTACTAAATTGAAATTATGATAGATAAAATAAATGTTCCATAGTGAAATTTTCTGAATTCAATATAATTGTATTTGTGAAAATGATTCAGTACTGAAACAGCATTTATGAGTTTTTACGTATCTTCTGCTTGTTTCTGCAGTTCATGTAGGCCTCTAAGACTATGAATAACTAAAAATGATTATTGATGAACTTTTGTCTTCCCATACCGGGAGTTGAACCCGGGCAGTCTGGATGAAAACCAGGAATCCTAACCGCTAGTCCATATGGGAAGCGTTGATACTGCCCCAGGCAGGGGCGTAGCCATCATTTCAAAAGTGAGGGGGACAGAATGTCAAGTGTAATACCAGTTTTTTTCAGACTTTTGTTGACAGGTTTTTGCTTAATTGGCTTAATATGCTATTTATTTTTAAAGCAATAAAACAGAAAGAAAGAACGATGTTCATTACTTTATATTGCACATGCAGGGTTTTTCCTGGCTCAAAACTAGGCGGAAGTGGTAAAATCCTGATCATGCATTTTAATAATAAGATAATGAAATTTGTATTTTTCATAGACCATCATATAGCACTGTGTTTGTGGGTGGAGCTCGGTACCCCTAGGGGGGTCGGGGGGCATGCCCCCCTGGAAGAAAATGTGTACATTTTAAAGATAAATGCATTAATCTGGTGCACTTTGAGTCACCCGAATCTGCTGTTAAAAATAAATAATCCACCCGCCAACCGCCCAAACCTATGATATTTGATCATCACATTACAATTATTCAAACTACAATTATTACATCACTGTTGGAAAACATTTTTATCAGAATAAGTTTTTTACCTTTATAAAGGGCATTTTTTCCTTAATTTTATTAAATGTAGCCTATGCTCCATCTTTCATTTCAAATTGAAACTTTGTTACCGTCAGTGTATTATTATCAACTATAGGCTATCAATCGCCACTTAACATTAAATTAAATTAAATCAGAATCATCCTTGCATTATCTGTGATTCCCTATTTATTATTAATATTATTTATTATCTATCTATCTATCTATCTATCTATCTATCTATCTATCTATCTATCTATCTATCTGCCTGTCTGTCTTACTAAACTAAAACTTTCCAATTGAAAACCTTCAAACTTCAAGCTTTTAAAACTACTTCAAACTTTCTGGTTAGGCTTTTTCAAGAGAACTTAATTTTTGTCATCATGTACACATGTTACAACGCTGCCTGATTCAAGCAGGCTGTTAATGCATGAAAATACAAATTCAGCATTAGGCTAACAATCACCATGTTTATTCTAATTTGAAGGGCTTTGATAACATCTGTGAAAATAAAAGACATTACGAATAAAAAAAGATTGAAAATAAACGCACGTTTGTGCGGGTAGTGAATATTTTCAATTTACAACGAAACTTGTTAATTATTCAACAAGAGAAATAGGCAGAGTTATTCATCATTGTGCAACACAATTCAGATACCACATGACAACTTACTTACAGCGCTTGACTTTTTCGTGAAAAAGGATCGAGTTAAGACTGAAGAGTTTGTTGTCGTTTTGAACTCACTGCAACCTCTATGAAAAAAAATGGATTGGGCGCGGGTGCGAGCATGGGCGTGTCGTGATGCACGAGTGACTGATTACCATGGAAACGTGAAAGTCACGTATGTAGATAGACTTGACTCTTTGGATTTTAAATCTCGATGTAGGCTATGCACACCCGCGAAAACCGGGTGTGGTGGACACACTTGCCCTATGAAAAAGTGCGGGGGACGAATTTACATTTTATAAAAAGTGGGGGGGACACGTCCCCCGCGTCCCCCGCGTAATCTACGCCCTTGGCCCCAGGCACATTTGAAAGGCTGCACTGCACGGTACAATATAATGCAAGATCATACTTATGCCGGAGAAGGAATCCTCGTCACCAAAAAGTTCAAATTTAATTTATCGGAATGTAAATAAATATCGGGATAGCTTTTCACAGGTGGAAAGAGCTAATGACGGAGAAAGACTTTGAAAGGGAAGTTGCCTGATTTCTTCTCGACGGGTAAGTCAAAGGTACGGTCTAAATGACAAGCTTGGTTGTGTAAATCATTATATAGGCAGCATAACGGTAGAACATGTACAATTAAACTCGATGAAGCGCTATTGGAAGACATGTTGTCATAGATTCTTGACGCATAACGGCTACCGCAGTTGCAACACGCATTTGAAAAAGTGAGTAGATGGGAGAACCGCTAGATGGGAATCTTTTTAAATCTTTAACAAAAAAGCCTCCAAAATCGAGGAGGTCAAAGGGCATGCTTCCTTGCTATAGCTCTCCGCAAAGTCTGTTCATGCGGCCACCATCAGCTAATGCTAACATTTGAAACTTCTGCATGTATTTTGAGTAGATGACCGATAGTATATTCTCACACTGATATATTTCCACACTGATTAAAGGGGGGGGGTGAAATGATATTTCATGCATACTGAGTTTTTTACACTGTTAAAGAGTTGGATTCCCATGCTAAACATGGACAAAGTTTCAAAAATTAAATTGTACGTTTGAAGGAGTATTTATGTGGCAAAAATTGTCCTTCCGGTTTGTCACAAGTTTCGGAAAGTTTTTTTCGAGTTTGGATCTATGTTACGTCAGATGTAGCGGAATTTCCTTATATGGGTCCTAAGGGCACTTCTCCGGTAAGATCGCGGGCGCGCGCGCACTCGTAGACCAGTGCAAGAGAGCGAAAGCAGTTCGCCATCAAAGCGCCCTGCCCGGCTTTTGGGAAGCCAATGTCACCAAAGAAGTGTTTTTGGTTGCCAGGGCAAGACAACCCTGCACAGATTCCTAAAGAACCCGGCGTTAAGGGACCAGTGGATGGAGTTTGTTTTTCCTGAGCATAAACGGAGTTGTGTAGACTGTTTGTTCCCTGCATTTCGACGATGATTGTTTTATAAACAAAGCCCAGATCGACGGATTTGCAGATCGTCTATCACACATTGCGTCTCTCAAATCGTGTGGTGATTTTCCAAATGATACAACTTAGTCTAAATAAGAGCAATGTGGAGTCCTCGGATTTCTTAAAAACAACAAAACATTGTGACAAACTTTGACAACATGTTGTATGGACAAAAGATCTAAGACGCCTAAGCACAGTTTTTCAACAATCTAAAGTTTTTGGACAGACGCTGTTTAGTAACAATAATACATAAATCTTCTAAGAAGATAAACAGAATATGATTTTAATAAAACTTTAAAGATTTGATTTAAACTTTTAAGGTTATGCTTTTAAATGAATTTAGTGTAAACTCTGGATGTACTCTGGAACGCAGAACGCAGTTTATCACTGAAGGCAGGGGCGTCATGCAAGCCAAAATTCTGGGGGGGCACAATCTGAGACGTTGCAATTGCAATATGGATCATGTTAGGAGGGGTCAGGGGGTTTCTCCCCCTGAAAATTTTTAAATTCTGGCTGCTAAACATACCATTTCAATGCAGTTTGGGAGGGACAGAAATACCTTAACGGAGCTAGCAGCAACCCTCCTCTATCTGAGGACTAAGTTAAAGTATCCATTTTGTAAGTTTATGTAAAAGACAGGTTGATGAAAGAACTGTAAGCTCAAATTCAAAAGCTTTTGAAGTCTACTTCATTAAAGCATGTTTACACACACACTTACTGTACATTTAGGCCTACTACACATGATTTTAAAAACACTACCATTGCAGTTTTTATGTTATGATTTTAAATTGGTATGTGACCTAAGAACGATCTTACATTAAAGGTACATAAAGGTGCTGAGGTCTGACTTTGTGGTGCTCTGAAATTAAGTTATTTTAATATTTACTATGGCTTTGTATGGCAGTAACGTTAGCCAACTAGTTTACGGTTAGACTAGGCTAGCTATCGATAACGTTACACTGACACAACTTAAGTTAATGCTCTGAATTCGCAGCTAATATCAAATGCATCCATAACTTTTTGATCAAGTTAAAATTTCCAGGTCAACCACAAATAATCCCACTACCTTTTAATATCATCCGATAACTAATTCAATGCCGATTTGTTGCTTTGCCCACTTACCACTTCAAGACCATCTGTAAAACATTGCCAGCTCAACGTGCGAGACGAATTAGTTGCTTGAACATACACAGCAAAGATTCTGGAGCGCTACGCGCGTAGCGCTCTAGATTTGATGCACAGACACCATATTAGGAAAAAGGGGCGGGCTGATGCTGACCGATTTATTACACATCCAGAAGAATACATTTGAGTCGTTATAGGCTCTGGTATATTATGGAGCATAATAGGAATAAAGTTGTGACAAAAAAAATATCAGGGAGGAAAAATCTGAGGGGGCACGTGCCCCCTCACTTTGAATGGGCATGACGCCACTGACTGAAGGGTCTGGGGCTGTTATATGACAACTTAAACTATTTGCTTTTTTGGATCGTTTTTATCATTGCATAAAGAACTAATTCGCCTCTCTGGAAATGTAAGGTGTTTTTATTTAGCTAAAACTTTGTTTACATTTTATTAAATTATTTATTTCATTTTTAAAATGTAGTTTTCTGTTAGGTGTACAGGATGGCTATGGAAAACCATAAAAATTGAAACCCCCAGATGGACAAAAAATGCTGGTTGTATCTTTTTCATATAAATGAGATTTAAGATGACCAAGTACAGTTTTTGAACAGACATTGTTTAATAACAATTATACTTTAGGTCACCGTTAAGCAAAATAATTTATATCATACATAAGTCTTCTAAAAGATAAATAGAAGATGCGTATGGATTCAAACTTTAAAGATTTAATTTAATCAATCTTTTAAAATATCTAATGTTAACGTAAAGGTTATGTTTTGAAATGAATTTAGTATGGAAAGGCGTTAGCAGACTAACATGACATACGCTCTGTCACCCGATATCCTGAAGCTATCATTACTGTAGCGAAGTACCACTACAATTGAAAGTTAGCTGGTTGAGGCGGCCAAATATGGATCAGATTCCGATCAGAGAATCAGGAGTGGAGAAGAGATTCTTGATAATAAGGCATTTATTTATCTTGTATATGCATCTGGGTTATGCATCTGTGCTTGTATATGGTCTACAGAAAGAAATAAAGAGAAATAATTTACAATAATATTCGTTGAATATACATGTCTCCTTGCATTAATTCCACTCAGAAAATAAACAAACAAAAAATATATTCCAGTTAAATGTCAATATTAATCACAAGGAAGTAAACAAAATACAGTAGTGCACCACGGTAAACAAACACTTGCGCTGTGTCGGAGAAAAACACTAAAGTGTCTGGTGATGACTCATCAGATTAGTTCGGCAGATTACGGCCGAAATAAACGGTCAAATCCAAGCAATATAAACATAAGAAATTACCAATAACATGCGTGTCACATACTAATAAGGTATAGATATATAAATATATGCACTTACATGTATTGCATGAACGCATTTACAGAGAATGAAACCACCAGCATAAACAATGATTCACCGTCATCTTCTACCGGGGTGCGTCGCTAATATAGGAACGTGTAGGAAACAATAAACAAAACATTAGTTCCTAGGACAGGCTTTCTTACACAGCCGCCCCAATTATCTGTCAAGATAATTAAACAGTCTAGGAAAGTCTGTCTGCAGTGTCCGTGTCATAATCCTCAAGATGAGGAAGTGGTATCAGTCGGACAACTGGACGGGTGTAGGTTTTCTCTTTAACCTTGACTTTGGCGATACGTATTCTACCATCAGCCCCAGCCAGGGTCTCCATCACAGTGCCGACGGGCCAGAGCGCCCGTGGAAGTTGGGGATCGACAATAAGCACTACTTGACCCACTGTCAGTTCTTTGCCATCCGTCCTCCACTTGTGACGACCTTGTAAGCTTGGGAGGTAATGGCGAATGAAGGCAGTCCAGAAACAGTCAGCCAGCACCTGACTGTGTCGCCATCTCCGTCTTCCTAGCAAGTTGTTAGAGTCGTACAGGACCTGAGGTAGAGAGGCATCACGGCGACCCATAAGAAGCAAGTTTGGTGTCACTGGATCCAAGTCTGCGACATCTGAGGATACATAGCCGAGCGGCTTGGCATTTAAGATGCTTTCAACTTCCACTAGAAGGGTTTGTAGTACTGGTTCTGGGACTGACTGCTCTCGCAGGATTACCCGCAGTGCTGTCTTGACTGATTTTACCTCACGCTCCCAGGTTCCCCCGAAGTGAGGAGCACTTGGTGGATTATGGCGGAACCGGATTTTCTGCCCAGCCAGCAGCTCCTGGAGCTTTGGAGACATGGCAGTGAAGGTCTCTTGTAGTTCTCGATTACCTCCGACGAAATTAGTGCCATTATCACAAAGCAGTTCCATGGGCTTGCCTCTTCGTGCTATGAATCGACGTAGAGGGAGCAGAAATGCATCAGTGTCCAAATGCTCTAATAGATCCAGATGCACACACCGTGTCGTCATACAGTTGTAGATAATCCCCCATCTTTTCTCTTGGCGGCGACCAACTTTGACTGCAAATGGGCCGAAGCAGTCTACACCTGTAGAATGGAAAGGTGGCTTATAAAGGTTCAGCCTGCAGGGCGGTAGATCAGCCAATCGTGGGGTTTGAGGCTTAGCACGCCACCGCTGACAGTCTTGACAGTTGCGTTGCTGTTTACGAATTGCTTCTCGGCCTCTAAGTACCCAGTACTGACGACGCAGTTCAGCTAGGACCCTTTCCGAGCCAGGGTGAAGAAGTCGCTGATCGGTCTCCTTAATTAGCAGCTTGGTGATGGGATGGCCAGGGTCTAACACAATTGGATGTATAGTATCCAGGTCAAGGTCACCTGCACGACGTAGCCTTCCACCCACTCTAATGAGACCAGTGTGCCCATCATATTCGGGGGCAAGAGAGCTCAAACAGCTGTCAGATGGAACTGACTGTCTAGCCTTTAAAGCCCTGACTTCAATTGGGAATGAATCACTTTGGGCCTGTGCCAGGAGGAGCCTCTCTGCTTCAATATAATCAGAAGCCCCGACAAGAGTGTCATTATCTGTGCCAGCCGCCCCATGCAGGGATCTAACAGTAGCCTGGACAAGCTCTTGCCATGTGTGGAACTGGCTTGGATCAGGAAGGGAACTATTAGGCACGGAAACAGTGCCAATAAAGGCAGCCTTCTTTAACTCGCTGGAATCTGGCTCTTTTTCAATTTTAGGTGTGGATGGCCACTGATCAACTGACTGGTTCAGGAAGGATGGTCCTGAGCTCCACTTATGAGGACCTGCCAACTCGGTTAGTGTAAGACCTCGTGTGATGTGGTCAGCAGGGTTGTTAACCGACTCAACATACCTCCATTCAGCCATATCGGTGAGTGTCTGTATTTCTGCTACACGCGTTCCGACAAACACCTTGTAGCGGCAAGACTCCGATGTCAGCCAGTATAACACAGTCGTGGAGTCAGACCAGAAAGTAACCTTGTGAATAGGAATGGTCAACTCTGTTTGGATCACCTTGGCCAACTGGGCACCAGTCAGTGCTGCACTCAGCTCCAAACGAGGCATGGACAGACATTTCTTCGGTGCTACTCTAGACCTGGCCAATACAAAAGTTACAGTGACCTGTCCTTGACTGTCTGTGGTACGCAAGTATGCAACCGAACCATAAGCTCTTTCCGATGCGTCACTGAAGACATGAAGTTCTCGGATGACCGAACTGTTGTCATTTGAGGCAGAGGTGTATGTACGAGGGAACTGCAACTGAAGGAGAGTCGGGAGTTCTCCTACCCAGGCCAGCCACTGTTCTCTCAAATGCAGAGGTTCAATGGGGTCGTCCCAACCAAGGTTATTCTTCCAAAGGTCTTGGACGAGAACCTTGGCCCTGGTGGTGAATGGGATGATGAACCCCAAAGGGTCATATTGACTTGCCAATGTCCTATACATATTCCTCATGGTAGGAGCAGTGGTCTCCGTAGAGCGTAAATTATACCCCAGGGTGTCATTGATACAGTTCCACCGTAGCCCAAGAGTGGGTTCTTGGAGGTCTGTGCTGTTTTGTGCCAACCAGCGCTCGCTATTAGCGGACTTGGCATCTGTGGGAAGGTGTTGGATCACAGATGGTACATTACTTGCCCATTGCCTTATCTCGAAGCCTCCATCGGCGAGCAGCTGGCGCAGCCCATCCACAATTTCTTTTGCTTCGTTTGCAGTTGGTGTGCTGTGAAGGCAGTTGTCAACGTAAAAGGAATGTTCTACTATGTTGACTAGGTCAGCCATGTCATCTTTGTGTCCTTGGGCGTGATTTTGGAGGGCATAAATAGCACAACATGGGCTGCAGGTAGTGCCAAACGGAAGTACCTGCCATTCATATATATCAGGTTCCACGTCCCGACGCATGTCCCTCCAAAGGAACCGCAGCACTGACCTGTCCCTAGGCAGCAAGCGTACCTGATGGAACATACCTTTGATGTCCCCACTGATGGCAACCGTGTGCTGGCGGAATCTCAGGAGGACACCCAGTAAGGAAGGTTCCAAAGTCGGCCCAGGCAGCAGCTGATCGTTCAAGGATTGTCCCTGATGTTTAAAGGAACAGTTAAAGACTATCCTGTCTTTACTGTTGTGATGCACCATATGGTGCGGGATGTACCAAGACTCTTCACTTTTGTTGGCTTCTTCCAGAGTGATCTTAGCCACATAACCAGCCGCCTCCAACTTCTGGATCTCATTGCAGTAAGCTTTAGCCCTCTCAGGATCCCGTACCAGCCTGCGCTCAGTGCTGCGCAAACTGGGAAGCACAGTCTCGGTTGCTACATGGAGTAGACTCATTGACGTTCGTCTCAGCAATGGTGTAGTGTAAGGACCATCCATTAGCCCAACGACGGAATCCAACGGCCTGGCGAAGGTTTAAAGCGTGTATGTCTTTTCAGCGCTCCAGTGATGTTCACTTAATTTATTGGAACTTAGTTTTAGTATTACTTTAGCTCTATGCGTAATCTGACTCCAATTTCAAATGATAATCAAATTTAGATCGTATTTCTGATTAGAAAATAATCATAAATATTGATTATGAATTAATTTAGATCTTTGATTATTCTGGGCATCTCATACTTTCAAATATTCGTTCATTATGGACCTGGTGTCACTTTGAGACGTCACGTCGCGACTGCGCGCTCACGATCACAAACTAGCCAGTCCTGAAATAGTCAGAGGGTGCAGTGCAAGTATTTTACCCTATGCAGCCGTGCACTACAGACCCATAGGTGTAATTTTTATAATATTTGCAGCGTACAACATGCTAAGTCAGGAGATAGTCAGAAATCAGAAGGTCTTCCTAAGATGTGCCCCATTGTCCATTCAAAGTGCCTTCAGTTTGATCTATCCTGGACAAAGTTTGCGGAAACACCAGACTACACATTAATCTACTGGAAATAATGATTTCAGAAGAATACAGAATAAATCAAGGTTAACATTTATTTGTCAGGTAAAAATGTTTCATGCCACTTACAGAAGTAAATTATTAAAAGCCAATTCAAAAAATATATGACATCATTTACTCAAAGATGACTCTAAAAGTAAGTAATGTTTTCCTGACAGAGACACACAGTAATGTGTCAGGGTTTTCCAACAGGAAAATACTGACATGCATTACTGTGTGGGGGTGATCCTGGTAAAAGATTCCCCAAGATTGCTCTGTCCCCTCACCTTAAATACCAGACCAGAACAACAGGGGTTAAACAAATGTTGTTTAGAGTTGTTTGGGCCAATCCATGTACCCCAGGGGGGTAGCACCTGGTTTCAGGAGATATCTTAAAGAGATATCAGCCAGAGAGGAGATACAGGATTCTCCTAAGTTCGCAATCTTTTTCATTAAACCAATGACTGCAATGAAATTAAGACCATTTTACCAATCGCACTGTGATCCTTAAAATGACACCAAACATGAAAAGGAAAAACAACATATTCACAAGATACACCATATGTGTTATATAGACATTCTTAATGAACTTTCAGTGCCTTGAGGAAGGAGAGGGGGGATGAGTTGAAGTCAAACAAGGGGACAAGGAGATAAGTTTGGGCAGGACAAGGTTCTGTGCTCTGTCTTTGCTATCTGCTGACCAGGGAGCATTTTATGGCTTTATTGCAGGGTGCGTTTTGTTTTAGCAGGAAAATCAGTTCTTACAGACGGCCCCTGGCCCTCTTGGGACAGATTTAGATCAGGCCTAAGGGGACATTTTTTGGACATTTTCCTGTTTCCACATTTTCAGTGTTATTCTCTGAGTGTTCATAGGGCTGACCACTGTAGTTTGCAGTGTTAGTCGCTTGGTGCAGGAATTCAGTCGTCACCTGAAATAACAGCATTAAGACAGGTTGAACATTAAAATGAAAGCATGGCAGAATGCGTGGATGCTGCAGCAGCTGGACAGGGTGTCATGACCCTCTTGGCCGGGTTTGCTTCCACCTGCACTTGGCTGCGTTGGTATTCAGTCTGTAGAATGATCTCGTTGTATCAAGTTTGTTTGCGCTGGTCAGCATGATCAGAAAGTGTCAGTGGAAAGTGTCATTATAACGCTTTGCGGAAACATCTTTGTCCTCCCTAGGATGTTTTAACTGACCCTTTGAGAAGTCCTCGGTCCCCTTCAAGCAGAAGGTTTTATTTGCCGGGCAGGTCAGAACTCCATTGTTGAAGGAATCATTTACTGATGACGCTCCATTGCGTGTGAGACACCTGAACAACTTCTGAATGACCATTCAATAATTGAACACTGATGTATTTGTGGTTATTGTAAGATGAGAAAAAAGTTATTGGATAAACACAAGAACACAAGATAACAAAACATGATGTACTCAAAAATGTGAAACTCAAAAGTCAAAGGTGCGAGTGGTAAATAAGGTCTCTTTTTCAGAATCATATATTTAATGAACAGGTGTAATTTGATCACCAAATTATTCACTACCGCAGTGATCTGGTAGTGGAATTTAGACTTGGTCTGGATAATCAAGGGAGGGTAGCAGAAAGTCACCATAACTAGTATATTTACTAGCGGTATGCATAATTAGAGTAATTAGAGTATATCATATAATTAAACATGGAAATACACAATTTCATAATTATAAAATTGTCTACATTACCCAGCAAACATTGGTCCGACGGCAAAGTCGTGTCCCTGGCCAAAAATAGTCGCGGTAGGACGGCATAAATCGGTAAAAATATGTAACACCGAACATTTCCTAAAAATGCATTCAGATACATTTGTACATGTCTAGTTCTCTGGGGTTGCATGTATAATTGTTATTTTGACTTTTAGCTATGTGTAGTTCAATAAATAGTGTATCGGGTGAGAGGACGTCACCTGGCGACGTCTTTTACACGTGCATTCATGACCTTCTATGAAATCCTTGTGAAATATGCAAAAGCTGTGCTTAATCCTTGCATGGTCAATACTGCAATAATTAATTTAATTGCCCAATTAGATTTTAAGAGGTTGTGAAGACGTCCACTGACGTCTTTTACACGTCTAGTCAGGCTGTGAATAGACGTCCACTGACGTCCTTTACACGTCTAGCAAGACAGAAAAAAACAGGAATTATCTTTATATGAAATACACGATTTGTATACAAAGTATATTTACTTTATCTTGTTTAAATAAATTATAATCACAAAGTGCCCAGTATGGTTAAGTGATTGCAAAGCCACTGCATTTTAGTCGTTTTAAGTGGACGTCCAGTAGGTGACGTCCTTTACACGTGCATTTATAGTCCATCATGACCCTCTATGAAATCCTTATGAAATATGCAATTATGCTTACACTGGTTGATACTGCAATAATTAATTTAAGTGCCCCAAGTAGTTTTAAGAGGTTCGTACACTAAAAAGACGTACAGTGACGTGCTTTACAGGTCAAAACTGTGCCACCGAGATGTTGTAGCAAATCTCGCGATATTGCTAAATCCAACGATATGATATATTATCTCGCGATAAAGCAGCCATTTTCCCGTTTTTCAACAACCACCAGACCAGACGGGCTCTGCAACCACGCATAGCAACCACGAGGCGAGCAGGATTTGAGGGTGCATTGTGTTGGCAAATTACTAAAAATCTGCTGTTGGGTAAGTACATTTTGTATTATAAATGTAACATTAGACATTCTCTGCTTCAACAGAGTATCCGCCTTCAATGAAGTTAACGCTTGTCAATGGAGAGGGGACAGACTCTTTAGGTTACAAAGAGTTTACAAATACAAATGAAATGTACGAGAGTCTGGTAGAACCAGGCTAATTTTTTTCTGCCGGTGAGACCAAATTTTGTTATAGCAACATATTGCAACATTTGCCCAGCAGCGAATGGTAAAAAAAAAAAATGAAAGCGGAACGAAACTGCGCTACTCGTTTTGCTTACGGACCGTTTATTAGTTCGGACCATTCCATTCCGGATATTTCATGAGTCAGGAGGTGTTTTGCATAAATGTTAACATAATATCCCAAAATGTTTCTGTGATTTACTGTGTTTATATCTTACACTATAAAATCAACTATTTGTGCAGGTGAGGTTAATGCACAATGAAAATAGTCAAGTATCAGGAAGGAGACTAACTTTACCTGATTCCTCACCTATGGCCTCAGCTTTAAATACTTAAGCAATGCTTTATGGCCGTGCCTTTTTGCAAAATGAATATAAATCCTGTCTGTATGCAAAGAACGAATCTTCAGTTTTTTATCATATTTGAAATTTATTGTGAGTGTATTATTGTCACTTGGAGGGCAGTTTAATGTGCTCTCTATATTAAGGCAGTTAATGTGTTTGGCTCAGGTTTGCTCTGTTACAAAGTTGCTCTCTAACCATACTCTAAGATTACCAATTTTGTAATCACTTAAGTGAAATGTTTAAAACGTGATTTTGTTTGTTGTACTTGACGAAATTACATTAAGTTTCCATTTTTCTTTCAGGGTCACATAACGAACAGCCATCTGTCAGACGTAGAATTCAGGAATCCTTCTCCAGGCCATCTGGCAGAACCGAAGAGACATTGCATTTGTTTCTTGTTTAATGTCCTTCATAAAGGTGTTTTTTTCTATTTTACCATATAGTTATGGTGTTTATTGATTAAAGTGTCCTTTCTTACCTTAAATATTTGTCACCCATTTGTTTTTAATGTCTCCAGTTCCAAATTCTGCATTATCATCCCAGTCCCAGAGGACACCCCATTTTATGTGAGAACTTTGCGATTTGCATCTTATTTTATACACAATATACCTTAAATACAAACATAAATTTTTCTTAATAATTGTTCATACATTTACAAATATAGAGCCTATAATGTCTGTCATTGCTCAAGAAAAAGCTAAAGTACAGCCAGCTAATTTTATAGTAACTAATGCAGTATTACACTGTGAAGTGTATATTTGAACAGCAGTCTTATCACTTCACAATTTAAAATATGTAGACCAGGTGTAGCCAACCCTGGTCCTCCAGAGCCACTGCCCTTCCAGCTTCTGACTGACAGCACACCTGATCCATTATTAGTCAGCAGTAAGCAGGGCAGGGATAGTTTGGAAACAAGCAGGAGAGTGGCTCTCGAGGACCAGGGTTGGCTACCTTGGATTTAGTCATTGTGAATGATTATTATATGGCTAGTTGGCTACAATAGTTGACTATGTCCAATTGGATTACAAGAAGTCTAAATCTTTGCTACATCCACAAAGTAGTTAAAATAAAACAATATCGTTTACTGTTTTTATTTAACTACCCTTTTATTTAAGTTTGTGTGTGTTTTGTTTTCATTAACAGAATTTCCTAATGTTGTCTTGCCTCTTGACCGCTGCATTCGGGAGAGAGCACAGAAGTGAGGGTATGTGTGTTAATGCTCTTCTCCAGCCATGGGGTTGTCCTATCCAATATTGAATTTACATTTTACAAATCTTTACATTTTGAAATAACTGGCATCAGACTCTCAAGGAGCGCTTACCCCATGTCAACTGAAAGTGAAAGAAATATTATATATTTCTAATTATTGTGAACAGCGTGATTTTTTTTTTTTTTTTTTTTTTTGTAAGATAAAATCATAGATTGATTTGGTAAATATGGATGATGCTCAAAGACTGAGCTGGCTGTTCACATGTGAAACATAAATTAGCCAATTATCTTGAGAGAGCCTGGGAGAAGAGGAAAAAAGCTCTTTATTGAAATGATCTGTAGATGAGGATTTGTTTGTATATGCTGTGTATATGTGCATGTATATATTTGTATTCATGTATTTCTCCGAATGATTTGTATATGCGACCGGAAGATGTTTGCTAAATAAGTTTGTGGTGTCTTGTAATCCCATGTGGGATGGGCCAAATGTTTGGCATGACACAGAAATAAAATTTAACTAACGAACTATATATGGTGTGTTTAAAACACTGGCTTATTTGGAGTTTGTCAACCTTTGTTAGAAGTACAAGTATTTAACCAAGTATTGAATGATTATTGACACCATTGTTTTCGCTCATTGTCAATTCAGTCTCCCCTAAAATGACCTTTACTTGGATTTTTTTATTTTTTTTTTTAGGTGAAGTAATCCTGTGTGATTTCTTTCACAGAATCATGTCAAATGCTCTAATGGCGGTTTTCAATATGAGAAGTGGTGGCCAAATTCAAAAGAAGTCATTCAACGCTACACTTTGTACGATGTAATTCAAGGTAATTTTGGCCTTATGACATTAAAAAAAAAATCTCTTGTTCCTTGTTTAATATTAATGTCATTTTTATTGTTAACTTTTATCTATTCCGGGGACATTCTTTAAAAGACCACCTGTCTTTATCAGAAATGTCCTTTTCACTTTTACAGTTACACACCTAGTGAAGGGTCTTTCTTAAGGGCTCAGTATTGAAGAGGGCAAATGCTGTTTTTGTTTTGTTTAGTTTTTTTCACTATTCAAACACATTTAATGCAGAACATCTTTTATTGGCATAAGATTATTATGCAGTAAAATAACATGGTTATTTTCCAACATAAAAAAAAAAAAAAAAAAGTACATTTACCTAGAAATTAGCCTTTTTCTTTTTTTTTAAACCATATTCTCTTTCCTCAGATGCTGTGATGAGGTGGAGCCCAAATGCTCCAGACTCAGACATTGATGCAGCAGTGGAGGAACACCTGAAGAACGCTCCAGGAACAGCTGAGGGTGGTGGATTTAAAAATGAGCCATAAAACAAAAACCTATGGTTTGGTTCATAAACTTCGTAGACTCTAAAAACTTTTATTTATGGCTGTTTAACAGTAATGCAAGACTGTTAGTAACTGAAACTTAGTACTGCCACAGCTCTGACTTCTATTCATCAATGATGGAATATTATAGGAAGACTCTAAGAATAGAATGCGTTGACTGTTCCTGTACTTTTGTTATATTCTGGTTTGATTAATGTCTGCTTAACGTTAATGTGAAACTGTTAGAGAAAATGCCATTCCCACAGAATTTACCACATTGTATTATATCTAACAACTGGAAGACATTTCAAATGTAATATTCACAATAAAATGTTGTGCTAAATTATAGCACTATTTTTTGCTTCAGTCCACAAATAATGTGTTGATGTACACGTGATTAAACGGTTTTATAGACGTTCAGGTCTGACCGGACCGATTTTGGACCTTTTTAGAACCTTTGTCAAGTTCAGATGTGTAAAAATAGCCTTAATAATTGCCTTTCACGATGTTACACAATATGGGTGTGATTATTTTATATGCAGGATTATATATATATATATATATATATATATATATATATATATATATATATATATATATATATATATATATATCTTATAAACATCCAGAAGAACTAAAAAAATAAACCCATTTAGACGCAGAAAAGACGTGGAATTCACGGCCAGAAAAGACGTGGAATTCACGGCCGGACGACGTCAAAGACGTCGGTTCAACTTTCATTTTGGAACTATTTTTCAACCATGACGGGACGTGTCGGACGGACGTCTTTTCAACGGTCATTAAACGTCCAAATGTTTGCTGGGTAGTTGTTATAAGTGCAAATCATCAATGAAACTGAATGTTTTAATAGATTCAATTAGAGAATGAAATGTATAGAAACAGATATTTAAATTCTCTAGTTTAACTTTTGTAATTATCCTCTGTGCATTTGATGTACAGGCTAGGTCACACTCAATAGTGCAGGTCTGAATTGTATAGTTGACAAATAGAAATGCCTGCATTTTAGATTTAACGGTTTAGATCATCTTTTATTGTCATTAGTCATTTGTTGGAAACTAGGGGGCCCTCCCAATTTTCAACAACGACTGGACATAATAAATGTTTTGTCCAAAGACCAGTTGTTTTAATGGGTCTTAATTCGATTTTTAATGAGGATTTAAGTCAATTGATGTGTGACCACAGCCATGCATGTCCTATGCACAGCACAGTATTTACATACAGGAAGTTGACAAGTCTGTAATGTTGAAAATAAATTATTAAAATAATTTCCCTTGTCCTATATGGATGAAGGTGAATAATTTTGGCCTGGATAGTCTTATGATCTATGCCAGGTAGAGATGTTCTAAGATTGCCATAGTGATGGTGTGTATTATGTATGTTTGTGTATAGGAGATGGGTGGTGTTTTATCCTAACATAATCTGTGCTGCATAATTTAGTTCCAGTTCTAAACTGGGAGGCCACATACAGGAGCTGCTTCTGTAGTGTTGTGAGGTGTGAATGGCCCCTTGAAGTTTCTCCACCCCCATCTCCTACATGTAAAGCTGTGTGTCCTGCTTAAGGCAGGCAAAACCAGATCCTTGTGGAATCTGGTTCTGAAGAAAGTCATTTGTCAGCCTGTAAGGGAAATAGACCTAGAGAGGAAAACACAGTTTAATCTTGAGCCTTTATACAAATTGCATTAAGATAGACGGTCTATCTCAATATTTATTTGATGGCCTTAGCCAGACAGTTGTTACTGATGGCTTTGATCTGTTAAGATTTTACGCCATTAGAAGAAAATTTGTTTTTGTTTACAAAGACATGTATCATTATCATGATCATGTGTTTGCAAAGAAAAGGTCAATTAAACAGTGATGATGATCAGATCTCACTGCTATTGCATCTAAACTCACACAGTCTGCTGTGTTGTGAGCATTAGGACCCTCAAGTCTGCTAGGGAAATCTCTTTACATGATGCTGTTTATTTACACTAGCCAGATCTGTGTTTAGAGCGATTCGATCACCAGGTGTGGTGTTGTGCTTGTTTGTTTTAGCCTTTGGAATTTATGGTGTTATTCAAACTCTTGACCATTTGGATCTCTGTGGTCCATAAAGACTGTAGATTTTCTGCCTGATGTTTACATTTCACACAAACTGTACATGTCCAGTAAAATACCTTCCCTGATCAGATTCCATGTGACCTAAAGCTCCCATGAAGAGTTTGTTAACACTTGCACCACTTCGTTTGTGGTTTTGTTGCAAGAGAAAATTAAAATTTGTACCCCCCCTTGTTACTGGGTTAAATCTCTGTTAGATCAAAATAAAATCATCCTGTGGATTTGGATGGATATTCAAGACATGGCAATCAGGTTGATCATTTTAGTTGGTATATACTGGGCATTGTAATTTCTCTCATTAAAGATTCTTGCACAAATAGAAGGTAAATAAGTTCTTTCTGATTCATTCTTCCTTTCAGTTTCCTTTCTTACCAATACTTTCTCTAACCATCTATTATCTCATTCCTCCCAACACTAGTGTTCCTTCTTCTTGTTCCCTACATACACGTACCATCTGTCTACATTCTGATTCTTTTCATTCTCATTAAACATCCTTTCCTCTTCTAACCCAATGCTGAATCATCACGAGATTAAAGCCATTCTTGGCCATTACAATATAATATATATTACAATCTGGTCATAATATAAATTATATTTTATAAAATTGTATAAATCAAACCAATTTTATTTACTGGTCTCTGGGGTTTCTACTGAGTAATTTGTCCAAACTGACTTGTTATCTTCTCACTGATCTTTTTAGAAGGTGTTTGGCCCTGCAGCTCCAGCTGTGCTGGCATTAGCATTGTGTACACAGCAACAACCAAACTGGAAACCAGTTACAGCTGCTTTGATGCTGTGAACATTCAATGGACTGCAGGCATTGAGAAACATGGGTCAAATCATTGCTCAATTTAAAGATTTTTGTGACTGCAATTTAGAATTGGTCACAATTATCTTGTTTTAGACTGAGATGTTATCAGTTGCATTCTTTTAAGAATCTTCTTTGAATGTGAAATAAAGGTTGGGCAAACAGGTCTCATGGAGGGCACCAAGATTGTTTTATGGTTTGTTACTTTTGTCAGTCTCTTTTGAGACCTCGAAAACATACAAGAATGCAGTGATTGTAAAGTCTGTTAAAAGACCAAATTAAAAGCTATGTTTTATAAGACTGAGCCTTAAATGGTGTTGTTTAAACCATATTTGGGACATCAGTTATGAACTTTTTGACACTATTGAAAGATTTTCAAAGAACAATGATTACTTTGATGTAATTCATATTGGTCTTTGTCTAAATTATCTCATGAGACAAGGACAAGCTGTGCATGTCCTCTGACAGTATCAGGCCTGGTTACAAGCCTCTAGTAATACAATAATTGTCATTATATGCATCAGTTTTAAAATTTGCGTATTTTTCCAAATTTCAGCCTCTAGGACTTTTGCATAGCAGCTGTTCTCTAGGACTGAGATCATTTTCTCAGATCATTTCTTTTGAAATGTTCTAATTTAATTACACTGTTTTGTCCAACTTTACATTTCACACACAAAGGATTCAAGTGAGACAGTTTTCCTTGTTATCTTTTAGCTCATCAAATCACAAGATTTTTTCACAAGTTAACGTGACCATTTTCTTATTTCCATTATTGCAATGTTGTTGCAACAAAACAAATAATTACATGTAACAACATTATTTACCTCAGAATTTTAGTTTTTAGTTTTCAACCCTCTGTTGAGTACCAGAATAAAATTTGGATGATGTTATTCCAATTTAGGTTTCATCACTTGTTGCTTGGGCAAACAAGGAGGTATTTAAATTTAAAGCAAGGGATATCTTTTCTCATCTACGCTGCCGCTATCATGTCCCTGATATGTGGTTTTATCTAATTCTCAAGCCCCACCGGATTTTGCGGTCTCCGGTCTAACTGGGTAAGCCGACCCATTCTACAAATGTGTCTATATGAGGTGCGTCTGAATTTTCCCTCAACACTTCTAAAAGGCAAAAGAGAATTGACTTACCAAACGGCTGAAGAAAGAGAAGGACATCTTATTTCTCTTACTTGTTGCAAGTCCCAATATTTCACTGAAAAGACACTCGCAACCTGGAGAATCACGGAGGGACTGTCACCACTTTGTAAGGACCATCCATTAGCCCAACGACGGAATCCAACGGCCTGGCGAAGGTTTAAAGCGTGTATGTCTTTTCAGCGCTCCAGTGAAGTTCACTTAATTTATTGGAACTTAGTTTTAGTATTACTTTAGCTCTATGCGTAATCTGACTCCAATTTCAAATGATAATCAAATTTAGATTGTGTTTCTGATTAGAAAATAATCATAAATATTGATTATGAATTAATTTAGATCTTTGATTATTCTGGGCATCTCATACTTTCAATTATTCGTTCATTACGGACCTAGTGTCGCTTTGAGACGTCACGTCGCGACTGCGCGCTCACGATCACAAACTAGCCAGTCCTGAAATAGTCAGAGGGTGCAGTGCAAGTATTTTACCCTATGCAGCCGTGCACTACAGACCCATAGGTGTAATTTTTATAATATTTGCAGCGTACAACATGCTAAGTCAGGAGATAGTCAGAAATCAGAAGGTCTTCCTAAGATGTGCCCCATGGTCCATTCAAAGTGCCTCCAGTTTGATCTATCCTGGACAAAGTTTGCGGAAACACCAGACTACACATTAATCTACTGGAAATAATGATTTCAGAAGAATACAGAATAAATCAAGGTTAACATTTATTTGTCAGGTAAAAATGTTTCATGCCAATTACAGAAGTAAATTATTAAAAGCCAATTCAAAAAATATATGACATCATTTACTCAAAGATGACTCTAAAAGTAAGTAATGTTTTCCTGACAGAGACACACAGTAATGTGTCAGGGTTTTCCAACAGGAAAATACTGACATGCATTACTGTGTGGGGGTGATCCTGGTAAAAGATTCCCAAAGATTGCTCTGTCCCCTCACCTTAAATACCAGACCAGAACAACAGGGGTTAAACAAATGTTGTTTAGAGTTGTTTGGGCCAATCCATGTACCTCAGGGGGGTAGCACCTGGTTTCAGGAGATATCTTAAAGCAACCTGGTCTCACAGGATTCCGTGAAATGTCCACGTGCCCTTAACTCAAAATCCGTGGAGCCATCACGGAATCGCCCCAAATTCCGTGATGCGGCCACGGATATTACTCCAATGCAAGTCAATGACACTGACCTTCCGTGGTCCACACACGGATACCCGTTTCAATGACGGAGTACAGATCTCACTCAATCGACGTGCTTTCTCATTTGGAAACGCAACATTTGAAGTATTTGTGAACTTTTCCAACAACAAATGCCATAATGACGTTAACCTGACTGTTATTGAAGCTATTGCATTGTCCTGTCATCATAAAATGTCGGTTTGTTTCAGTTAGCTTAACCAAAGTCCCGTGATGGCACCACGGACCTCAACAACCTGACCTCACTCATGGACGTTGTAATGTTGCTGGCTTGTTTAGGAACTTATAAGCTTTAGGTCGACTGTGTTGCAATGGCATGTAATTAACTTGACATTTTGTCTCGTCCTGTCATCATAAAATCCAGTTTGATGGCGTTTTACACCTATTGCTCGCTTGGCTATAGTCAGATCTAAAATCTGTGATAGGAGCACGGAGTGAGTCTGTGGTGAGACCACGGATAACTCCAACACGCAAGTCAATGACACTCATCTTCCGTGGTCCACACACGGATACCCGTTTCAATGACAGAGAACAGATCTCACTCAATGGACGTGCTTTCTCATTTGGAAACACAACATTTTAAGTATTTATTTATTTTCCAACACCAAATACCATAAAGACTTTAACCTCTCTGTTATTGTAGCTATTGCATTGTCCAGCCATCATAAAAATTCAGTCTGATTCTGTTAGCCAAACTGAAGTCCCGTGATGGCACCACGGACCTCAACAACCTGACCTCACTCACTGGGATGGTGTGATGTTGCTCACTTGTTTAGAGACTTGAAAGCTTTATGTCGACTGTGTTGCAATTTTGTCTTGTCCTGTCATCATAAAATCCAGTTTGATGGCGTTTTACACCTATTGCTCGCTTGGCTATATAGTCAGATCTAAAATCTGTGATAGGAGCACGGATTGAGTCTGTGGTGAGACCACGGATAACTCCAACGTCCGTGATATGGTCACGTAATTTAATCTATTGATTCGTGCCACGGACACGTTTATTTCGTAATTTTTCGTCTTTCGTGATTACAGCTCGATTATTTCTGCCTGTCGGCTGCAGCAGAGAAGCTGTTTAATCAACATTTATTCACGAGATCTTATCGTGGTTTATGTGTTTTTTTTTAATGTTATTATTTCGGTCTTATTGCCAGGGAAGCTGGATTGTTTTGCTGTTTATTGATCTTTTTAAAATGATATTTTATTAGTAGGAAATCGCGCTGAAGAAGTCTCGTTCCGAACACATCGCGATATTTGGCATCAGTTCACGTGTGTCAGCTGTTGGTAAGTAGCCTAGTAAATAAATACATAAATACGCTGTCCTAATAATGTGTGATATAATGTCTTTTCTGTTTGTCGATATTAATCTGCCAAATATATCTGCCATTTCCACAGAGACTTTGCGTTTCATTGCTTTCTAATTCAAAATATATGATTAAACACTGCCTGTCACGTGACGTGCTATAGGCTTAGATATTCATATCAGATTAAAAATAGTACAATTAGTTCCAAAGTTGTATTTGTAGTAGAAGCACAGTAAAAACAACACTTACCATGCTTTTACCACAGTAACATAAGTTTTACTGTGATAGGGTGTGGTAAAAGGACAGTAACCACAAAACTTACCATGCTTTTACCACACTATTGGTAGTTTTAATGTGATACTTATTGTAAATGCACAGTAGCCACAACACTTACCATGCTTTTACCACAGTAACCCTAGTTTTACTGTGATAGGGTGTGGTAAAAGGACAGTAACCACAAAACTTACCATGCTTTTACCTCTGTATTGATAGTTTTAAAGTGATATTTGATGTAAATGCATATTAACCACAACACTTGCCATGCTTTTAACGCTTTATAATGTAACATCCAATATTTGTAAGGTAAATCAGTACTTTTTCCTTTAAATAATCCTATATATTATACATAATTATATTTTCTTTTCTCTTTTTCCAGCTGAAAAGACCAAAAGGGCCTTTCGGACTCAGTCAGCCCATTATTGTTTGAGGAGAAGTAAACGGAGGAGACGGAAAGCTGCAAAGGCAAATATTCGCAATGGTATGTATGTGTTGGGTTTTAACCCTAAATCAAACATTTTATCAAGCATTTGTTGTTTCTTAAAACTTTTCTCACAAAACCCATAGCCCAATCAGTACAAACATAGTCTGAAAGTCTTAATAATTCACAAGATTTAACAAGTTGTCAAATTCGTACGATACTCGTACATATTTGTATACTCGTACACAATCCTGCAGCTTTTACTCCTAGTGCTGTCATTGGCTACTGCCTCAATTCCTGTACATATTTATCGCGATATTTGTAAATCAGTTGCGCCACTTCTTGGAAAGTTGTCGGATATCACACACACTGTCAGAAAGTTTATATTAATTGCAAATTGGTCCCTGTCTGTTCATGTTCCAGTGATACATGATGTCTCTCCACACCTCATAACCTACCTCTGTTTGCAAGAGTGGAAAAGCTTATCTGACTTGTCACATGACATCAGATACTCGATTATTTTGTCATAATCAGAATGTTACACTGCTGATAACTGTCCCGTTTGCATGTAAATCATTTTCGTATGATTATTGCTTGCTATTAAAGACATACTTTTATTCATAGAAATGCCCACATATCAGTGAACTTATAACATAAAAATGCTTTTAACATTTAATTATGCAACACTCTTTACAGAAAACATATCATACAGTTATAAACTGACTATTTGCAAGTAATGTATTAAAATTACCTTCCTTTCTGTTTTGCAGGATTGCTTAGTCCTTTTTTTTAAAGCTCTACAATATCAAACTCAACAGCTCTTTTAGGAGCCAACCATTACAAGAGCTACTAGTGAGTCGCAGCGAATCTTGCCGTGATCAGCCCTTCCCAGGTGAAGTTTCTAGAATATTGCAATCAGTATTTACTCATCAAATGTTCTCTCCTGAATCATATGGTAAATTAACTTATTTAATACTGTCTTAATTTATGTTTCAGGAACAATAGTAATTGCACATAGAGTAAGTCGAGACTATCTTGTTTTACAGCAGAGAAGGAAGACCAGTCCTTATATCAACGCAAGCTAATCGAATAAGTCCTTTGTTTCGGGTGAGGAAGGAACATCTGGTGCCCAAAGAAGACAGAAAAGTGAGCGAGTCCATTGGTATGTCTTGAATTGAAACAATGCTGTAAAATGTAGTACATAATTTGATGTTGACAATTTTACATTGTACAGGTTTACACTTGGTTTTTGATCATGTGAAGCTCTTGAAACAAGTGACAGAAGAGTATGTTGTCTGGAAAGAAATCAAGCATCACTGGCAAAGGCTCAAAAGAGACAATGCCTTTCTTAAAAATCTTTTAAAATAGGTTGCTGTTGATATGGGTAAAACAGTTTTTGTTCAGTACTTAGCTTATATTATGTGCTCCAATATATATATATATATATATATATATATATATATATATATATATATATATATATATATATATAATAAATACTTCAATGTGTATATTATATAATGTACTGACTGCTGCTTTGTAAATTTATGTAAGGAACAGGCAACTCTGGCCCTTTGCATTCTACTTTTTGAGGTTAGTTAAGAGTTAACCTCCAACCCTAATCGAGCACATCTGAAAATTTTAACCAAAGTCTTCAGGTTTATTTCTAGACAATAGGCAGGAGGGTTTGAGGTCGG
This sequence comes from Leuciscus leuciscus, assembly GCF_965113295.1. Lineage (NCBI taxonomy): Eukaryota > Metazoa > Chordata > Actinopteri > Cypriniformes > Leuciscidae > Leuciscus > Leuciscus leuciscus. Next base: position 7,140,422 of record NC_138725.1, read on the forward strand.
AGCTAAATCTGCAGGACAGTGGACGCTGAGGGCCAGAGTAAACCATCACTGCTTTAAATAACGCAGAACATAAGCTGACCCGGCTGTCCATTAAACAACTTCATTTGAATGTTTTCTGTTTTCTGTTTTACTTTCAGACCAGGACTGGAGAACGCCTGACAATGGGATGTTGAGACTTCTTCTTCTGGTTGAGAAAAAGCGACACCACATCAGTGATCACATCTTCTGTTCTTCAACTGAACAAACTGTTTAGACGAGGAAGAAAAACACGAACATGATAGAGACGTACAGGGAAGAGCAAGAAACCAGTTTAGCTGTGATAATGAATCATTATTTTCCAACACAATATCAAATCTGTTTTCTGTAGGTGACTGAATATGATTCTCTGGCACTAATTTTATGGCTTCAGCAGCTGTGAATGGACTATTATGATGTTAATGTATTTTTGAAGACACATTTTTATTTATCTTGAATCTCATTTGTCTTTATGCTACTTTATTAACTTTATTCTGTGTCCTCCAATAAAGTGTTGTTTAATAAAGTATGGTGACTATTGTGTATTGAAAGTGGTGTTTGGTACAGTAAATAGACATTTTTATTTGAGAAATTTTAATTTCTTATTTCTTTAGTTTAATTAATTAAAAAATAACTAGGCCTACATATAATTAATAACTTATAAATTACTACATATAATTAATGACCATGATTCTTTTACTTGGGACATAAAAAATGTAGATCTGGTTAATGATATTTGGGACAACAATGCAACAAAAGTTGCACATACTTGCATGTATGCCAGTTTGCAGTGAAATAAAAGGAAGCTATGTGAATAACAAGAGGCTACAGTGGGCTATCTTGCTATAAATACTTAACGCTTAATTGAAGATGATCCATGTTGATCATTCTAGCACATCTACAACTGCTTTTTGAATGAAAGCATATATCACTGATGTCAGGCATATAAGCAGCAATCAGAGGGGGTGAAAAGGAAATGTTGGCACTGTTTTTTTGTTGTTTTACTGAATGGTGCATTACCCTTGTGTAATAGTAATAGTGTGTGTAGATCTGTGTAGATTGTATGGCCCAGCAATGGCCCCCAGAAGAGCAAACAAATGCACATTTCAAATGGCTGTAACTCGAAGTCCGGTTAGTGTATCAAAGAGAAAATCGGCAGGACGACTGCTTATGCTATTGTATAATAAATAATGTTGGCCACAGTTTTCAGATATATATGGAAAGCTGGCATAAAGGTTATTTTTAAAGTGCTCACAGTAAAATATCAAATTTCAGCCTGTCCCTCATATATGTCATAAAGGTTTGCGCAATGAAGATATCCAGTTGTCCATTAAATATATAATTTATTTAACATTTATTGTTTTATTACTAAACGTTTTATACTACATTACCCACATATCTCTGTCATTCTATCAGTGGAACAGGAAGCATTGTTCTGTAGTTCATTGAAATGTGCAGACATGCTTAGGGTTAGGGTTAGGATCTCGGTAAAGGAGTAATTTCTCACATTACAGAGACACTTTATAGTTAGCTTAATGTATAACTAATGTAATAATAACACCAAACCATACTTTGTAACATGAAGCGCCAGTTTATATGGGTTAAACGATTGTCCAATCACAGCGAGTTCTGCGATAAAGTCACGGCCAATACAAACCCAGCTGAATAAATGCGTCACACTTACATGCCCATTTATGGCAAATGATGACAGATCTCTTCTGGTTCCGCCTGCAGGGATAGATACCTTAAATATTTAATTAAGGCTGTTAAACATGTATTATTTCTAATTAAATTATAACACTCATATTTAAAAACAAAAGACTCTTTGTGTGGTTACCGTCCAAAAACGAGTTCACATGATCAATGACACAAATTTGCTTATTTGATTAGACTGATGCATAAATACATTTGAAAGAGAAACTTTTTTCTAAGCAAAGGCCTACAGCAGGAGTAGTTTTGCAGTATTTTAATTAAAGATAATTGCATGTAGGCCTACTAAAGTGCTTCTAACATTTACAGTGTATGTATAGTCAAAGATATATCAATTATATTCAAATAAATGTAACAAAAGCACAATGAATGGACACAATTTTGAAAGCTTATTCCAATATTTAATGTCAAACTGTTTAAAGACAAATGTAGCGCCAAAACTACTGCACAACAGTATAAAAATCAGTTAATTTAAAATATCCAGATACAGGAGCAATCTATTATAGTGACACATACATTAACGTTAAAAAAATTGCTATGATGAAGTTATATATTTACAAACCAAAAGATGAGATTCAACTTTGTTATGTGGAAATACATTTGTTTCGTCGCTTAAAAGAACAAATAGGCAAAAACATTAGCACAACATTTTACATTCTCAACTTTCATTCTATATCCTTGTGATTATTGGTCACTTTTATTTTAACTATGCAATGAATATGTCCTTTAGCAAAACACCTGATGAGCACTGACCCTTTTTTATAAAGGCATTAGGCAGAAATCAAGTACAGTTTATGAAGCTGAAAAGAGAAAACAAAATGCTTTAACAATATGGAAAAAGATAAATCACTATATTCAGTATTGGTTCTGCATATATCAAAGAGATCCTGAGGAGGAGTGGGACTCCACATGAAGACTTTCAGAAACTGAGACAGAGCAAAGGGTGCACCTCGCTGGACACATCCTACGCATGCCCAAACAACAACACCCAAACACAGTGATGAAGTGGACACCACCAGGAGGATGCAGGAGACAGGGAAGACCAAGGAAGACACAGAGACAGATGTTTCATGAAGACCTGAAGAATGTCAGTGTCCCATGGGAAGATGTGAAGAACCTGGCCACGGATCGAATACGTTGGAGGACACTTGTTGCCCAATGTGCCCAGCACAGCACTTGATGATGACGTTGTGAGTTTATCCATAACCGTGGGATATGTTTTCTGTAAAGAGTGTTGCATAATTAAATGTTAAAAGCATTTTTATGTTATAAGTTCACTGATATGTGGGCATTTCTATGAATAAAAGTATGTCTTTAATAGCAAGCAATAATCATACGAAAATGATTTACATGCAAACGGGACAGTTATCAGCAGTGTAACATTCTGATTATGACAAAATAATCGAGTATCTGATGTCATGTGACAAGTCAGATAAGCTTTTCCACTCTTGCAAACAGAGGTAGGTTATGAGGTGTGGAGAGACATCATGTATCACTGGAACATGAACAGACAGGGACCAATTTGCAATTAATATAAACTTTCTGACAGTGTGTGTGATATCCGACAACTTTCCAAGAAGTGGCGCAACTGATTTACAAATATCGCGATAAATATGTACAGGAATTGAGGCAGTAGCCAATGACAGCACTAGGAGTAAAAGCTGCAGGATTGTGTACGAGTACACAAATATGTACGAGTATCGTACGAATTTGACAACTTGTTAAATCTTGTGAATTATTAAGACTTTCAGACTATGTTTGTACTGATTGGGCTATGGGTTTTGTGAGAAAAGTTTTAAGAAACAACAAATGCTTGATAAAATGTTTGATTTAGGGTTAAAACCCAACACATACATACCATTGCGAATATTTGCCTTTGCAGCTTTCCGTCTCCTCCGTTTACTTCTCCTCAAACAATAATGGGCTGACTGAGTCCGAAAGGCCCTTTTGGTCTTTTCAGCTGGAAAAAGAGAAAAGAAAATATAATTATGTATAATATATAGGATTATTTAAAGGAAAAAGTACTGATTTACCTTACAAATATTGGATGTTACATTATAAAGCGTTAAAAGCATGGCAAGTGTTGTGGTTAATATGCATTTACATCAAATATCACTTTAAAACTATCAATACAGAGGTAAAAGCATGGTAAGTTTTGTGGTTACTGTCCTTTTACCACACCCTATCACAGTAAAACTAGGGTTACTGTGGTAAAAGCATGGTAAGTGTTGTGGCTACTGTGCATTTACAATAAGTATCACATTAAAACTACCAATAGTGTGGTAAAAGCATGGTAAGTTTTGTGGTTACTGTCCTTTTACCACACCCTATCACAGTAAAACTTATGTTACTGTGGTAAAAGCATGGTAAGTGTTGTTTTTACTGTGCTTCTACTACAAATACAACTTTGGAACTAATTGTACTATTTTTAATCTGATATGAATATCTAAGCCTATAGCACGTCACGTGACAGGCAGTGTTTAATCATATATTTTGAATTAGAAAGCAATGAAACGCAAAGTCTCTGTGGAAATGGCAGATATATTTGGCAGATTAATATCGACAAACAGAAAAGACATTATATCACACATTATTAGGACAGCGTATTTATGTATTTATTTACTAGGCTACTTACCAACAGCTGACACACGTGAACTGATGCCAAATATCGCGATGTGTTCGGAACGAGACTTCTTCAGCGCGATTTCCTACTAATAAAATATCATTTTAAAAAGATCAATAAACAGCAAAACAATCCAGCTTCCCTGGCAATAAGACCGAAATAATAACATTAAAAAAAAACACATAAACCACGATAAGATCTCGTGAATAAATGTTGATTAAACAGCTTCTCTGCTGCAGCCGACAGGCAGAAATAATCGAGCTGTAATCACGAAAGACGAAAAATTACGAAATAAACGTGTCCGTGGCACGAATCAATAGATTAAATTACGTGACCATATCACGGACGTTGGAGTTATCCGTGGTCTCACCACAGACTCAATCCGTGCTCCTATCACAGATTTTAGATCTGACTATATAGCCAAGCGAGCAATAGGTGTAAAACGCCATCAAACTGGATTTTATGATGACAGGACAAGACAAAATTGCAACACAGTCGACATAAAGCTTTCAAGTCTCTAAACAAGTGAGCAACATCACACCATCCCAGTGAGTGAGGTCAGGTTGTTGAGGTCCGTGGTGCCATCACGGGACTTCAGTTTGGCTAACAGAATCAGACTGAATTTTTATGATGGCTGGACAATGCAATAGCTACAATAACAGAGAGGTTAAAGTCTTTATGGTATTTGGTGTTGGAAAATAAATAAATACTTAAAATGTTGTGTTTCCAAATGAGAAAGCACGTCCATTGAGTGAGATCTGTTCTCTGTCATTGAAACGGGTATCCGTGTGTGGACCACGGAAGATGAGTGTCATTGACTTGCGTGTTGGAGTTATCCGTGGTCTCACCACAGACTCACTCCGTGCTCCTATCACAGATTTTAGATCTGACTATAGCCAAGCGAGCAATAGGTGTAAAACGCCATCAAACTGGATTTTATGATGACAGGACGAGACAAAATGTCAAGTTAATTACATGCCATTGCAACACAGTCGACCTAAAGCTTATAAGTTCCTAAACAAGCCAGCAACATTACAACGTCCATGAGTGAGGTCAGGTTGTTGAGGTCCGTGGTGCCATCACGGGACTTTGGTTAAGCTAACTGAAACAAACCGACATTTTATGATGACAGGACAATGCAATAGCTTCAATAACAGTCAGGTTAACGTCATTATGGCATTTGTTGTTGGAAAAGTTCACAAATACTTCAAATGTTGCGTTTCCAAATGAGAAAGCACGTCGATTGAGTGAGATCTGTACTCCGTCATTGAAACGGGTATCCGTGTGTGGACCACGGAAGGTCAGTGTCATTGACTTGCATTGGAGTAATATCCGTGGCCGCATCACGGAATTTGGGGCGATTCCGTGATGGCTCCACGGATTTTGAGTTAAGGGCACGTGGACATTTCACGGAATCCTGTGAGACCAGGGAAAAATTGTATTCATTTATTGCTATAGGAGAGGAAGAATTTACTAAACTCGTTAATTCATCTAAATCGACAACATGTATGTTAGACCCTATACCGACTAAGCTACTGAAAGAGATGCTTCCAGAGGCCATAGATCCTCTTCTTAATATCATTAATTCGTCTTTGTCTCTAGGATACGTACCAAAAAACTTTAAGCTGGCTATGATTAAACCGCTTGTTAAAAAAAACGCAACTTGATCCTAATTAGTCAATTACAGGCCGATCTCGAATCTGCCTTTTCTGTCAAATATACTAGAAAAGGCAGTATCCTCACAACTGTGTTCCTTTCTTGAAAGAAATGATATCTGCGAGGATTTCCAGTCCGGATTTAGACCGTACCATAGTACAGAGACAGCTCTCATTAGACAGTCCCTCCAGAAAAACGCGATTATGCGATCGCATGATTCCATGCATAATCAGCCAAAGTCCGCATATTTATGCGGGGGACGCATTTTTTTAAATACGCCGCACTTTCGCCGCATAAATTGCAGATTTCCGCGTGCAAAATATGCGGGCTTGCATGATTTCATAATCCCCGCATTTTCGTTGCAAAAAGTCACATATATCTTAGCAGAAAGTTGACAAATGTTGCGTTTACTTCACACAAGCGCAGCCATTTCCCCTGTTGCCATGGGAACGTTATGAAGTGACGTATTTACGCGACATCATTGAAAAGCTGCAAAGTTGTGCAAACCCCGCGATAGGCCTATTTCACAAAAATCCGGTCGTATATATCTTACGCCGCAGGCCGTGCTTTGCAGGTTTTCATGGAACAACTGGGGAGAAGTTATCACGTCAGACACAGAAGGCAAAAAGACGTGTCTGTGGTGTGAATGAGTAAGCAGATGTTGAAAATGGAGTGTTGATGCTGGTTCGGGAGTGATGCCCTGACAAAACATGTTTATATTGCACTTGATTGTTATCTGATTTGCACGTCATGCACTTTTATTAATTATTATTAACTGTTGGCAAATTAAAATTGTTTGTAGAAGTTGTTTTCTGTAACTTTCTTAAAAATGAGTGAACACGGAGCAGTTTTTTCCGTGAGCGGGACTGGAAAACCCGGAGTGGATCAGGAGCGGAGTGATAACAGAACGCTTAGAGTGGAGAGAGGAACATGCTTTTGCTCCACTCCAGGCTTTGATCACATCCCCCTAAGCAGGGTGAATAGCTTACACCTCTTCTTTCTCATTCAAACTAAAATGAAGACATTTATTACACTATTAATGTAATTGGTGTTGGGGGAATCACTTTTTTTTCTCTTTTTCATCAAACCGCAGTTTTTGCAAGTTTCCGCAATTTTTGCAAGTTCCCGCAATTTCATCGCATAAAATTGCATTTTATCCCGCATATTCCATCGCATTTTTTAAGAAAACGTGCCGCATAATCAAGGATTTTTGCCCGCAACAATCACAAAAAAACTCCGCGTTTTTCTGGGGGGACTGATTAGAGTCACAAATTATTTGCTCTTATCATCCGATCATGGTTGTATCTCGCTATTAGTGTTACTCGATCTTAGTGCTGCATTTGACACCATTGACCACAACATTCTTTTAAATATGAAATATTAAATAGTCATTAAAGGTACAATATGTAAGATTTTTGCATTAAAATATCCCCAAATCTCAAGGCCAGTGTTATATATTTTGTTAAGTTGATTACTTACAATATCCCAAATGTTTCCAACTATTTTTAAATCGTGAGAAAATTGCGATTTTAACCAAGGAAACAGGGCGTTAGAGCAGGGGTGAGCTGGGAGTCGCCAGTCAATGGTGTCATATCCGCGTTACCCTCGGTTTCCGCTCGTACTGCGTGGAGTCCTGGACAAATGCGGAAGTTGTAGTTGTAGCGTCTATCAAGCTACAAACTTTAGCTTGTTTCGTGCAGTCGTTATGGAATACAATTATTCTTTACCGATTGCAGCTGGTTCTGTCGACAAAGCATGCCTAATTTTATATTTTCCAAATGTAGAAATCGTAATAGTTATTTTATGTAAGGAAAGTACTATTGCTTTAGGTTTGTGTTTAGTTTATTGACATTGTTTATCACGTCTGGTGTTTATGGCCATGTAACTAAATATAGCATGTGTTATACATAAAGATTTTCAGTATTTTGGCAAATGATGTGGGTGTTCGAATGTACGTTTACAACAATTGTTTAGAACACGTAAAACTGCGCCGCGTTATCACAACAATGAATTTGACAAATACAGTAACATCTATGAAAAAGTTCCTTTCACCTTTAGTAACTGGAGTCACTTCAGTTCTAAAATAATAATAATGGAAGGCTACTAGTAAAGCTGAATCTGCGTGGCCCTGATTGGCTGCGGGGGTGTCCCGTACGCGCGTGCGTTGAGGGCCGATGACGTCACCGCTCGCTCGCGCCGTCTCTTCCCTCATTGAGTTTCAGGGCCCTTCCACACAGAGACGCGTTTCGCTGTATACGTATACATTTTTTATCGTATTGGCGTTTCATCCACACGGATCCGGCGTTTTAGGAGACTGAAACCGCTATTTTTTTAAACTGGGTCCCAAAGTGGATAAATCTGAAAACGACACCCTTGCGGTTTCGTGTGTACAGCCAATCCGTATATATTTTGTGAAACGATGATGTCATCACATCACGTGCCGGCTGCATCACATGTAACAGCAACAACAATAATGGCGGACTACATGATTGTGTTCGTGCTGCAGCATAGCTATGGTGCTGCAGAAGCTACTAGGTGTTTCCAACGCATTCTCATCCTTGGGCGTCATAATACTGACGCTTTTGACATTTCGTCTACATCGAACGCACATGGCACCCTTTAGCGTCAATATGAGACGCACATAGCTTTGTTCGGTTATGGGTAGGTTTAGGTCTAGTGTAGGGATAGGGTTAGACCGCTAGGAGGCACCTTCTGGCCCATTTCTATCTGCGTCTCATATTGACGCTAAAGGGTGCCATGTGCGTTCGATGTAGACGAAATGTCAAAAGCGTCAATATATGACGCCCTAGGATGAGAACGGGCTGGTGTTTCTCAATGTCAAGGATCCTTCCTTGACATTGAGAAATGCCTACTAAAGCCCCTTTCACACAGAGATTCCGGAAAATACACGGATAAAGTGACCCGGGATTTGACCCGGGTTCGTTTGATTTTGGTTCATTCACACTGCCAGTGATTTTCCAGAATCAGAGAGTGCGTTCACACACAACCCGTAAAAATGCCGTAAAGACACGTGACATCGATGTGACTTGTAATCTCAGCAGTGTCTTAAGTTTGCGTATGAGCTGCGATCTCTCTCTCTAGAAACCACGCTTGTGCATTTTTTCTCTGATTCGATCATAAACTTGCGCATTACGTACCGTTTCACAGCTGCCGAACGATCCCGGCTTCAGCGTCATCACTACGACACGGCATTATTACGGCTTTTGTTCACACAGCGCGCGTTCCGGGACTGAACACGGCAATGTTACTAGGTCCCGACCCGGCATCGATCCCGGCATAAATCCCGGGTCGAGTTTGCGTTCACACAGAAGGCGCTCTGGCAATTTGCCGGCAATTTCCCGGGTTCAAAGCGCTGTGTGAAAGGGGCTCAAGTCTACTAGCTTGTTGCGTTCGCCATCTTCGTCTTCTTCTTCTTGATTCGTATACTGCGCGCAAGGTTATGCGCATGCTCAAAGTCTTCTTCTCCGTGTATAGTGTATCTCTGTGGCAGAATTACAGCGCCCCATACTGGTCTGGCATATATACTACACCGTTTTCAGGCGGTTTCAGTGGTTTCGTGTGTACGCAGATATTTCTTGAGCCGACACCGTGTTTACGGAATTTTTTTTTAGAACGAGGTAAAAAGATTATCGGATAGGGAACGCACCGGCTTCGTGTGGACGTGGCCTCAGGCAGAGTCTTCTGAGGTGAGGAGAGCAGTTCACGGTATTTCTCATATTTACACAACCATCACACACACTTTATACAGTTTGATTAAGCGACAGGCTCATTTCTGTAGTGTTTTCATCGATCACAGCGATACTTGTGCGTCTTTTCTGGCGTCTTCCTTCTGAAATAAACATTTAGTGCAGCAGCAGCGAGCATGAGGAGAATATATTGAGTTCATTCAGACCTGAGCGATGTTGTGTTCGTTTGTGTGATTGTCTCGATGTTTGGAGTGAGAACTGTTACTGAATGTCAAGTTAAAGTTTGAGATCTGTGAGGGGAATCGATCCCAAGTGTTTCTGTTGCCGGTTTCATGTTTACCTTTATTTATTATTGTCGACATTTATCTTTGGCAGATTACATTTACTTATTAAAATTGATGTAGACACTTTATATTGCCCCTGTATGAGTAATGAATGTGGGAAATATCAAATTATACATGCATGGGAATATGAATATTAATGAAGTTTGGCACAGGAAACATTACATTTTATTTATTTTTTTAGAGTTTTATGACCATTGTCAGTTTCTGAACATATGAATATGTAACATGTTAATGATGGAATTACTTTATTGCAATTAATAGTTATTATAAAGTCGAACTATTTATATTCACATATTATGTGTTGTAGTTATTTGCCTGAAGAGGTTCATATAAAGATAGGTTATTTAATTATTTCGTTTTATTAGTGATGATTTATCCATGTTATATTGTGAGAAATAACAGTATTGTCTTTCAGTAGAGCAGTTTTACAGGCTTTTATCATGTATCCTGACTCAATTAATGTGTTTCTAACAGCAAACACTCAGAATAAAGTGAGATGATCAGCTGATGATCCTGAATGGCTTGTTGAATGAGTGTTGATAGTCTGAGGCTCATCAATATTAACAGATCTGCTGAAAACACTCTTTATTTCATGACAATAGTTTCTGTTTTCACCTCATTTATTATGCTGATGTCTTCAGATCTCCTGTAAATTGACACTTAAAGCTCATTTCATTAGTGTCAGCAGACTGAGGGGATTTGTTGGCTACTTTATGTACCTATTATTTCTGTGTTTATGATTTTGTTCTGTTTTTCTTACCATTATTTATATTTGGAAGAATTAAAATTATTTATATTATTTTCTAGATTTCTAGATACCTGTGTTTTAATGAAGAAGCAGAATAATGTTAGGATTAGCAATAAAAATAATTAATGAATTGGCATCAGTTACTGTACGATTAATAGATAGACAGACATAAATGCTTAGTGTCATTTATTATAAAAACAAACTCAGTGATATTTTTGATTTTGGCAGATCAGCTCCTCCCACACTGGAATTCATCATCAGAGAAGCTCCTCCCACTGTAATTCATCATCAGTGAAGCTCCTCCCACTGTTATCACATCATCAGTGAAGCTCCTCCCACAGTAATTCATCATCAGTGAAGCTCCTCCCACTGTAATCACATCATCAGTGAAGCTCCTCCCACAGTAATTCATCATCAGTGAAGCTCCTCCCACTGTAATCACATCATCAGTGAAGCTCCTCCCACAGTAATTCTCCAATAAATGCTGTAAATTCCCATCAGCTACAAGTGAAGACGAGCATCAGAGCATCAGGAAGAGCTGAAATCGGCAAAGACTGAGTTTATTAAAGAGGACAGAGAGAACATGAGTGATCCAGAACCCTGCAGAATGAAACACACTGAAGATCCTGAAGAACAAAGAGGTTGGTGTTTATTCTTCATTCATTCATGATGCTGAAGAACATTCATGTTAGAAACATTCAAGCACTTCATCACATTTAGATAAACAGTTCAACTATGACATGGCTGCAAAAGTTTATTTTTTAACAAATGCTCAGTAAAGGAAGCTTTTTTTTTTTTTTTTTTTATATTTTTACAAACATGTGTAACAAATAATCATTCCAAATCCAAAATATACAAATTTACAATCTACTCTGCTTTACTGCAAACATTTGTGTTCTTTCTCGCAGTGAAATTCACTTGATCTTGTGTTTCTTGTGTCCCACTTTCACATGCATGTACAGATGTGGCATTTAAAAATGCGCGTCTCAGAGAGAAGAATGCCGCGAGCACTTCCGAAATTCTGCGGGATCCTGCAGAAGGGGGATTAGGTGTTGGACGCAGGAAATACTAAAACCTGTAGATGGCAGTCGTGTTTCATGTGGCCATACTGACGACAATACTGTATGTGTGCTCGACTTCATGCTGAGCATACTGTATGATATTGAAGTAACATGACAGGGATTCTCGGTGCTTTGGCAGTACTTTGATGTCATTTTTGGCAAACGTTTGGTTGGCGAAGTTTTCTTTTGCCAGTTACATAAACAGTCACATATTCTTCATAAAAATCCGACTCAAACGCACATTTGCAAATTTTTTCTGTGTACTTACAGTAGAAGAGACGTGATGTATGATAACTGAGTCTTATAACACAATAATTCGCGAAGACCTTTGAAGAGACCGAGAGCATTTGCGCAATATCATTAACTAGTTTATCTAATTTTACATTTAGTTCCGTTTTGCATCTGAGCGTTTTTAATAGCTTTGACATGGTTGTAATGCGCTTTTCTGCATTACTGTACAGTACTTTTTATACTATCATGTTTTCCTTTACATGATATGAAATACATAGGCGTCGATTTCGGTGGGGGCGGTGGGTGTGTACGCGTACCCACCAGATTTCGTCATGAGTCATTTTGTACCCACCACTTTTAACTTCCGTCCATATAGTTTGAGAGCAGCAGGGGTGTAAACAGGCTCCATTGCCAAGTTACAAAAAACACACAGGCACAGCATAAGGCGAGCTGAGAGGACATTAATCCAGCTGCCAGCGGGAAACATGACATCGACACAGTAAAGTTGCCACAAGCAACACAGCAACACCATGCTAATGCTACATGTTAGCCAACCAGGCTCACAACACAACCCAGTCTGCAATGTAATCAGCGCAGTTTAGTACGCCAAGTCGCCAACTACTGAACAGACTGGGGACAACAACGAGGCAAGCGGGTAGAGAAACACTCACCACTGCAGTAGTCACTGTGAGGGGAGAGAGTAAGAGAGCTCATGCAGGGGAAGAGTAAGCGTGCCGGGCAGTGGCAAACAGAACTGGAGGAGCAAGTTTGTAGCAAAGTTTGTAGCATTAATCCACGGGTTGCCTTGTCAATCTCTTTATGCCCCCCCCCCCCCCCCCCCCCCCCCCCCCACCCCAAATGATTAAAAAGGTAAATTCAATCATTTTTAATTTCATGTGGAAAAATAAGACACACTACCTTAAAAAGTCTGTGATGGTTAAAGACTATAAACACGGTGGGCTGAAAGCTGCTGACTTTGAATCCATGAGAGGTGTATTAAAGTTGAACTGGGTTAAAGCTTATTTGACACAACCAAATTCCATATGGTTCCACATACCAAAATATATTTTCCAAAATGTTGGTGGATTAGAATTTTTGTTAAGGTGTGACTTTGAAATAACTAAACTACCAATCAAACTGTCTGACTCCCATAAACAAATACTGCTCTACTGGAAAATGATGTTCACTCACAACTTCACACTGCATAGCTCCACCTTGTGGAATAATAGAACCATATTAATTAACAGAAAGACACTATTTAAACAAGAATGGTATGATAAAAATGTTCTATATGTTACGGACTTGATGGATAAAAATGGCAGTCTGTTGCAGTTTAATTCCTTTGTCGAAAAGTTTAATTTAAAATGCTCTTATAGAGAATTTAACCAAATCAGTAGAGCTATTCCACTTCCCTTAAAATTCATGATTAAAAATATCCTCACAAATTCAAATGTGACTGTTAAATTGCCTGAATTAAAAATTGGTGAATTGAAATTTGGAGAAAGAAAATGTAATAACAAAATACTTGGAAGTGTGTTTAAAGAAAAACTATTCTATGATATCAAAAAGCCAACGAAAATAAAGATAACGCATAATCAAGTTACATTAACAAAGACTTGTTGTAGCTATCTTAAATGGCCAATTTCACGTAAAAGGTAAGGTAAAAGAAATTCAGTTCAAATTAATACATAATATTTATCCTGCTGCTGAAACCCTAAGGAAAAGGTTCAATTTTGAAGTTAATCAGTGTGTTTTTTGTATGACAGAACACGAAACAATTGAACACCTTTTTTTCTCTTGTTCAGTCACAATGGGGTTTTGGAAGGATGTTTATCGATGGTTAAATATTGGGATCAACAACTCTTTGTTTAACAAATTTCAAGTGATGATATATAGCCTATGGATGGTCTGTCAAAAAAGGTATCTAAAATGGTGAACATTATTTTCATTATGGGGAAGTATCATATACACAAAAATAAGTGGAATAACAGCAAGCCCAACATAAACTGTTTTAAGAATGAAATTAAAAATTATATAGCATCTCTAAAGGTGTTATCGGAAGAAAACCAGTCCATAAATGAGTTATATGGAACAATGTCAGAGTCTCTTGCTCCTTGAGTTTACAGTCCTATGTTCTTAAACACGCTTGAAGCACTATGTTGTTTTGTCAGCCCCTGTACATTTTTATTTTTTATTTTTTATTTTATTTATCTTATTTGTTGATATGATGTGAGTTTGTACTGTTTAAAATGCGAGCACATGTTTTTTCCTCAAACGAGTTTTTGATGTTAAGTTTAAGTTTATATGACATATTATTAATTGAAAATAAAGCTTTAAAAAAAAAAAAAAAAAAAGCATGTTGTTCTTCTTCTTCTTGCTTTTTTACGGCGGATCGCAGACAAATATGTGCATTACCGCCACCTATCTTGGAAATGGACCATTGACACTTCCTCTCAACCAACATAACTTCCCCTTATTTACCCGCACAGAGGCTTCATAGAGTTTCATCCGGCGCTGCGTGTTCAGCTCCTCCGCCCACTCTCAGCCCCCATGACAGATAAAAAAAAAATAAAAATAAAACTTTCAATACGCTTATTTAACCCAGTATTTCTCAAATATTTTACCATTAAATTTATTATACTCCTATCTGACTTTAATACATTTTGAATTGTAAACTTAACTCCTATATTATTTAATTCCTCCTTCAACTCTTTCCTTTCAACATTATATCTCCTACAGTGCATTACTACATGCTCAACTGTTTCACTAACTTCACATGCCTCACATAAACCTGTTGGATTCTTACCTATTAAATGCAATGTACTATTCAATCTTGTATCCCCCAATCTTAATCTTGTAATCATGTTCTCCTCATACCTACTCCTACCTGATATTCTTCCTTTAACCACTGTTGACTGTATTAGATGCATATGTCTACCTTTTATTTCATTATCCCAATATTGCTGCCATATTTTCAGAATATTCTTTTTAATAATTGACTTAATTTCTGACCTACTAAATAAAATCTGTATATCTACTATTTCTCGTTCTATTGCCATTTTTGCTAATGCATCAGCCTCCTCATTACCTCTTAACCCAATATGAGCTGGAACCCACACAAACTGTACCTCTAAACTAGCTTGTTTGATTGAATATAGTTCAAGTTCATTTTATTTATATAGCACATTTTATAACAGCCACTGACTGACCAAAGTGCTTTACAGAACTACAAGATTAAAACAATAAAACCATACATGAGAGCACAGCCCAAATACAGCAGCCTTATGCAGGAATAGCAAAAGCATTGTCGAACTTCAAAGATAAAAAAAAATAAGAAATAAGAAAACAGATATGGCAAAACGGTTTCAGACACATCAATGATAAAAACAGAAATGGCAGTATTAGACTTAGAAAAAAAAAAAAAAAAAATATATATATATATAGTAAGACTGACCATCCTTAATTATAGGCTAAGGAAACCAAGTGCGTTTTTAAAAGTGACTTAAAAGAAATCACGGAAGGGGCTATCCTAACTGCTAAGGGCAAATTGTTCCACAGCCGAGGCCCAACCACAGCGAATGCTCGATCACCTCTGCATTTCAGTCTGGAATGTGGGACTAGTAACAGGTTCTTATCACTCGATCTCAGACTTCTTAATGGGGTGTATGGTTGTAACAATTCAGATAGGTAGCTTGGTGCTTGGCTACATAAAGATTTATATACAAATAAAAGGATTTTAAAATCGATTCTGAAATTAACGGGTAACCAATGAAGAGACCTCAGAATTGGGGTGATATGGTCACTTTTTCGACTATTTGAGAGGAATCTTGCAGCAGCATTTTGCACTATTTGGAGACGAGCAATTTGAGTTTTCGAAATACCGCAGTAAAGTGAATTGCAATAGTCTAAACGTGAGGAGATGAAGGCGTTAACAGCCATCTCAAGAGTTTTGTGATTAAGGAAAGGTTTGACTTTCGACAGCAGACGAAGTTGATAAAAACTAGAGCTTATTACAGAGGAGATTTGTTTATCAAAGTTTAAAGACTCATCTAGTAGAACGCCCAGGTTTCGTACACGTGAGGATCTAAAAGCCGATAGACTACCTAGGTCGAGGGTGGCAGCCTGAGGATTAACAGTGGACCCAAAGACAATGATCTCGGTCTTGTTTTCATTTAGAAATAAAAAATTTTGGTCCAGCCAAAATTTAACTTCATCTAGACAACTTAATAATGGTGAAAGGGCAGAAGGATCGTTTCTCTTGATAGGTACATACATTTGTGTATCGTCTGCATAACAGTGAAAGGATACCCTATGTCTTCTTAGAATAGTGCCCAGTGGTAACATGTAGAGAGAGAAAAGAGATGGCGCTAAGATAGATCCTTGAGGAAGACCACAGGTTAGATGCGCAATGGAAGAGGAACAATTTCCTAACTTTACTCTGAAAGTTCGGCCCGAGAGATAAGACTGGAACCACTGGAGGACAATTCCTTTTAGCCCCACATAATGCTCTAGCCTGGATATCAGGATAGAGTGGTCGACGGTGTCAAAAGCTGCTGATAGATCTAAAAGTACCAGAGCCACAGAGTCACCAGTATCCGTGGATAAATAGATGTCATTTAAAACTCTCAACAGGGCAGATTCAGTACTGTGAGCAGACTTAAAACCAGATTGAAATTTTTCAGAAATGTCATTACACTTTAGGAAAAACTGGAGTTGGCCAAGAACGACTTTTTCTAGCACCTTCGAAACAAAAGGTAATGCAGAGATAGGACGGAAGTTAGTTAGCACGGCAGGATCCAGTGAAGGCTTCTTGAGTAACGGTGTGACCGTGGCCACCTTAAGGGCAGTAGGGATGGAGCCGATGAGGAGGCACTTATTTACAAATTACACTAAACCTGGCCCTACTGAATCAACAATTAATTTAAGAAACTTAGGAGAAATGATGTCGAGAGAGCAGGACGAAGGTTTCATATTTGCTATAATTTCTTTGAGGAGATTCAGAGTGATAGGCTCAAAAGTATCCCAGGTAACAGAATTCAACAACTGACTAGAGTGTTCGGTATGAGAGGGACTAGCTTTGCATCTCAGAGTGGATATTTTGTCGATGAAAAATCTCAAGAAGCTTTCACATAGCTCATCAGAAGCACCAAGCAATGTATTCACCGGATGATTTAAAACAGAGTTGATAACAGAGAATAAAACCTTGGGTCTAGAGTGGTTTGCCATAATCATGTCAGAGAAGTATGTGGCTTTAGCCGACTTTACAGCATTCTGGTAGGTCGACAAACTGGCTTTAAACAGCTGGAGTGAAATATGTAGCTTGTCCTTTTTCCATTTGCGCTCAGCCTTTCTGCTAACTTGTCTTAGTTGACGAATATCCACGTTGAGCCAAGGTTCAGATTTAGGTTTAGGTTTATAAGGCTTAAGCGGAGCAGTTTCATTTAGGGCATTCAGCCAAGCAGAGTTTAACAGAGCGAGATGCTGGTCGGCATCTATATAGGTCCAATAGCGTCGGCATCTAGGTCCAAAGAATATAATTCTTGAATTATCTCTATTACCATATCCTGTCTTGTTTCTGACTTCATCTCCTTCAAACTTATTAGAGCTGAACTACAATCTGAACATATTACTGCCTTGGATATTTTAGCTTCCCTAATCCACCTTATTGCCATAATTATTGCAAACATCTCTCCAGTATACACCGATAAACAATCTGATTGATTTCTCCTCTGTCTCTACCTGATGTGTCCTCTTTTGAATATCTGGCTTTCAAATCAAACCTCCCCTCCAAGATAAACACAGTACTGATCTACCGGCCGCCCAAACCTCACCCATCCGTTATCGCAGAGACTCATGACCTCTTCACCTCCCTCTGCTCTCCATCTTCCAATACTATCATACTTGGCCATATGAACATTCACATTGAAAATCCCTCCTCCCCGTTGGCAGCTGAATTTCTAAATGTACTGGACTGTCTCAACCTCACACAGCATGTTGATGCTCCTACTCACACCAGGGGGCGCACTTTAGACCTGGTCATTTCTGACTCTCCTTCCATCAAAAACCTGTTGGTGTATGACCTGGGCGTTTCTGATCACAGCATCATCTCCATGGACGATTCCTGCCCGTCCCACCTCCCCAAGCCTAAACGTGATATTCATTTTCGCAATATAACAAACATCAACCCTGCCATCTTGTACTCTGATCTCAAACTGCTGGCCTCAGTCAACCATCCATCAGTCAACAAATCGGGCGAACACTACAACTATTCTCTTCACTGCCTTCTGGATACACATGCCCCCCTCAAAACAAGAACTGTGTCTTTGTCATAAGCACATTTAATAACAGATGATTCTATCAGACAATGTCCTTATTCATTATGTGTGTGCATGGAGAGAGAGAGAGAGAGAGAGAGAGAGAGAGAGAGAGAGAGAGAGAGAGAGAGAGAGAAAAGGCCTACATCAAATCTTATTGAATCATATAAGCTTATATTATATTTTATTGTTACACTTTAATGGGAAATTGAATTTATTTAATGAACAAACACAAACATGTAAGTCTTTTATTTGTACACATAACACTGAAACTATGGAGTGTGTTGTGGTTCTTCATCTGCCAGAGCTTCTAACACAGGCTTCTGGCTGCTGTGTGTTAAATAAGCACCAGATGGCGCTGTCCTCCACAGTCAGGGGAAAGCCTCAGTGATTCACCAGGGGCATGTTCAAGTTCAAAACGGTGCGTAACGTTTTGCTACGGTTTCCGGGTTGAACGTCATGTTTCCTGGAAACGGCGTGCACCGGTGTGCAACGGGGTTTGAGATACGTTTTCTCTTGTTTGGTGGGTGTGTCAGAACTGCAGTCCAATCAGCAGCAACATGTATATAAAACACGGGGTATTAAAGTGAACTCGCACAATGGGTTCAAGGAAAGTAATTTACAAATGTGTTCGATGCAGCTCGGTATACGCAACAACTGAGGATATTAGAAGACATGTTTGTCGTAAGTTTTATTGTAAAAATATAGGATATCAACATAATGATGTAGTTGTTTATATTTTTAGCTTCATTGCAAGTGTATGACATTTGGTATAGAAATAAACAATGGTAATTAAGTGCTTTTCCTAAAAATGAGAAAGAAAATACAGGGTATTAAAACAGTATGACCTACAAATAAAGTCAGTATGTGAGGCTAAATAGATGTATTTTAGTCTGAATTAGGTAAGATGTGTGCTTCCATTTCAGTTTCAGCAATCCCTTCACTCGATTGGGATGTTCTCTTTTGTTCTGGGCGGCAAGTGCAGTAACTGTAACATCGAGCATATTTTGTAGTATTAAACACATATTTATACCGACTTCATCAGGCTCAGAAAATTCTTCACAAAGAACACAAAGAATGAGCCTTCTCAGCTGCCATAGTTGCAACTCTTGGGTCATCAGAACAGTGTGTTCAACGCATCACCGTTTCTGTTTAAAAAACGTTGTGCAACGTTTTGCCGGGGCTGAACGCAGCCCAGGCTTCATTTCCCCATCCCTAGGTTCATTGTTGTGATTGGTCGTAGTGTTCTCCTATTGCCTGCAGTGAGATGTTCAAACGCACGCTTGGTGCCGCCCCTCGAGCTGGCCGATTTTCATCAGTCGACCCCAGACCATTAATCTTTTAGATTTAGGTCTGGATTTCCAGGCTAGGAACTATAGGCAACGTCAGCACATTGAAATTAGCAAGCCACATTATTTAAATGTGAAATGTGTCAAGAAGCTCAGGGCAAGTAATGAACCGGTGTTTGTGTGTTAATAAAGGAGTCTGGATCGGATATATTTCTCAGGGCTGGAGAGAGTAAAGCAGAACGTTATAATCCATGTGGAGAAACTCTTCCAGAAGACATTTAATATCATGTGCAAACACTTTAAAAACTGTTTAAGAATTGAGGAGTCATGGATAGTGGATAACGTTTCAGTAGTAAACCAATTTTATCACTAATAATTTAATGATGTTATTTATAGAATTGAACTGCATGCAGGAAACTCTAAAATAAGAAAGTGGAACTAACAGAAATACTCTCGTGTGCAAAAGTAGAGCCTGTTCATCGTGTTCAGTCTGAAGCGTTGAGCGTAAGTGTGTTTGAGCCAGTGTGGTGAACAATATTGTCACATTATGTGCGGTTTAGTGTTGTTTTCATGGACTTTCAGGTTCTTGTCATTTGTCACATGTCTTTGTTCAGATTCCCCCACTCATCTATCTCTGGTCACAGTCATTATTAGTTCATCCGTGTCAGCTGTGTGTTATTACAGTTTTTTTCGATTGCTAAACGACAGTGGGCACAACTGGAGTCACATGTGCAAAACTCTAACAGTCTGCACAGCAGCAGTTCATGTGGACCAAACTCTAGTTCGTTTTTCATTGCTTGAACACAGTTTTCAAAACTCTACACACTTATCCCATGACTTTAATGATGTTTTATTAACAAAGTTCGGGAGGAACACGTTCTAATGATCAAACAATCAAGTCATTCCAACCAGCTGTCAGCAATCAGTAATCAACAGGTCCAGTGCCATAGAGAGAGAGAGTTGCGACACTCCCATAGACCTCCGTTGTAAATAATGGCGGCGCTTTTAACCGCCTACTTCCGGGATATGAAGATCGGAATAGTTCCAAACACTGTCATTTGGGCGTTGGACACCATTCACTTACATTGCTGCGCGTCGAGTTGTTCCAGAGTTAAGTTGCCGAAATATCGACCTCTTTTGAATTGTCAACTGTCTATATTGTATCAGAGGCCCTTTGCGATGCTTATACTGGTCTTCATTTGTACATGCACAGCGTAATTATTTATATTTTATGTTGGTTGTTTCAACCAATTTTCAAGCACTGCCTGCTAGCTAACGTTAGTTAGCTAGCGCGACTTCGTCAGCTAAGAGTTCGGTAATGAATCGCTACCACCTTTATAGCAACTTTTATTTAATTTAATTTTTTGGGATATACTAACTTTTCATTATGTTATTATTGTCTTGTGTGAAGCGGCTTGTGAGAACAATGCTGGACCTTTAGGATTGTTATGGCCATCACCAGTCCTGTCTGTTTCATGGATCACCTGCCCCTGGTTTTTGTTTTTCTTGTTCACACACACAAGCACACATTTTTGTTGTCTGTGTAGCACCGGTATCACACCACTTACTGCGCCACTGGACCAGTTCTAGGTTCTAAGGAGTGGGGAGCAAAAAATAATTACACCAGAGACCGTTGCTTTAAATACAAAAGGCCGGCAATTTACTGAATGCAAAACACACATAGAATAAACAGAATGCAAAACAAAAAGAATACCCTGCAGGTTCTGTATAATAAATGAAAAGGTATTTCACTCTCTTTTTGTTCTTTAGTTCACCTAAGTTATTTTAGTCAGACTAATCTAAGTTAGACCGGTCTTTTCCTAGGTTGTATCTATTTTAGAATTCCTATTTTTCTTCCTGAGTTAACTCTTTTTCCTTTCTTTTACAGGTAAGAAAATACCTTCAATTTACACAACCAAATCAAAGTGGACCACAAGCATTTCAAGTAACATTCAAACAAATGAACTCAATATGAAAATAAAAGTGTGAAACCTTAAACTCAAGTTCAAGTCCAAATGTGAGTTCAATTGTTCAGTTCGATTCAGTCCAAAAATAATAGTTCAATCGGTTTCCAGTTCAGTTCAAAAACAATTTCTGATACTCCTACCACTCTGGCAGCGAGTCACCATACGCAGCAGATTTCCTCACTGATGCGATGGAGAAGATGAGTTGAAAGTCTGGGTCTGGCTCGCCATCTTGAATCCCGTCTGTGCATGTGCACACCCGCACACTGCAGGCCAATCCTCGCTCCGACCGAGCCTCAAACCAAGCAAAAAAACCTGACCTGTGTAACAGGTCATAAGCACAATAAATCAGTTTTTAAATCCTCAAATCACACAAATAAATGTTTCACAGTCTCTGAGTTGTAACGTTACTGTTACAGTGCTTTTTCACCTCTAAAATGGCGGCGGAGCGGTCTCTTTTAACTCACGGCTCCGTTTCCACACAACTACCGCACACATCTTTCATTTACAAAGCATACATTCACTTTTATAACATTCACAGTTTTCATAAACCCCAAATATTAACTGGTAGACAGTTTATGGCGAAGCATTTCCTTGTAAACAGCTACGTTTTTAATGTTAGCTCTCCGCCAGAGAAGGAAAAAAAATACAACACGGTAAAATGCAAGAAAACAACACAAACTCACCAAAACCAGTGTGGCTTAGTTCTCATAAAATCCCTGTCAGTTCCCGACCAGGTAAGTTATGTTTTTCAACTGCAAAATCAACTTTTTCACTCTTTTCTCTGCTTATTAAACACAGTTCGTTCTCTCCGATCTCTCCTCTGCTCTCTCCCTCAGGCCTCTGCTGCAGCGTCACTGAAGTACTGCGTCTAACGTCACTAGTCCCTTAAAGGGGCAGTGACATGAATTTTCTGACCGCATACTTTTAATCTTAAACATTAAATTGTTGTATTAACATTTTTAACTCTGATGAATAAACTTACATTAAATGAATCACTTAACTTTCAAACTTATTTATGCAGCTTTTAAACTATTTATTCTTATTTATGTCATTTTAACATGGGTTACATCCTCCCCTCTTTACCTAATGCACGTCCCTGTGCATTCTGAATCTATACTGTCATAACTCTAGGGGTTTTTGGAAAGCTAGGCTCTTTAAGGGAATCTGTAAACACATCACTCAAGGTTTGAAATAAAGACTGAACTATTGTAACCAACGGGTTCCCTAGCTCAGGGTAAGTCAGTCTTTTAGCCGCTTTTCTGTCTCTGATAGGTCTTCTAGAACAGTCACCTTCTGTCTGGATGTCAGTTTGGTCCATAACACTTGTGTTTTCTTTGCCCTCCTGAGCAGGTTGAGTAGGAGGATGGACATTATCCAGGTCTTCCTCAGGTAGGTTTCCAGTTTCCTGTCCAACGGTTGAGCTGCTCTCTTCAGGATCAGGTAAGTCATTGTTTCCAGGGTCAGGTAAGTCATAGTTTCCAGGGTCAGGTAAGTCATAGTCTGCAGGATCAGGTAAGTCATAGTCTACAGGATCAGGTAAGTTCAGGTCACAAGTCTCTACTGGAACATCCTCAGGAAGAGCTTTGGCTACGTTTGAAGGACCTTGCTTAACAGCAGTCAACTCTTTGGAGGGCTCCGGTTCAATCCTTTCTGGTAAGTGTTCTATGGGTTCAGGTGTCGGGTCAAACCCTAGTATTTCCACTCTTAGGTTTCTGTGTCCATCATAGTGATATTCCTCAGAGTCAGATTGGGATTCATCCCCATCAACTCCATCTGAACTGTCATTTTTAGGATGTTGTCGAGTTCTTGGTCGTCTCACTGCCATTGACGGGTTAGTTTCACTTTCGATTGAAGTCACAGGAAGGAAACCGCATGGCAGCAGGAGGTCACGATGAAGAGTTCTTTGTGGACCATCTTTTGTCTCAGGCCTCACAACATACACTGGGACGTCTCCAGACTGTCTCTGGACAATATACACATCGGACTCCCACTTGTCGGCCAACTTGTGCTTGCCTCTAAGGCGGACGTTTCGGACCAAGACTCTGTCGCCTTCCTTCAAGGTGGAGTCAACAACATGCTTGTCAAACCTCGCTTTGTTGCGACTGGCTGTCTTTTTAGCATTCTCAGTTGCTACTTTGTAACTGTCTTCGAGTTGGGATTTCAGGTTGCGAACATATTGCGAGTGTGAGCCTGGCTGGTGATTGACTGGTAGGCCAAAGGCTAGGTCAACTGGTAATCTTGGCTGACGCCCGAACATTAACTCGTAAGGGGTAAAACCAGTTGTCTCGTTTTTAGTACAATTATAAGCGTGTACTAAAGGTTTGACGTAATCCCGCCAGTGACTCTTTTTCTGATTCTCGAGGGTTCCCAACATGTTGAGCAGGGTCCTGTTGAAGCGTTCTACAGGGTTCCCTCTCGGATGGTAAGGGGTGGTTCTTATCTTTTGAGTGCCAATGAGCTCACACAGTTCTTTTATTGTTCGGGACTCAAAGTCGGGACCTTGGTCACTGTGGAGTTTTTCAGGGATGCCATAATGGACGAAAAAGTGGTCCCACAGGCTCTTGGCCACTGTCCTGGCTTTCTGATTCGGGGTGGGGACGGCCACTGCATATTTTGTAAAATGGTCGGTAATGACCAGAATGTCTTTGGTGTTACTGGAGTCCGGCTCCACACTGAGAAAATCCATGCATACAAGTTCGAGTGGTCTTGTAGCGATGATGTTGACGAGTGGTGCGGCTTTCTCAGTCATAGCCTTACGTCGTATGCAGCGGTCGCAGGTTTTGACCTTAGCTTCCACCTCAGCTGACATTTTGGGCCAATAGAAACGCTTCCGGACGAGATCTAGAGTGCGCTCTACGCCCATGTGGCCCATGTGGTCATGGAGGCTCTTTAGGACTAATGATCTCAGGACTTCGGGGAGCACAAGCTGGTAGTGAGTCTGAGCACCCTCTTGCCGCTTGCGATACAAGACACCATTTAAGACAGTAAGTTTGTCCCACTCTCTTAATAAGAGACCAAGCTCAGGAAGTTCCTTCCTCAAGGATGGTGGGGGTTTCTCTTCTAACTCCACTTGCCTGAGTACTTCACGGATGCAGGGATCAGCATTTTGCTTGTCTCTTAATTCAGCTGGTGCTAATGAAGGGATGACAGGTAAGCCACCAAGCTGATCCTCTTCTTCAAAGCTTTGTGGGAGAGCCTTTGGATGATGGGCAAGTGACACAACCAAGGTGGTGCCGGGTGATGTTTCCCCAGAGTGATTGTCGATCACTTGGCGAACCAAGTGCTTCTCACAGATAGCTTTGATGGTGTTTTCACCCAGGTGTGGATAATCAGTCTCTGACAAGTGTCTTTTTGTGAATTGTTGTATCCTCTCCAACTCTTTTTGTGATGATGTGTCATCAGGTAATCTGCCGTGGGGACGCCTGGACAGCCCGTCCGCGTCTTGATTTTGCTTACCGGCTCTGTATTGTAGCTGGAAATCAAATGTCGACAGAGCGGCTAACCATCTGTAGCTCGTGGCGTCGAGTTTAGCAGAGGTAAGAATATATGTTAATGGGTTGCTATCGGTGACAGCAAGGAACGTATTCCCGTATAGGTAGTCCTGGAATTTCTCTGTCACTGCCCATTTAAGGGCAAGAAATTCTAATTTGTGCGCAGGATACCTGGACTCACATTTCGACAGACCTCGACTTGCATAGGCAACCACTCGTTTCCGTCCCTGTTGCTCCTGGTAAAGGGCAGCACCGAGTCCTGAGGTGCTCGCATCTGTGTGTAAGATGTAGGGGAGCTTGGGGTCAGCAAACCCGAGGATGGGTGCTGTTGTCAGTTTTTCGATTATGGTGTCGAACGCTGCCTGGCAAGCAGGCGTCCATCTGTCACCAAAGAGGTCCTTTGGGTTGTAGTATTTCTCAGGGTTCTCTGTGGTTTTAGTGCGCTTTCTCAGCGGCGGATAGCCAGCAGTGAGCTCGTTGAGCGGCTTCACAATCTTTGAGTAGTCTTTTACGAACCGGCGGTAATAACCGCAGAAACCCAGGAAGGTTCTTAGCTCTTTCAGGTTGTTTGGTTTTGGCCAGGTTTTTAATGCTGCTACTTTGTCTGGATCAGTTTCGATGCCCCTTTCAGACACGATGTGGCCGAGGTACTTTACAGAAGTTTGGAAGAACTTGCACTTCCCTGGTGACAGTTTCAAGCCAAACTCTTTCAATTGGTTGAGCACGCGCATCAACCTTTCCTCGTGTTCCTCCAGTGTCGAGGAGAAGATGATGAGGTCATCAAGAAAAACTAGGGCTTGCTTCAAGTTCAACTCTCCCATACAGCGCTCCATAAGCCTCTGGAACGTACTAGGGGCGTTAGTTATCCCCTGAGGCATCCTGTTGAACTCGAAGAATCCTAGTGGACAGACGAATGCGGTTTTGTGTTTGTCTGCTTCCTCCATCTCTATTTGATAGAAGCCTGATTTGAGATCGAGCACTGAGAACCACCTGGACCCGGTCAACGCTGAGAATGACTCCTCAAGATTAGGTAAGGCATATGAATCTTTTACTGTTTGGGTGTTCAATTTTCTGTAGTCTATGCAGAGTCTGACATCGCCATTCTTTTTCCTGACGACGACAATCGGCGAGGAGAAGGGCGACTCCGATTCACGGATGACTTCTGCATCAAGGAGTTGCTGGAGATGGTTACGCACAGCCTCTATATCTTGGGGGTGTATAGGTCTTGGTCTATGTTTGAATGTTGTCTCGTCACTGAGGGTTATGTGGTGTTTTATTTTGTCAGTGCGACCAAAATCAAGCTCGTGCAGTGCAAACACCTCCGGCATGGAACTTAATTTCTCAATTATCCTCTCTTTCCACTCATTGGGTACAGGAGAGTCAGTGAAGTCAAGGTTGAGATTTAATTTTTGGTCAGGTTTGGTGGGAAGGTCTGAGTCAGGGGTCTTAATTGATTAAACACTCTTGACAGCGTGTATCTCTGCTATTACAGCCTTTGGAGATAGGGTGATGTCATGATGTGACTCATTCTTGAGCATGACTGGTATGCAGCGTGGTAGTTTCGGTGGCAGGCTTACCAAGCTATCGGTCACCAGAATGCCACCTGGCAGGGAAGATGACTTTGGTGACTCTACAATCACCCACTTTCCAACATCAGTTGTCCTGCGGCTCACTGATCCTTCAAGGACTTTGGTCTGTCCAGCTGCAATAGTCTCAAAGTCCCTACTATGAAGCCTCACCTCTCCTAGACTGGAATCAACAGACTGTCTTTTCCTGATTTCAAGGGTCTTTAAGACAACTTTGTATCCGTAAGGAAGAGACTCATAGTTCTGAGGTGCGATATCTGCATACTTTTCATAGAGAACATCCAAAGTATTTGTGCCTATAAGCACTGATGACAAGGTGGAGCGCATGTCAGGTACAACCAAAACCAGTGTGGGCACCTCAATGTCCGCTCCAAGCAAGCTCTTTGGGAATCTGATGGTGGCCTCAACATAGCCAAGGTAAGGGACGCTTTGGCCGTTGGCTCCTTCCACTTCAAGCAGGTCATTCAAGGAATTCATAGGTAAGTGAGAAAGGTTCTCTAAATAGAAAGAGTTGGGGATCGTTGTTACTTGAGAGCCTGAATCCAACAAGCATCTGCAGTCTTTGTTACCAATGGTCACTTGTGCAGTGCACTTGGCTCCAATCAGCCCTTTTGGCAGGGTCACTGTCTGTTTTTGTGTGTGAGAGTACACACGGGCTCTGTGCAGCTTCTTTTTGGGACACTTTGTCTGTGTTCCAGTCCCCGTTTGTCCCACAACCGGAACTGGGTCTAGTTTAAATGGTCAGGCTTTGAAGCACCATTTTCAATGTCCCACGTTAACTGCTTTTCTCTTAGCTGCTTCCTCTTCTCAGCTACAAGAGATGGGTTCGGCTCACTTTCACACTGAGGCTTAATGTGTCCGTCCTCTCCACATCTAAAGCAATACCAGGGCCTTGGTCTATTGCTTGTGTTGTTGTTTACATCTCGGCTGTGGTGCGGCCTTTGAGATGTTGGAGTGATCGCTGTTTGGGGAGCTACTGGTCTGGCAGCTTGTTTAGCCTTTCTACTGTCTTTCTGTGTGATACGTGTGAGCTGGGACTGTAAATCAGCTATTTGTTTCTTTAGGTCTTGGATTTCGGACCTGTGATCAAGAGCTGGCTGAGATGGGTTGCAGTCTTCTTCACTCTGCACATAAATACCTTGATAATAAGAAGACACTCTTGGCTTCGCAATATTGAGGTGCCGTTTCATGCGGGATGCTTTGGAAGTACGCTTATCTTCTGCTATGCGGAGTAACAGGAGAAGTTCAGCAAAGGTAGGTGGGTTCTGTTTCTTTTGTTCTAGCTGGAGTTCAGCTATTAAGATGTTGTCCCAGCAGCCTCTGACAAACTGTCTGAGAAGATGCCGGTCAAGGTCACTTGCGGTTACACCTCCCCTCCTGAGGGTGGTGTTCAGCATCACCTGTAGCCGTTGTAGATAAGCTGAGGGTTTCTCACCGTTATCTTGCATTGTGTTAAGATACTTTGCGAAAAGGTCATCTCCATCCTCGACAGTGCCGAAAGCGGAGTCCAAGATCTCTAAGTACGCATTAAGGGGAGATTCAGGTGTCAGGTGCTTCACAATATCGATGGCAGGTGATAAGAGACTTTCAAGAAGCTTTCGTGACTTGTAAAGATTAGACTGCGTAGTGTCTTTAAGGAGAAGTTCCACATTGGAACGCCATGTCTCATAATCCACTTCATTGTTGGATCGGGGGAAACGCCCAGAGAAGGGTCTGAGTCTCAAAGAAGTGTGCACCTGCAAAGCAGAATCTTCATTTCTCACTATGTGCTCGACTATTACTTTTTGTATGTCAGGTGGGTTGACGTCAGAAAGTTTCAGAGCAGGCTGTGTCTTTTCTTTAGATGGTGGTGGAGACCAATGATGTTGAACATGCTGCCCCGGGGCCGTACTGGGCAGGGGGCTTACCTGTGCAGCATTTTCAGGGCCATATTGCCCTGGAGCATCAGGTGAGTTCTGTTCCATATCTTCATCTTGGGTTTCTGATTGATCTAGATCAACACTCTCACTGATGACGGAGAGCTCTTCTCTAAGGACAGCTGCAAAGTCTTTGCCAGTCAGTTTTGCAATGTCCTTTAACTCTGAAAGGTAAGTCTGTGTAGCTGTTTTGCTAGCTACAGGTGTGTAGACACTGGCTAAGGCTCTAATGTGATAAATGACATCAGTCTGAGTCTTACTGTTGAGTCTGTGTGGCAATGAAGGTAAGAGAGACTGCATAGCTGTACCATACACATACTCTACTACGACCTGTTTGTCTGACGCTGGCTCAGCGAAATCTACTGGGATTACCCTTTGAATGGAACCATATTGTTTCAGGAAATCATACAGTTCTTCATCAGTTTCTGTACCGGCTATACCACTAACTATGACTGAGTTAGGGATTTTCACACTACTCGTTTGAATAACATCCATAATGAATCACTGATAACAGTACTATACGGTCTCTGGTTTCTAGTTTTAAATGCTTTAAGCCACTCCTGGCTGGCTCGCCAAGTTGTAGCACCGGTATCACACCACTTACTGCGCCACTGGACCAGTTCTAGGTTCTAAGGAGTGGGGAGCAAAAAATAATTACACCAGAGACCGTTGCTTTAAATACAAAAGGCCGGCAATTTACTGAATGCAAAACACACATAGAATAAACAGAATGCAAAACAAAAAGAATACCCTGCAGGTTCTGTATAATAAATGAAAAGGTATTTCACTCTCTTTTTGTTCTTTAGTTCACCTAAGTTATTTTAGTCAGACTAATCTAAGTTAGACCGGTCTTTTCCTAGGTTGTATCTATTTTAGAATTCCTATTTTTCTTCCTGAGTTAACTCTTTTTCCTTTCTTTTACAGGTAAGAAAATACCTTCAATTTACACAACCAAATCAAAGTGGACCACAAGCATTTCAAGTAACATTCAAACAAATGAACTCAATATGAAAATAAAAGTGTGAAACCTTAAACTCAAGTTCAAGTCCAAATGTGAGTTCAATTGTTCAGTTCGATTCAGTCCAAAAATAATAGTTCAATCGGTTTCCAGTTCAGTTCAAAAACAATTTCTGATACTCCTACCACTCTGGCAGCGAGTCACCATACGCAGCAGATTTCCTCACTGATGCGATGGAGAAGATGAGTTGAAAGTCTGGGTCTGGCTCGCCATCTTGAATCCCGTCTGTGCATGTGCACACCCGCACACTGCAGGCCAATCCTCGCTCCGACCGAGCCTCAAACCAAGCAAAAAAACCTGACCTGTGTAACAGGTCATAAGCACAATAAATCAGTTTTTAAATCCTCAAATCACACAAATAAATGTTTCACAGTCTCTGAGTTGTAACGTTACTGTTACAGTGCTTTTTCACCTCTAAAATGGCGGCGGAGCGGTCTCTTTTAACTCACGGCTCCGTTTCCACACAACTACCGCACACATCTTTCATTTACAAAGCATACATTCACTTTTATAACATTCACAGTTTTCATAAACCCCAAATATTAACTGGTAGACAGTTTATGGCGAAGCATTTCCTTGTAAACAGCTACGTTTTTAATGTTAGCTCTCCGCCAGAGAAGGAAAAAAAATACAACACGGTAAAATGCAAGAAAACAACACAAACTCACCAAAACCAGTGTGGCTTAGTTCTCATAAAATCCCTGTCAGTTCCCGACCAGGTAAGTTATGTTTTTCAACTGCAAAATCAACTTTTTCACTCTTTTCTCTGCTTATTAAACACAGTTCGTTCTCTCCGATCTCTCCTCTGCTCTCTCCCTCAGGCCTCTGCTGCAGCGTCACTGAAGTACTGCGTCTAACGTCACTAGTCCCTTAAAGGGGCAGTGACATGAATTTTCTGACCGCATACTTTTAATCTTAAACATTAAATTGTTGTATTAACATTTTTAACTCTGATGAATAAACTTACATTAAATGAATCACTTAACTTTCAAACTTATTTATGCAGCTTTTAAACTATTTATTCTTATTTATGTCATTTTAACATGGGTTACATCTGTCATTGTTTAATAAAAAATATTTTATTTGAAAACCTTCATTTGTATCAGCCATGCTTAAATTCGTTTTTAATCTGTTATAGTTTTGATAATGTGTATGGCTTAATCTTAAAATAATATTCTTAGTCTTAACATGATCATGTGTCACGTTGTGGTCCTGGGGGTGGCCACTTTCATCAGAAGAAGTGAGCTAGCTTCTAAGCGAATTCTGAACGGACCGCCACGGCAGACCTCTTTGCGTGATCACGAAGGTAGGCTAATGGCTGAATCAAAATTTATAAGCAAAATCACGGGAATCAATAGCCTAATACAGCCCAGTTGTGCTAAAATAAATATCATGAGACGTCCATCATCAGATGAATGATATGGAAAAGTTAAGTTAGAGCCGCTAAAGCCAGTGCTACTACCCATGCGAACATGAACACTATAAGCTTTTCCCTCCAAAAATATAGCCTAAAACGTATCTCCAAATGCAAAACTGACATTAACAAAATGCAATAATGCTATAACAGCTGAAAAAGTACTTGGGTGTGTGTTTTATTTTATATTTACCGTTCAATAATGCAATCGCTGCTGTCTGTCCCATAGAAGAACATGACAGCCAGCGTACGTTTTGGAACTATTGGGGCTTACATGAACCACGTGACAGCCATAGCGGCGACATCAAAGAGTGTCGCAACTCTCTCTCTCTATGGCTCTGAACAGGTCCACTCAATCAGCATGATTAAAGGCCTATAAATACTCACAGTCGACTCACCCATTATCCTTGACAGTTTTCAGCATCCCTCCACCACCCCATCTCCTCACACTTACCTGGTTATCTTCCTAACCAAGAGATACGGGGGGAGTACTCTGGGTTCGGGCCCAATTTCCGAGCTCGGAGCCCTCCCCCCGGACAGCACGCCAAATACGCATAACTATTTATTCTCTGATCATTTGTAAGTGTGAACTCGTGAAACCACAACCTGCACAACACTGTGGATTTACAGCACTTTGTTCAAATGCTAACACACTGCTGTCAAAACTGTGAACCACACATTCAAAACAGAATAGGTTTCAGCCTTGTGCCTTTTAAACACTGATGACTGCAATTTCAGCTGAAAGGCTCCCATACACAAAATAAATATATTTGAAATATATTTTTGGAATATAAGCAAATATTCGAAATTGGCCCAATAAATATATTTTAGTTAAATATATGTAAATATATTTCACACTTACTGTAACATCATATATTTTTGTTATATTTCAGAATATATTTCAAAATGATAAATATAAGTGACCAACAATGCAAATATACTTCAATGTATTTGGAATATATGCCACATATATTTTCAACACTTTACGTAAAATATATTTCAATATATATATATTTTTTTTTCTGTATGGGTGGAGGTGGAAAGTGTTTGGTCACCACCCACATGACCAAATGTCTCTTTTGGAAGCCATGCGTGCCGGCTGTGAGGACACGAGTGGTTCTTCCACAGGTGCATGGCAAGAGAGAACATTAGATGTGATGTTGATGAAAACCTGTGGCCTGATGCTAGAGAGAGGCAGGATTAGCCCCTCAATTATTTGTTCGAATTACAGTATGTACTTTCAGTTTCTACCTTTTTTTTCTCATTACTGTAATTCCGTAAATTACTACAGACTATTGAAGCAAACTGCTAGTTTTCATTTACCTTAAAGAATTATGTTCTAAAATTTTAAATAAATCATGTGAAAGAATGTCACTCTTTTCTTTGAAGAAAATATTACTTTGTATGAAGTCACTGAAATTGTTCAAACTGTAAAGATGAAAAGTTTGTATTTTCTGTATTGGTGTTTGATGCTAGTGTTTTTACTCTCAGTGTGTTCTGAGTGACAGTGTGTGTTATCTCAGTGAGGGTTGTGTGTAGTGTTTTTACTCTCAGTGTGTTCTGAGTGACAGTGTGTGTTATCTCAGTGAGGGTTGTGTATAGTGTTTGGCTGCACTGAGCCTGTTTTGAGCCATGTGTTAAGAGTTGTGTTGCTTGAAGTGAGTTTTGCAGGTGATGTGAACTGTTTAGCTCAGGTGACTGTTGGTAGTGCAGACTGTAGTTAGAGTTTTGCACATGTAGCTCCAGTTGTGCTCACTGTCGTTTAGCAATCGAAAAAAACTGTAATGATCCTCGGTTTTGTTTGCTTTATAAGTTCATCCCTCACATTCATTCTCTGTTTGGTGTGTGTGTGTGTGTGTGTGTGTGTGTGTGTGTGTGTGTGTGTGTGTGTGTGTGTGTGTGTGTGTGTGTGTGTGTGTGTGTGTGTGTGTGTGTGTGTGTGTGTGTGTGTGAGACAATGTGTGTGTGTGTGACAATGTGTGTGTGTGTGACAATGTGTGTGTGTGTGTGTGACAATGTGTGTGTGTCTGTCTGTCTGTCTGTCTGTCTGTGCGTGCGTCTGTGTCTGTGTCCGCTCTGCTGCCTGTTTAGACTCACACCTGTTGGGATTATTCCATTAAACCGTGTGTTGGAACTGTGGAAGCCTCAGACCCCGCAACGATTGTTCATTTTCTTGTTTTCTGTTTCATTCAACCAATAACTGATTTGATTGTTCACTTCCAGTTTTAAATGATTGTTGTCCAACTATTTTAGCTTTAATAAAAATAAAAAAAAGATTTGAATGGGAACTCGCGCCTCTTGCCCTCTTCTAAGTGTGTCTTTATTTGGACAGTTTTTCCGCGTTATTTCGAGCTGGTGTAGAATTGAGCACTTGCTATATGAGCAATAATGAAAAATACATTTGTATTGAATTCCACTTGAATTCTAGTGAAGCAACACTTATCAGAGTTTCATCTCTCAGGCTGTCAGACGAGAGGAAGTTAATAACCACAGGAGGAGATGATGATGTTTAAAGGAGGAGCTGTAACTATATCTAATGAAGAGGAAGACTGACAGAAACAGAAAATGGCTGATAAGTGTGATCTGTGTCTGCTGGGACTGATCATTCTCTCTTCACTTCTCACAGGTAAAGAAATCTGTATTTTCTCTAAAGACATTTAGTGGAATTAGTCTGGAAAGAGTTCATTTGAACATGCTCAGTTTATTCTTGCACACATTCACGTTGTGATCTCAGAGTTGTGTATTGATACACACAGATCATACTGTATTATTCCTGATACTGGACATAGTGTCACTCAAACATCTGATGATGAAGAATTATCTTCATATTAAGAGTGTGTCAGTGATTTGAACAGCTCTCTGATAAAGACTAATAGTTTATTCTGGAGAGTGTGTTGTTTGCTTTAAGTCAGGAAAAATACTATGATTTAAAACTTCTGCTTTTTATGCTGGTGTGTTTTATGTTTCATTTATTAATATATATCATAATGATCACTGAGATATACTGTGTTTCAGGAACCAGTGGAGAGGATGTGTTCATCAGTTCTGGTGAAAATGTCTCTCTGTCCTGTAATAAAGCTCTTTCTGGCTGCAAATCAACTACATGGGCCTACTATAACAGATTCAGTCATCCAGAAGAAGTTAAACTGATTATTGGAGGGATAAAGAATAAAGACACAGAGAGACATGAGAGACTGAGTCTGGAGTCTGACTGCTCTCTGAACATCAAGAACGTCACATTAGAAGATTATGGATTTTACAGATGCAGACAATATGTGAATTATAGACCACAAGGACCTGATGCTGATATTTTTCTGCATGTTCTTCATGGTAAGTTTATGATTATGTGGTCAATTTAAAAAGGGCAGATTCTCCCTTTAAACTCAGATGATGATTGAAGAGTCTGTGATTTGTGTCTTGTGTTCAGTTTCAGTGTCTCCATCATCATCATCATCATCATCATCACCTTCATCATCTTCATCCTCACAGACTGAGATCAGTCCAGGCCGCTCTGTGACTCTCTTCTGTCAGTTGTATTCATATGATGGACGTTCCTGTAATGATCGGGTCAGTTCTGAGGGAGTTGAGCTGTTGTGGGTGAATCAGGCTGGTGTTGATCTGAAGACAGACTCCAGATATCAGATATTATCATCATCAGCTCCAGATCAAGATCGCTGTATCATCACTCTGACTACAACACTCCTGAATGAAGATGACAACAGAGAGTGGAGATGTCAGCTTACTCTCAGAAATCAACTCGAGACCTCAGTCAGATACACTGTCAAGTATTCAGGTGAGAAAACACTCTTTTCTGACAGATTTGTGAAAACTTCCACAGATTGGCTCTACTCTTTCTGATGGCTTCATACGTTTTGGAGTTGTAAAATATTAGTGGTCAAAGTCATAAACTGCATAACAATCCTGTAATGATATTAGCTCAAAGGGGAAATATTAATAATAATCCATAATTACCAATTATGATAAATTATGAATATTTGGGTCAGTTA
Organism: Leuciscus leuciscus; assembly: GCF_965113295.1. Taxonomy (NCBI): domain Eukaryota; kingdom Metazoa; phylum Chordata; class Actinopteri; order Cypriniformes; family Leuciscidae; genus Leuciscus; species Leuciscus leuciscus. Next base: position 7,175,519 of record NC_138725.1, read on the forward strand.
ATTAGATTAACTTTGAGGTAAGCCAAATTAATATTACAATCAATTAATCAGTTCCTCTTTGATTATTCTGTTGATTTAAAAATCTTGCTTTCCCCTGTTGTTTAATTTCATGGAAACAGACACCAGTGATTTTGCAAAGAGATCTCTTATTTAATTGGGTTATAAAACATAGGAGGAAGAGACAATGGACCAAGCTAAGGTCTAATTCAGCTTCTCAGTCACCTTCTTTACATTTCCGTCTCTTCCTGATTTTCGGACAAACAGGGCTTGGTTTTTATATCCCTGACCAAGGAAAAAAACTACATCACCATAGGAACACATACATTCAGCAGAAAAACATATGGTTTCCATTAACGTTGGAATGTATTCCCCTTATGCTATGCATATACATTTCAGTCCAGCAGCAGCACACACTCAAGTCCAAAGTCTCCCAAAGTCTCTCCCACATATTCACAAAATACAATGAGTACAAATAATTATGAATGTATATAAAGAGTATAAAAGAGATACATAATACTACTGATTATGAATATTAATAAAAAGTAATAATAATACTAAAAACAACAGTAAATGATGAAATTTGAGTCTTCAGTCCCTCCACTGGAACTACGGCCGTCAGTTCCACCATCATTCCCAGGTTGCGACCCTATAGAAGTGATAGTGAGGAGGAAAAGCAGACCAAGAAATAGAATAGAAGACAGAAGAATAGAAAAAGAAAAGAAGAAAAACAAAATAACAAAGAACCCCAACCATGTTATGTCCCCGTACTATGTGTTAATTTAACATCTATGTGTAAGCATTTAAAAATGAACCCCAATCATCTAAGAAAAGAAAAGCTAATAATTCTTCCGCCAGTGCCTTGACTCGTTAATTACTTAACTCCTCAAGTTCCTGGCCAAAACAACAAACTAAAATAAACGTTGATCTTAAAGGATTCTATCCCTCGGGGTTGAAAATCAATAGGCGGGTGTTCATTGTTTGTGAGGTTGTGTTTTGTATGTAGTGTAGAATGTGTAAAATCTCTTATTTCACACAGAATTTCCCATTCTTGGATCTATCAATATGTCTCGTATTGAGAATAACTTACAACCATCTCTAATCAATGTCAATGGACTTGATTCCTGAAATGGAAGCAGAGAAATAATTAAACATCACTTCTTTATTCCCAATCTTTAAAGCTAATGGATGAACAGTGCTCAGTATCAGGCCATAAGCCGTCATTATCATTTTGTTCATTCACTAAGCAAGGTTTAACTTGTGACCAATGATACCATCTATCTGTTCCTACACCCTTCCCTTTAAGGCAAACACTTGTATCGGTTGTTAAGAGTATCTCATATGGTCCCTCCCATCTAGGCTCTAAACCTTTCCTAGCAATGCGTTTGACCATAACAAAACTGCCTAACTCAGGAATGTGTGGAATATCAGTAGTGGTATGTTTTTCATCCCATTGCTGTTGAGCTTCTCGCACTTTCTTATTATTGTCTTTGGTAGCTTTGTCCAGCATTGTGAGATAATGTCGTAACTTCTCTTGGAACAAAGTAGAATCTCCTCCCGTTCCCGCAGGTGGCGGAGCATCAGGAGGTAGGACCATTGCTCTTCCAGTCATCAGTTCAAAAGGAGTTAGTCCTGTTACTCTGTTTGGAGTTGCTCTCAAGTTCCACAGAATAGCAGGTAATAACTTATGCCAACCTTGGCCAGTTTGCAGAATGGCTTTGGTAAGAGCGGTTTTCAACGATCTGTTCATTCGTTCTACCATGCCTGAGCTTTCCGGATGGTACGGAATGTGAAACTTCTGTTTGATCCCCATCAATTTCATTGCTTCCTTCATCAGTTTTCCAGTGAAGTGAGTTCCATTGTCAGAATCAACTTCATATGGAAGACCCCAGCGAGGAAAAACTTCTTCCACCATTACTCGTGCTGCCGCTTCAGCTGTGCAAGTTCTCGTAGGGAATGCTTCCACCCACCTAGTAAATCTGTCCATGATTACTAGAATGTATTGGTACCCTTCACTGGGTGATAAAGGTCCTGTGAAATCGATTTGGAGGTGTGTCCATGGACCCGTTGGTCTGGGTGCATGTGACATTCGCACCTTTACAGATTTTCCCACATTTGCTTTCATGCAAATTAAGCATCTTCTACAGTAATCATCAATGTCTCTCATCATTCGTGGCCACCACCACGTCTCACTGATTTGAGCTTTCATTGCTTTTGCTCCAGCATGCACTTTTCCATGATACAGCTGCATTAGTTCTCTTCTTGTTCCAATCGGCATCACCACTTGTCCGGTTGGAATTCTCCAGATGCCTTGATCATCCTCTTTTGCTCCTGCTTTTATCCATTGTTCTTTCTCTTCATCTGTCTCTATTTGATATGACAGAAGATGATGCTCAGGATTATCTTTGCTGTTTTCCTGTACCATGGTAACAGGAGTAAGAGGTAGTAAAGCTGCTTCTCTAGCTGCTGCATCTGCTGCCGCGTTTCCTTGACTTTCTTTGGACTTGTCTGATTGATGTGATTTTACTTTGATCACGGCTGCTTCTCTTGGTAAGTGACATGCTGCAATCAAGCGACGAATTATGGAAGCGTGTTGTATTTCGCTCCCGCTACTAGTGATAAGTCCACGTCTTTTCCACAGAGCAAGATAGTCATGGACCACGCCAAAAGCATAACGACTATCTGTGTAGATGTTGACTCGATCTCCTTCTGATAGTTCAAAAGCTTCCGTAAGTGCCGTGAGCTCAGCTACTTGTGCTGAAAATTGCCCAGGAAGAGCTCCTTTCTTCACAACAGTTCCATCAGCTTCCACTACAGCCCATCCAGTATGTCGTTTTCCATCAACGTAATAACTGGATCCATCAACCCATAACTCCTTATCTGGATTTTCAAGAGGGATTGGATTAACAGGACCATGGCTTTCCTCTTCTACTTGTTTTTCACACTCATGTGGTGTTCCCTCATGTGGTTCTAGCATCATTGTTGCAGGGTTAAGGGATGTGTCTCTGATTATTTCAACTCTCAAATCCTTGTTCAACAAAGTTGCTTCCCATTTTGCTCTTCTTGCGTCAGTTATGGTCTTGATGTTTGTGTTGTTCAACAACGTCACTATACTGTGTGGAGTGTGAAGTATGATAGTTTGTGCTCCTATCAAATTTTCCACAGCATCCACTGCCCATGTGGCACCATCGAGAGCTTGTATACATCGTGGTTGACCAATCATTGTGACAGGAATCTTTGTGGAAAAGTATCCAACTGGTCTGTATCGATCACCTGGTTTTTGACACAGTACTGCTGAGTAGGTCTCATTTCCCACCCTGGTCCACAAATGGAATGGCAATCGTCCATCGGGAAGTCCCAAGGCTGGGGCTGATGTCAGTTTCTCTTTCATAGATATAAATGCTTCCTCAGCTTCTGGTGTCCAGGTTATCTGCTCCACTCCAGGCTTTCCTCCCTTGTACAAGTCGATGAGAGGACTAGTGATGCTGGCAAAATCAGGTATATACTGGCGACAGTAGTTGAAAAGTCCCATCACCTTCCGTATTCCTGTAACTGTTAGAGGTTTTGGGAGTTTCCGTAATGCCTCTACACGCTCTGTTGTCATTCTCCTTCCCTCGACAGATATTTCTTGGCCCAAGTAGATAACCTTGGTTTTGGCCAACTGTGCTTTGTCGGGGTTGACTTTGAATCCTCCTTTCCTAAGGGCTTGTAGGACAACATTCAGAGCAAATATATGGCTGTTTTCATCTGGGCTTGCAATCAACAAGTCATCAACATATTGGATGCAAACACTCCCTGAACTCTCAATTTCAGCTTTTCGCTCCGTTAAGAACTGATCCAAAGTTCTATGGAATACCACAGGAGATAAATTTAGCCCTTGTGGGAGTCGGTTCCAGACAAACTGTTTTGCCCCCACTGTGAAGGCCAATTTCTCTTGAGATCTTTCGTCAATAGGTATAGACCAGAAAGCCGACAGTACATCTAATACTGTGAAAATTCTTGCGTTTCCTGGAATATCATTCAGAATGGTGGCTGGATTGGCCACAAAAGGATGCGGTTTTGGTGTTACACTGTTAAGTCTTGTGTAATCGATGGTTAATCTCCATGAGTTATCCGATTTCTTGACAGGCCATACAGGACTATTAGTGGTTGATGAAGATTGTCTGATGATTCCTTCAGCTTCCAAGTCTGCCACTATCTCTTCCACAGCTTGTCTTGCTTCAGGTCGGATAGGGTATTGTTTATGAGGGGCATGTATCGGTCCCTCAATAACAACAGGGTCAATGTTGGCTTTACCGCAATCCAATTTGTGTTTAGCCCAAACATCTGGATATAAACTGCACAGAAGTCCCCACACACCATCTTTTCCCCAATCTCTGATAATTGGTTTTGCTGTACCAACAGACGTTAGATTACATGTGCGATCTTCGTGTGGTATTATTCCAGCTGTTGTAGCGATTTGACGACTGTCGGTAAATATGATCATGTTCAACAGTGGAAGAATGTCCATGCCAATAAGGCTTCCTTGTGAATTCGGCCCTACCCAGAAAGATGTCCATAAGACTTCATCTTCATGTATTTGCAAAGGAACTTGTATACTTTTGCAAAATTTAGTGATACCTCCTCCAACTCCTTCAACTTCCATAGTTTCATCTGTTGTAGGTAGGTTCAGATCTGTTATCGAAATCGCTGCTCCTGTGTCAACCAAAATGTCACATGGGTGGCCCCCTATCAATGCATTGACGAAAAGGCGATTGTCTCTTTTCTTACTAATACAGGGGGCCGCTAATTCCTATTGCGGATGCATAATTCCCTCTATGAGCTGACGGACTTGCGCTTCAGTCCACATCTTCCCTTGAGAGGTTTCATCATTTTTTTTCGCACTGACTTGTTTAAATGATGGACCTTGACCTTCTGCTCCACCTCCTTTAGCCCAACAATCTTTTATTGAGTGGCCACGCTTTCCACAGTTGGTGCAGAAAATCATCCTCTTCTTTGTGTCCATGTTGTATTGAGCTGTTACCACTCCTCTTCGATTTGGCTTGTTTCCTTCTTCCTTGTTTGATCTCGTAGCCATCTCTAAGCGCCCAGCCCATTGTAAAATCTGATCATATGTCTCACCTGGATTGACTCCAAGTGATAAGGCTTGTTGGTATTTTGTACTAAGTCCATCCACAAGTGTGTCAGTGAACTGTACATCATCTCTGTCAGGTTGTTTCTTAGCACAGAGAGCCCATCTCTCGTAAGCATTCCACTTACGCAGAGCATATTCATCTGGAGATTCATCATCTTTTTGCTTAATCAATGTCACTAATGTGAAAGGAATTTTTCCACTGCCCAAGATTTCTTGGATTTCTTTTCGAAACACATCTAATGCTTGCCAAAGACCCAGGGGTCGCCCCTGGTCATCAACCCACAAATTTATCCATTGGGCTGTGGTTATCGAAGCTGGCAAGCGTTCCCATCTGTCTCTTGGGATTTTAGCTTTCACAATGGTGTGTATGTCTTTTAATGTCATTTGATGTGCTTCAACCAGAGAGTCTAATTCTCGCCAAAACTCCGTGTTTGGATCTTGTCTCTTCAGAGGAGGCAAGGCTGTGAGAATGGCTTGACGTTCTCCTGGTGTGAATGGTCTCTCTTCTGTCATCATTTCAGATTGTAAGTCTTCCCTTTTAATAACAGGTGAAGAAAATTCAGGACCGATCTTGTCAACTGTGATCATGTCGTCATCTCTTGTCTCATCATCCCAGTCAGATCCATAATTACGAGCTGGTGTACATTGCAACATGTCTCTGTTTGGCTGGGCTGATTTAGATCTTGTTATTACTGGAGCTGCTTGTGCAGATGCAATGTACATCTTGTCAACTGGACCTCCATTTGATCTCGAAGGTTGAGACTGTGTCACAGGTTTAGATGAACTTGTATATTGTTCAGGCAAAGCTGGATAGATTGGTTTATAAGGAGGAGGCGTTACTGTGGTTGCGGATTTCACTGGTAGTTGTGAATATTTTCTTTCCGCTTCAGTTATTATATTTGTCCAATCTGGATCAAACGAATCATCATTGGTTGTATTTTCTCCATCTGAACATTTAATAGACATGATTTTGTTCAACTTATTAAATGCTTCAATTTGAGGCTTCATTGCTTCAGCAAGTGGAACTGGACCGCCATTTATATCACAACAAATTCCACCTTGCTTTACAATCCAATGAGCTGCCAGTATTGGAAATGCTTGTGATTTTATCTTGTCTTTTTGAGACTCGAACCAGTGTAACTGTGCATCCATATTTGCATTTATGTCAAGTCCTTTTTTCAAAAGCTTAGCTTGTTTCTTGTTCTTTCTTTCAAGGTACCAAGCCGAAATTGTTCTGCTGTTACAGTCACTTTCTGCCATCTTGCAAAGTTACTTTGTGCTGCTCAGAACAGCAGGGATGTGTGTGTCTGTGAGTGTGTTTCTCTAAGGGTGGGGCTATGGTACTCTGCTTCTCTCTCGCTCTCTCTGTATATTATGTGTGTGCGCTCAGAACTGCAAGCCTATGTATGTGTGTGTATGCATATGTGCATGTATGTATGTGTGTGTGTGTGTCAGAGGCTACCCTTCTCTCTCTCTCTCTCCCTTCTCCAAACTACAGTATGTGTGTGCATGAAGGTATGGAGCAAATTCTGAAGGGAGGGGCTGCCTCACTCTTTCTCCCTTTACAGAACAAAAGAAAATTTTATAGAAAAGTTAACTTCAATGTTTTTCAGTATTTTGTTTAGGTTCCAGTTAACTCAAAACAATTTTTTTTATTATTTTTTTTAAATATTTGTGGATTTTCTCTCAGATTAATTTCTTGTTTTCTTTTTCCTTTTTTTTCTTTCTTTAAGCTTACTCTGATCAGTATCCTCAAAATATTTGAACAGCTTTACGGTCAAAGTTGGAATGCACGCGATCCTAACTATTTTAACTCGTATTACTCCAGTGTATTAACGTGCTTTAGAGTTTTACCTGCCATCGTTTTAAACAGACTCGCCACACTTTAACCACTCATGTCAATCGAGCTTTGCTTGTGTTTCACCTCCTCGCCTCGAGTACGAATCTTCCGTGTGTTGGATATATTTTAGAGATTACTCTGCCATCGTTTTAAACAGTCTCGCCATATTATCCAACCACCAATCAGTGACAACCAGCAAATAATAGTTTTACTGTCTTACAGCTAATTCTCCCAAATTTTTGACTAGATGGTCTTTTTTCTAAAAAAGATCCTTCTCAATCCCAGCATATCAAATAACTTTAGAGGTTTACTTTTCAGAGAACTTAAATAAGCCAAATTAAATTGAATTATTTTATTTTTTTATTATACTATGTTTTATATTCTTTGGCAAAACCACAGGCTCCTTAAACAACACAGTTCTTTTTAGCAGTTACAGTCATTGTCTCTAATCATCAGGCAGACTTAGAACTTTTATATAAAGGAAAAAGTCTTACCTTGAAACATTATTTCTGGATATACTATCTTGTTCTTCGTGACGCCAAATTGTTGATTTAAAAATCTTGCTTTCCCCTGTTGTTTAATTTCATGGAAACAGACACCAGTGATTTTGCAAAGAGATCTCTTATTTAATTGGGTTATAAAACATAGGAGGAAGAGACAATGGACCAAGCTAAGGTCTAATTCAGCTTCTCAGTCACCTTCTTTACATTTCCGTCTCTTCCTGATTTTCGGACAAACAGGGCTTGGTTTTTATATCCCTGACCAAGGAAAAAAACTACATCACCATAGGAACACATACATTCAGCAGAAAAACATATGGTTTCCATTAACGTTGGAATGTATTCCCCTTATGCTATGCATATACATTTCAGTCCAGCAGCAGCACACACTCAAGTCCAAAGTCTCCCAAAGTCTCTCCCACATATTCACAAAATACAATGAGTACAAATAATTATGAATGTATATAAAGAGTATAAAAGAGATACATAATACTACTGATTATGAATATTAATAAAAAGTAATAATAATACTAAAAACAACAGTAAATGATGAAATTTGAGTCTTCAATTCATTTATTCTAAGAAAAGTGTATCTTTCATGGTCACTGAAAAATAATTATTCCTTAGTCTGTACAGCGCTTAGAGCATGTAACAAGATCAAGATCGTAAAAGGGACTTTGTATGCAAAAAGAGGATCAGAAACCAAATGCATAATTGTGCACAAGTTTTATTAACTAAATCACAAACATAACTAAACTAAACAAACAAACAAACATACATACATTCATCCATACATACATGCATAGGTAAGTTGGTGAGTGTTATGGAACCGGAAGCAGGTAATAGAACTATGGAAAAGATCGATTTCAGTATGAAAAGAACCATCAGCTGATCATTTTCAGAGCACCTCATTAAATTGATACTTGCATGGTCAGTTGCAATCGTGGACAATTCTTGAAGTGGTTGAAAATTGAATTTAGTGCTGGGCGGTATGACCAAAAATCCACATCATGGTATTTTTCTAAATTATACCGGTTTCACGGTAAATGACGTTTTTTTTTTTTTTTTTTAGCATGACTGGGTGTTAACCACATTTTCCACTGAGTGAGAGAGGAAATACTGCAGTAGATTGACTTATAATGCCCTATTTTATTGTCATGAGTGAATATTATAGAAAAAATCCACACTAGTATTAATACAGGTTTGCAAGGCTGTTTACAAAGAGGTGCCAGCAGGACGCGCTTTAGGAGCGGCCGAAATAGTGGTTTCCCCGGTAACGGCTGTACACAAAGTGGTTTCCCCAGTAACGGCTGTACACAAAGCAGCAACGCTCATAAACGCTGCTTTATCAGGGAAGATAAAGAAAGATTCAATCGTAATAACAAAAAAACTTTTCTAAAGACCGTCAGTTCACTTCAGATACATTCATGTAAAAACACCCACGCCGCGTGAAAAAGGACCCTCTCTAACAGACTGCCGCGCAGCGCCGCGTTCCGATCGTTATTAAAGCGACATACACCGGTATTGCGGTATATTAAAAATTCATATCATAACAAAAATAAACACCGGTATTCGGTATGAACCGGTACACTGCCCAGCACTAATTGAATTCGTTGATGAGTCCGTGGGTGTCAAAAGTCATGGTGCAAGTTGCAGTCGTTTTCTGTATTGAAGAAAAGTCCCCCCCTCCCCCCAGGTCTTAAACCAATCAGAAAGGGGGAATTTCTGGCGGGAGTTTCCTTTGTGGGAAAGATTTATGATGCTGTCTCAAGTAATCTTTTCTGTTCATTAATACTCAGATAGATATAACAAATCCACACTGCATTCTAAGAGAAGGTGATGTACATCAAAGTGTAAGTCATTAAATGAGGATTAATTAGATAGGAGACATGCTACAGGTAAGATTACATTGACCATTGGTGGTATAATAAAATACATAGTATCAACAGATAATAGTATTAAAAGACACAACACACGACAGTAAATCATTCACAAAATGTTCTGGAATGCATGTTCATTTCACGTTAGTCAGTTCATCAATATATGAATGCAGGAGAGTCGGTTTTGCAGATTGTTTCTGTCTTTCCATGGTCTCTCTCTTGCATGTGGTCACATGGTCATGACAACTAGAAGACCTTCTTGCCCTGTTTGGGGGAAGATGGGATTCCAGAGTGGAGTGTGAAGATTTTATGGTACATATGCCAAATAAATGTGTCTGATTTGGTCTCAGTTGTTACAATTCTTATAATTCCCAATATTAGCCTCCTACATGGGTCATACATGATATATTGCATAAATCAGACGAGTGTATCAAAGCCTAGTATGACCCATGTAGGAGGTCGGCTTTAGGAATTATAAGGCTCATGTCCTTCATTCAAGCTGAAGGTTTATTTGCAGAAGCTCAACTGTGTTTCACTCTCATATAAACCAGGAATAAATTATACAGTAACACATTAATACAGTTATACAGTAATACAGTACAGTCTCTTCTCAACTACTGCCATTCTCCTCCTGACAGCTTGAGAGTGAAGTAAGAAGATAATAGATGACAGACTCGTGCACATATTCATCATTTCTGTGATGTGAAGCTCCAGTATTATGTGATGATGATGTTGTGTATATGTGGCATTATGTGTTGAACTGAACTAACAGACGTGATCCACAGATCCAGCTGATACAGCATCAGAAACTGAAGTCAGTGTGACTGCTGTATCATTATACAGAGGTACGACACGTTCATTTATACTGACAGCTTTATAACATTAAACTATCAGTCAGTCTGTAAATGCTTCATCAATAACTGTTGATAGTTGAATACCCTTGACTTCAGTCATGTACAGTTTCTCTTCTTCCTCTCATGTTTCCTGCAGTGATTGTGATTATTGTTGAGATGGCAGTGTTTGCTGCTCCTACTGTGATTCTTCTTCAGATCATCTGTGCAAGAAGAGCTGGTGAGTTTTGAGCCGCACACAATCTGATGATTCACACTCATCTGATCTGGAACAATCTGCAATCATGATAAAAACACATACGAGAGGTCAGTCAATGCTTTTATTTTGCAGGGAGGAAGGACTCGAAGAACCCAGAGGAAATAGAGATGCCCACAATATTACAATAAAATACTGATGAGTTTAGAGCCAATCTGCAGCAATATTTACAATAGCAGAAACTTACAGAGGATTGTTCATTGTTTTATTTTCTTCTTCTCAGAAAACAGAGAAAAAACTTATAGTGACTTGTAGTTTTTTACATATAAAAAGCCAGATTTATTTTCATTTATATGGATTTTATGGATATATTTGCCTACAGTGTTGAAAGTCATTCTCTTGCGCTTCATATGTAAACTGCTTTAAATATAATATTAATACAGTAATGGACAGACTCAGACTGTATAATCTCTCTCTGTTCTGTGTGATGGAGCTGATTTGAGGATTCTTGGATCTTGTCTGTTCATTCCTGTTTTTAGCATCTTTTTTCATTTTGAATGATTGCTATAATTTTCTAAATAAACCTCTGCAGTTGTGTTTAATAAGTCTCCTTTCCTGAGATGTTTGTTAGGAATATGTTAATTCCCCTTCATGAGCTGGTAATGTATCTGTAAGTCCACTGAAGCGAGTTGTAGTTGAGAAGCCGCTTCAATAACCGAGAGCTAGATATTGGGTCTTAAACACCTCACAACACCCTGAAGGACCCACTGAGAGGTCAGACTTGAAGCACTGTTCCTGAGATGCTCTTCTTGGTGGTTAACTGTAAGCAGCAGACAGATCCAGCAAGAGGAGAACTGAGGATTCGGAGGCTCCTCTTGCCAGTCTCAGAGCTTCAATAACCGAGAGCAGGGCCGTCTCAGTTTAGTGGCGCTTCTGAAGCCAGACTGGTTGTTGTCCAGGAGGATGTTCTGTGTGAGAAATGTAGATAGTTGGTCGAAAACGACTCGTTCAAGTGTTTTAGCAAAGTGGTCCAGAAGTTCAGGGAGGCGGAAGTTAAATCAGTGGTGCTTGACAAATACATCCCAGATCTTCCAGAGCATTTGTAGTGTTGATAAAGGAGTCTGAATCTGATATATTTCTCAAGGCTGGAGAGAGTAAAGCAGAACGTTATAATCCATGTGTAGAAACTCCCTGAAGATAGTTAATATCTGCTTTACAGACACTCATGTGCAAATGCAGGTTTATTTTACCAAGCTGATGCTAATAATTATTTTACAATACTTTTAAAATCTGTTTTATAATTCAGGAAACTGCTAAAATAAGGAAGGGAGACTAACAGTAATGCTCTCGTGTGCAAAAGAATATCTTATAAACTGTGTTCAGAGCAGATGTGTGTTGAGATAGTGCGGTTCACAATACGCATGTAAAGCAACACTTCACTGTGGCATCGTGTCTCTATACAGCAACTCTAGCAGGATTTAATCACTCAGTTGATCAGAACAGAGGAAGTTAATAACCACAGGAGGAGCTGATGATGTTTAAAGGAGGAGCTGTAACTATATATAATGAAGAGGAAGACTGACAGAAACAGAAGATGTCTGATAAGTGTGATCTGTGTCTGCTGGGACTGATCATTCTCTCTTCACTTCTCTCAGTCAAGTTTCTTCTCTGACCGTTCTGTCAGTCGTGTCAGTCTAATCTGTCTATTTTAGTGGTGTTTTGTTCTTCCCGCTAGAGGATCCTTGCTATTGTTTAGTATATTTCCCCCCTTAGTTTTCTCTGCTTATTCTGGAGCAATGTAGCTGTTATCTGATTGGCTTGAGTAAACGGTGGGTGGAGTCCACTTATCTGTGGCTTTTTCTGCATGTTGACGCTAGAAGTGTTTCAAAATCCACAGATGCTTGCAGCAATTTACAAAGAGCTTATAATATGAATAATGCTCAACGTTAAGTATGAAGTCAATGAATGATGAACATAAACAACCGCTAACAAATCTGGATAAACAGAATCACACAAGAATTAGACAAAATACAAATCTAGAAATAAGAGAGCAATGAACTAGACTCTTACCTGTCATCCCTATTTATGAGCAAACACTGGAAGATTACACAAGCTTGAATGATTGCAGCTCATGAATGCTTTAGACTACAGTCCTAGCCATGGTTTCTTTTAAAAGACACTTAAGAGGTTTTGGTCAAGTCAAAGCAAGTAGCAATATAACTGAAAAAAAAAACAGAGGTTTACATTTATTTTAAGCAATCTACTTGCAGTTTAAACAAGCAAAACGGCCCACAGTGTTTGCAATGGATGGGTATCGTTAAGGTTTTAATGGTATTACTACTCTTACCGATACTCCTTATCGAACCGGTACTTTAACAGTATTCTTTTCGGTTCTTTTTGTTATATAAAAAAAAGGGAAAAAAAATATTTAGAACATGTAAGAATTGAGAAATTAGGAGATGCCGGACAGTCTGGTTGAGGAGCGATTAGACCCTGAGAGGACAAAAGGACCTCTCTGGAAATTAAAATTTGAACTAGCTCTCGTGCACTATCGAGACTAAAGTCTCACCTCCGAGTCATCCTAATCTACATCTTCTTCCCTCTCCCCTCACCCCCTCTGTTACGTGGCAGGCTGGAACATAGAAGGAAGCAGGATCCAAATGCAGCAGTAGTACTTTTATTAAATAAACTGAAGACTAGACAGACTTAAAAACTCAGACATAGGGAACAGCACAACCAACATCACAAAGACAAGAACCCACAAACACTGAAACAAGACACAGGGTTTAAATACAGAGACTAACAAGCTAAACAAGATAACAAGGGGGCGTGGCTAATGAGAAACACCTGTGGAGACTAATCAACATAACAGGGAACTGCTAAACATAGGATGAGACAGGGGAACACAGACATGAATCTTGACACCCTCTCTCTCATGCTCAGATCATCTGAATTCACCCAAGAAAATGTATAGTATAATGTGATTAACACAGAGTATTTTTCATGTTTGGTATCATTTGAAATGTCTCAGTGCGACTGGTACAAATATCTGATTTCCAAATAAGTAAAACAAAAGGCAATAAGATTTTTAAGAGTTTAGCGATAACTGGCACACAAAGGAAGGTGGTCTCTAGACACATGGTCACACCCCCCCCAAAAGGTGTAACCTCTGAATGCAAATTTCCATTGTTAAAAGATGTTTCCAAGTGAAAGAGGTCCTGACTATATAATGAAATGCAGCAGGGGATTCGGGGCCTTTCTGTACCTCAGATTAGCCTGTGTGGCTGCGCTGTTTCAAGTGCAGTCTGGAATATAAAATCCCCTCATAGATTTTTCATCCTGTGTCTGGTGTTGTCACTAACTCACATACCGGGCCACATATAGTTACAGCTCCTCCTTTAACCATCATCAGCTCCTCCTGTGGTTATTAACTTCCTCTGTTCTGATCAACTGAGTGATTAAATCCTTCTAGAGTTTCTGTATAGAGACACGATGCCACAGTGAAGTGTTGCTTTACATGTGTAATGACGTGATCAATATCAGCCAATATTAGTCATTATCAGTCACTTATTCTGTCTTATTTCTGAAATATGTGGGTTATTGTATTTTGTTGGGTTCATAAAGTGTTTAATGCATATGCAATAAGATTTATCATTTAAAGCTGCCGTCAGCAATGTAGCTGTTATCTGATTGGCTTGAGTAAACGGTGGGTGGAGTCCACTTATCTGTGGCTTTTTCTGCATGTTGACGCTAGAAGTGTTTCAAAATCCACAGATGCGTGCAGCGATTTACAGATGCACAGATAGCGGTTCACAAATAAATGCCAGGCAGAGTTGTGTTTGTGACAAAACACATTTGTTTAATTTTTTTTATTCATTTGTAAATCTCATTTTATTTACTTGTGAGTTTTATCCATTTTTGTGAAACTCTTATATTTATTTGTAAATTTTATCATTTGTTTGTGAATCTCTTTACATTTGTTTGTGAATCTCAATCTATTTATTTGGAATAATGCAACAATCCTAACCCCATACTTTTACTTTGGGACTTTTAGGATATTGGAAATTTCAGTGAAACTTAAGGTGTGTGAAAACCCTGTACATGTCCATACACTTGAGATGCACAGAGATGATCAGATACAGGACATTTCTGATTACACACACTAGATGTGTTCAGAGATTTCCAGTATACCAGCAATTGCTGATGTTGTAATGTTTAAATCCTGGTAAGCATGAGGCCAAGAAAGTTCTCAGTTCTTATAGCTAGGCAGAACTGCGGATCGTAGGCTACCACACAAGTCTTGTACGTGACCATTTAGTACAGTTATAGGCATCGAAAGATGTATATGCTTTAATAGACTTTGGGGAGAGCTGATGATACTGTAGCAGGAAGCATGACCTCTGACCTCCACGATTTTGGAGGCTCTTTTTGTTAAAGACCCTAAAAATCTAAAAACTTCTGAAATGGCGATGCAAAACCTGATGGAGAGCGACTGCCGTTGAGTTCTGGCGATGCTGTGCACAAGCAGCCGGGGGGGTGTGAGTGCGCCACGGGCAAAGAGTGTCGTTTAAGAGCTACGTTAGACTGTATGTTTAAAGATCATTTTAGAGGCCAGATGGTTGGCTTGATGCACAGGATCATGGATGCTGCGTGTGATATGAAAAACGATTGTGCGCAGGATATCAAACATGTAACAAATCTCAAAAATGAAACGGATGTCGTAAGAGGTCTGACAAATTCATGGACAGATGTGACCTCCATGCTTTTTAACGGCAAAGAGCCGATCGAATCCTCAGAAAAGTTCTGGATGTGTTGCGTGTATGTAGTGACGAGTTCGGAGTCACCGAAATACTCTGTATGTGTACATTTGTAACATATCTCTGTGTGTCACAGGTGTCAAAAAATGCAAAAACTGACATTGGTGAAATAGTTGAAAGTCTGGTCAGCTATACCTAGAGCAAAACATGATAGCCTGCCGCGATTTTCTATTCTGGTTAGACCGTCTGTAAATATCGTTATTGTTTTACTTTATGTATGTTATGCCAGTCTATAATTTTCTTCACTACCTCAATGTATGAATGTATACTCAAAAGTATAATGTTGAAATGATTAAGGTCAAAAGGTCAAACCCATCAATCATAATTAATTAAAAAGCCATCAATCATTTTGACACAAGCTGAATCTTAAAACTATTAATAAAACAATCAGGGTGCGCTTTCATGGTCTCCGTGAACTGGAGCGCGTCTCAAAAATAGCGCATCTTGATATTTCAAGCACATAATGTTGTAAGCACATAATAAGCACATAATGTTAGATGTTCTGTTTTGACTACTTTTTGAATTTTGGATAATAATATAATGTATAAAGATATATTTACAATAAAATCGTATATATTACATAAAACATAAAAAAGGACCTCATTGATTAACTTTGCCTGGGGCCCCCACTCGCTCTATTGGTCTCTTGTGTTACTGAGAACATGCTGTGTATAATGGATCCATGTGTGTGTGTGTGTGTGTGTGTGTGTGTGTGTGTGTGTGTGTGTGTGTGTGTGTGTGTCAAGGGCGTAGGTTTGGCCTCAGCTTTGGTGGGGACATCCCCCTCCCCCTCCCCCTGGAATGAGTTTTCTATATGTAATTAAATAATGAACAAATTAATAAAATACACACGTATCATAGTATGCATCCAACACAACAAATCCATTATTATTATCTATTATTATTATTATCCATGATTACAGTATTCCATTAATACTAAAATTGTATCTACTATTCTATATCAAATTCTATTGATATATTCTATTCTTAAATATTAAATTCTTAGGCTACACTCACTCACAAATACATTACATAAATAGAATGTAGAAACGAAAAATGTCTCAGATCCACTGTTTATGTTGACTGCAAGATTCTAAGTTAAGGTCAGCTAATTAACATTCAGTGACTTGCTAACGTAGCATTCTATCATGATAGCGTGACTTCTATGAGTCTATCAGTGCTGCACAGCCTAATCAATACTCTTAACCTTAGTTGAAAGATTGCTGCTGCTAGGTTTAACTGTAACAACATGGTAACACATACTATCACCAATCAATACTATTTTCCACAGTAGAATCTGCATTTGAAAGCCTGGTCAGTCACTACTACTGCTAGTTTATTTGTGTGGCTAGTTATTTTGCCTACTTACACTCTGCTTTATGAAAAAGCTTCGTATGTCACCTTTCTTCTTCTTGGGTGGCATAGCTGATCTATCTACAAAGTACAAAAAGTGGCAAAAAACGGAATATTACAATGTTTTACTCTGGCCTTTGTATGTGGCAGAGAGACAGCCCTGGTAACTTACCGTCGGCGTCGTCGACGCGCGCGCGCACACACACACACACACACACACCACCCGCTCGCTGCCAGTGCAAGCACAAAAGTAGTCCCGGCCCGCGCGTGTAGCCTGTCAGATACACCGCCGCCAATCAAATTACGGCGTTTCTTGTACTGTCGTTGTTTTGGCCGTTGGAATCGATCCAAATAGCAGCGCAAAGATCCAAATAGCAGTTCAAAGGAGCTTGCTAAATATTGGTGGGGACAAATTTGTCATCTCAAAATATTGATTGGGACTAGTACCTAGCGTCCCCCCCTAAACCTACGCCCATGGTGTGTGTGTGTGTGTGTGTGTGTGTGTGTGTGTGTGTTTTAATCAATGTCAAATTGAGTTAAATACTGGTTTAAACAAACTGCATTTAGTCAATATGTTGTTTATTAAATGTCTATGCTGAAAGAGAAGGGCTTTAGAAGAATTTGAGCTAAAGCCCAGTATGAGTAATTCGTTTATAATGGTGTGTATGTGTAATATGTGAGTATTTTCATTTTATTAATTTTTTTTATTTTTTCCAGCTCAGGCTGGAAACCTGTACATTCTTCTATCCTGCTTCCGTTACAAATCTGCGGGGACCAATCACAAACTGGCTTATCCACCTGGCACGCTATTGGAGGGTTTCATCCAATCCAATTCCTTTTAGCATATTTGAAATTTCAGTGAAAATTAATGTGTATAACCTGTGTGTGAAAATCCCGTACACGTCCATACACTTGAGATGCACAGAGATGATCACATACAGGACATTTCTGATTACACACACTAGATGTGTTCAGAGATTTCCAGTATACCAGCAATTGCTGGTGTTATAATGTTTAAATCCTGGTAAGCATGAGGCCAAGAAAGTTCTCAGTTCTTAAAGATTTATTAAAATCCTAAAGCAATCCAACAGTGCCAGATGTTACATAATGGTCAGCATGTACAACACACTTCAGCTCTTACTCTACACCTTTTATAGGTGACAACATGTGGACTACAGCGCCATCTCCTGACTAATACACTAACACTACATTCCCCCATTACTTAAAGGATTAGTTCACATCAAAATGAAAATTTCCTGATAATTTACTCACCCCAATGCCATCCAAGATGTTCATGTCTTTCTTTCTTCAGTGGAAAAGAAATTAAGTTTTTTGAGGAAAACATTTCAGGATTTTTCTCCACACAATGGACTTCAGCGGAGAAAAGGAAGAAGAGAAGAGGATGACACCATTTGCTAAGCGGGGACAGAGCCCGTCTACGGAGAGCCTGTCCACTCCCTATTAAGCCCTATTGTACCGAATTTTGGTTGTAGTACCACCAGAGTTCCACTGGGGGCGCTCGCCATGAGTGCAAAATGAATGGGAGTCAATGGGGCTAGACGGCTAAATTTGTCTCTTTCACCCGATTGCCGTTGAGAAATCTCAGATGTGATTGTAGATTTTGCAAGTTCAACATGGGTTTTAGGTCGAAAGTTGAATGAACGAGTACTTATGTCGTTTTTATTTCTTACAGGTTGAGTTGTTGTTGCCCATAACACGCTAGCATTCTGCTAATGACGTCAGTATTCTGACGTCATTGACATTTTGAAAGACTTTTTTAAAGCAAATAAGTGACTCTAAAAAATCTAACACCCAGCAATATGTAATTTCTTTGCATCTCCTTTCGAATACAACATTCAAATTACTAGACAAAAAATTATATCCTGAGAAAAGTGGATTTTGAGGGGTATACCGCCATTGACCTCCATTCATTCTGCACTCGTCCTGTGAGCGCCCTCATATGGAATCGGAGTGGAACTGCAACCAGTTCAGAAGCCGGAAGTGTAGTGAGAGTGAAACTTCTCGCCATATTAGACATTCTCTGGCGGGGATGTTTTCATTTTCATCCATAACACATACATTTTAAACCGCAAACTACGGAGTATGTTTTGGACATTATTATTTGACCTTGTCAAAGACGAATACATTTTTTAGAATAACAACATTTCTTACTCCAAGTTTTAGGGGTGCTGAGGTGCCCATGATCTGAACTAAATCTGTTTCTTTGAGAAAATACTTTATTTTGTCTCTGATTTATATTTCTCCTTGGTGAGTACCAATTTCTTCATAAGAGATGTATTTAGGTAATGTGGATACTGTTTTTGGACTATTAATGTGAAAAATACATTTGAAAAAGTGATGAGTGATACAATTTTGTTTTTGAAAATGCTTTAAGTGTTTTCTAATACAATCTGTGAGTGCATATAGTTATGTTTAAATGTTTGAAAGATTATATTTGTTCTGTTGTGAAGTGTGTGCCATGCGCTGCTAGCTTTGCTAGCTCTGTACACAGACTCTAGTGTGTTAATCAAGCACATGGTGACTAGCATGTATGTGTTGCCTATATCCAAATAATTGAAAAAGAAATTTTGGTCATTAGAAACTGTTTATTTGAATGAGTTACTGATGATTGTTTTGGCTTTGTTTTTGCAAGGCCGGGTTTTTTCCTGTCCTGGCTGTGGACTCTTATCCTGGGTTTGGACTGGCGAGCCATCCCATCGTTTTGTACCTGGAAACAGAGGAAAAGGAGTTTTCTGATTGGGTAGGACAGAACTGCATACATTGCGTTTTTCAAGTTTACCAGGATTTCCCAGGAGCAACATCTGGGTTGAGCTGTATGTGGGGCAGTCCTGGTACACATCCTAAACCAGTAAACACATCTTGGTATTCACTCAGAATGTCAGTCTGGTCTTTGTTCTCTGCTTTGTACACTCTTTTAATCAGTCTGAGTTTTGAGCTGCTTCTCTTCCTAGGATTGCTAGGGAATCCTCTTCTACAATGTGGAGTTCTAGGTCAAACTAGTTGTCTTTGTAACCACATTTAAGCCTTATTTACCCTTTGTCTCCATCGTGTGGCCAGAATATGTAACTAACGTGCAGTTTGACTCTTCAGAGGTGTTTTCTTGTTAGAGGTTTTCTCCAAGTCTTTAAAGGACAACACGTTCCTCTCTGCTCCTGTGTCTAGCTTAAAGGTAAGTATGCAGTTGTTTATTCTGAATTCTTGAGTCCATTTCTTGTTTTCACTTTCCATGGTAGAGACTGTATTCATTTGTGTCAGCCATTTGCTAGCTGTTTGCTCACTTCGTTCAATTTCGATGGTATGTATAAACAATTCAGCATCTTCTTGTTGTTCAATCTCATGGACTTTTTCCTACAATCTTCTACTGTAGGTTTGCCTTTTTGTTGTGGTGTTTTGCACATGTGGCTAAAATGGTTCCTCTGCGAGCGCTCATTACACATTTTGCCATAAGCCGCACACTTCCTTGGCTCATGTACGTCACCACACCTCGTGCACTCTTCCTTCTCTGTCCCCGTGTGCTTGACATTCGCCTGTCTGACAGCTGACTTTGTTTTCGTGATTTTGTTCACAGCCTCTTCTGCTTCTTCATGCAGCACTTTCATAACATGGCTTTGTGTTATTTCATTGGCACGACAGATATCCGCTGCCTTTGCTAGGGTCAAACCCGTTTCCCTTTTTTATTCACTGTTAGTTTACAAATTACTTAATGTTTTAAAATGGGATATAAAACTTGAGATTAAATATTAAGTCTGTGCATACAAATGAATATGAAATATATTGCTTTGTGAATATAAATATGTATTAAATGTGCAATAAATAATAACAATTATGTAACAGTTGAGGTGTAATGTAATGCCACATGTAAAATCTGAAATATAAAAGTAATCAAGCTGTGCTAGCTGTGTCTCTGTAACAATGGTGACAGAGGCTCATGGGTAATGTAGAGGCTCATGGGTAATGCGGAGGCTCATGGGTAATGTGGAGGCTCATGGGTAATGTAGAGGCTCATGGGTAATGCAGAGGCTCATGAGTAATGCAGAGGCTCATGGGTAATGTAGAGGCTCATGGGTAATGCGGAGGCTCATGGGTAATGCGGAGGCTCATGGGTAATGTAGAGGCTCATGGGTAATGTGGAGGCTCATGGGTAATGTAGAGGCTCATGGGTAATGCAGAGGCTCATGAGTAATGCAGAGGCTCATGGGTAATGTAATGTTTGTTCACAGTTTCCGCTGCAGAATGAGCCGCTTGTGTAAGATACAGCAGAATAACCCCCGGTGTCAAGGTCAAGGTCAAGCTCAAGGTCAAGCTCAAGGTTAAGCTTTATTAAGCTTTACAAACAGAAACAACTGACATATACAGGACATCTCAAAGGTAATAATAATGATTAATTGCGAATTACAAAATACAAAAGTACATAAAATATATAAAAAATAACCAAAGAAATTCCTCTAATCTAAAGTTCTACTATCTAAGGATCTAAAGTTTTAAGTGAAGAAAATTGACATTGAAAATTAGGCAACATTTCATAAAAACACAAAACAAACCAAAAAAATTGACAAAATTATTTTATTTTTCTCTTCATAGTCTGAACTGCGTTAATTTTTTTAACAACTTTCCTACTCAGTAATTTTTTGGAATTTGAAAACAAGACATTGAACTTGAAATTGAGAAACTTGAGGTTGAATAAAAAAAATGTATATTGGAAATTTTTGACTCTGTGTGTCTGTGTTTATAATTTATTTGAAATACTGTGTGTTACTGTTATCTTTTTGTTTTATTTATTTTTTCTTTAATTCTTCAATTTCAAAAGATACAATTCATGCAAAAGAACAAACAAATAGAAAAACACACTTACCTTTTCATTAATTAGCTGCATTCCAGTGGTCTGAGTGGTTAATTGGTTTTATTCTTTTCTTACTATCATCTTTGCTAATTTTTGCTTCAGTGAGTCGATCCAAATCTTCTGATTCTGGTCCATAGTTTTGCTTTTATAGCGAGCTAGTAACTGAGACGAGTGCTACCCGCCGTGTGCTACACTTATCATTTACTTAAACTTTAGATCTGATGAACCACTGACAACTCCTAAACAACTGGTGTGGAAATAATGCAATACTTCTTTTAGAAATGATACATATACCATTAATAAAGTATGAAAATACAATTGTTAAAATACACTATATATATGCTTATCAAATCAAGAACAAGCATTTATAACTGTATTTATAAACTGCTTATTAATGTCTATTAATGCTTTATAAATGATGAATTAACTGTTTACTAATGCTCAGCTAATGATTAATAGCATGCAGTTATTATAAAGTGTTACCTGTGTTTCTTAGAGATTCAAAACCTATACATCATTAAAAGACAAAGAAAATTGCGTATCAATTTCTGCTGTGGTTTTGTTTTCCTTTATTCTCTCTTTGTAGTGTGTGACGGGTGGCTTTTATTTAGCTATCCGGGATGATAAAATATATCTCTTTGGCAGGAATATACCTGTCTGGCGCCCGAATATTACTGATTGATTGTTTGTATAGATATATATTTTTCTGGAGGCTTTGTGACTGAGAATCAGCATAAGACTGAGGGCGGCTGTATCTCGAAGCATCACTGTAGTCTAGCGGTTAGGACTCCGCCTTATCACATGGGAGTCCGGGCTTGAATTTGTCTCAGAAAGTGTTTTGTTTGTTTAAATTGTATTGTTGGGCGGCCATTACACTGTCCAGTCCATATTAATCACTTTCACCCTCTTTTATCCAGTCTAAATAACTCCATCATTCCCCTCTGTTCAACAAAAGCACTGCCCACTTACACGATTATGAAACAACAAAACTTCCAAGAACTCATTTATTTATTTATTTATACATGTGTATTGTAATGATTTTCACGATTAATACCGTTCCAAATTATCTTACATCCTATCCAGGATATATTGATAATCCCGCGGTAACTTCAGAGCCTATCCTGTAGTCGTGTCATTAAGAGTTAGGCGATCAGTCTATACAAATTTGTATTCTATTATGAAGATAATATAAGATATTATAAAGATAATAGATCTCCCCTTCGTATTATAAGTCTACCTGTTTAGGTACCCTTGAACCGTGTTTGCTATACAACAATAACCCTGTCGTAAGCTGCCTCTTTGGCTAGGCTTTTTAATCAATCAAATCTCACAGTGCATACATTTTCTTATCAGAAAAGAATGCTCACCCTCTTTGCCTTTTTCCTCCAGTCAGGATCTTCCTGATCCAGATAGAAGAAAGTGACCCGTACTCAAGAATCCAAGGTCCAGTCAAAATGATTATAATAAATGTTTAACAATATTTATTAAAAGAATGAAATAAAATGAAAAAGAATACTTGTTACAGATTCAAAGTATGAGTACTAACTTAACAGAGTTATATTAGCTAGGCTTAAAGCTTCTTGCATCCGGAAACTGCTGGCGTTCCGGATTGGAGATTGCAAGGAAGAGCAGATGAGTCCTGTCCAGGTCTCATCTTTTATAGTCCGAATTCAGATGTCTTCGTCATATTTACTGTAAGGCACATGACTGCTTATTTCAATGTCACATGTACAACTGCTGATCCCAGCAATTGTAGTCCTGCTATTCCTGTACAAATATGACTCTGTCCAGTTAGTAACTTGTTCTCCAATGATACAACAGTTCCTTTATATTTGTGGACAATGGCCCCAGTCACTGTTCTCTCATGTGACTTGAGCGAGACAGAGATGGACAGCAACTCTTTTATTTCAGTAAAATATTTTTAGATGGTCACATGTTTTAGCAACCCAGACAATTCGTCTGTGGCATTCTTATTTAAAGACTTCTTATTGTGACCTTTTCTGCGTTGACATCGAGTTTGAGGTGTAAAAGGAGTGAAGGAAATGCCACTCCCAGGCAGACCCCCCTCACAAAACATGTCAGTATATTTGAGGTCAAATATTTGTTCTGCAATATATCAGCATTGACCAGCAGGTGTCGCTGTGTGCATTCGAAACCTGGAGAAATCAACCACTTTTACACATATCAGGCTGGAAAGCTTTAAAGCTTCATGAAGCTTCATCTCACCATCACTACCTTCAGGTTCACTTAGCTCAACAGTTATACGCTATATTAGCAATAATGATTATTTTCATCCTTCATTCTGAACCCTGTCTGAAATGACTGGTGTTAGTGGCGTGTCCCTTAAAGGTCCCATATTGTACACCTTTCTGAAGTTTTATTTTATGTTTTGATGTCCTTAAGAATATATATTTGCAGTATAAGTACCAAAAACCATCTCAACATATTTTTACAGCTGTTTTCTCAGGAGCTCTGCCAAGAACAGGTCGATTTTGGCCTGTCTACTTAATATTCATGAGCCTCTCTTCTGATTGGCCCGTTTTTTTCTGAGTGACGCACGGCCAGGCCAACCACAGGTAACTAGGGTCATGTGTGCTGTAGCCTGCTGTGGCTTAGTGATGCTCACAAGTACGGCAAATAACACCTGTAATGATGGTGATAAATTACTTGTTATTAAAGCATAAACATTCACAAACCACTGTTAATTTAACATAAAAGCAAGCATAGGCGACTACGTGCATGGTTTGTCTGGATTGACTGTTTTGAAACTTATATGGTAGTTTCACAGCCCCTAGACCTCTGCTATCATGAAAAAAGCCAGGAAATTTCATTTTTGACAATATGGGATCACCTTTACTTGACAGTAAAACGGCCCCTGTTGCAATTTCTTATATGGCTTTGTCACTTCATATGCATGATGGAAATGTCCATTACGTACTTTTGACAGTTGCCTATATGTGACATTTTACATTTAAATATAAAGGCTGACATTATTTAGGCTTTCAATTCAATAAGCTGACCAAGTCTTGGGACCTCTTGCGGGATGTCATTAATTTGCACCTCCTCATCTTCTGAGAGCCCTAGTGCAGCAGCTTTAACTGCAAACACAACATGTAATGATATAGAAAACATTACTGCTGACCAAAAGCATCATCACTTGTGAACAACAGCATGACTATATTTTACTGACCAGATCGATTCTTCCAAACACGTTGTGCTAGGATGTTCCCGTGCTGGTCTCTAAACATTGGAGACTTCAGTTCCCTTTCTTTCTGTTCTGTTTAGTCTAAAACTAAACACTAAATGATATATATTGGGGGAGGCATGTGCAGAGCCATTTTCTTTGAAATTTAGGTAAATGCCATGATGAAAAACTTTACTTTTGGGGTTTCCAACTCATCAGCCATGGTGTTCGCCACTTCCAGACATTCGTTAAATTGTTTAAATGACTCTGATGCCATTTGCAGATGTTTTTTTAAACAGAAATAATTAAAAGATAAAGTAAAAGCACAAAGAAATACAATAAGGAAAGAGATAAACAAGAAAAATAAAGAGAGATAGAGAAAGAGAGATGGCATTCACAGCTGATTTGTTACCAAAATGTCAAGCTCACTTACTTAGTTCCACATGAATTGCAAACAATCAACACGACTACTTATAAATATATATATAAAAAAACATACTTAAAGGAACCGTATGTAAAAAATGTATTTCAATTAATCATAAAATGGCCCTGATATGTGAGACATAATGAGACATTAAGAAATCATGTTCATTTCAAATACTTATATCACTGACAACAGTAGTCTGGCCAGGATATTGTCATTTAAAAGTGATTTTTCACTTTTTCAGTGAGCCCTCAACTGATGTTGATGTTGTCATCTTGTGTTTTGGCCTGAAGCGCCACCCTCCACCTATCTACCAAATCACGAACTCAGTAGTGTTTCGGCATCCGGGTTGCCAGCTCTGCTCTAGTTGCCACAGCTGCAGCTACAAACATTCCTGCTGGATCCTGCAGCCTATCTGGCAACCTCAAGTCAGGGGGGAGGAGGAGGGGATACACCGCTCTACAGTAATTTGAAAGTGATTGCAGTACCAGTTTTGGCCACAATCTTACATACGGTTCCTTTAAAATTCACAGCTTAGCTGTGACTGTCAGGAAAACGCCTGGCCACGCCTCCCTTCTTCTTATCTTTCTTCATCTTCCTCTTGGTTCATCGCATTTCATTATTCAGCGCCACAAGAACAGCACATGGTCAAATGGTGATATTGTTAACAACATTACCATTATATAAATATATAAATCATGAAGGTTGAAGATGGCGCCGGTGTGTGTGGCTTGCCGTCTACCCATTGCGTTACTTATGTTTTTATTGACTTTGCTTCTTCTACGTTGTCACTCGTTGATCGCTTATGATCAGCAACAGCTTTTAGATATTTATCATGCCATGCCAAAGCTTCTCAGGACTTATCCCGATCTAAACAACTCTGAGTTTTACTCACCCGGCCATCCTATGCTGGCGTGTCTTTGAACTTCCATGCAGGAGACGCCGGTGGAGACGTGGAAAACGGTGAGCGTTGCGGTTCGGTTGAAGTCAGCCTGGGCACTGGGCTTCACCTCGGTGTCGATCTCCACCTCGTCGGATTCAATCCGGCATTATCGGATTTTTCGAAAGGCTGTGGATCAAAATCGTCGGTGGATTCAGTCGATTATCCCCTCTTCACTCTTCTGGCTGACTCGACGGATCTCTCCATGGCTCCGATGCGGGAATGTGAATCATCACAACCTGTGTTCACTTCCGACTCTTCACATGATCCACCACAACTTAGGATGGCCCTCGCCAACGTTCTATCTGTAGTAAACAAAACCTTCATCTGCAGCGACCTCATCTCTTCTAACAATCTGGACTATTTCTTCGCGATGTAATCATGGATAAAAGCAGGTGATATCAGTCCTTTTTCCGAACTGGTTCCCCTGGAGTATGACTTCTTTAACACTCCCCGGTTAACCGGCAGGGCAGGGGGACTTCAAGGGTTTTAAAATGATGTTCAGTGTCGTTTATTGTCAACAGCCACTTTTACGAGCTTTGAAGTTTGAAATTCATTTACATTCCCTCTATCCTATTCTACTCTTGCTAATCTATCGTCCACGTTCATCTAGTAACTTTATCAATGAGTTTTCTGATCTCCTGGGGGATGCTTTGATGAGATATGACCATATTTTAATAATTGGTGATTTTAACATTCATGTATGCTGCCCTGCTTCTGCTTTAGCTAAAGACTTTTTAAATGTAATATCCTCTATAAATGTTGTTCAATGGGTAAATGGTCCCACACACAGTCACGGTCATACATTAGATCTAATACTGTCATACGGTCTATCGGTGGCTGATATTGAAATCAGTGACCTTCCACTCTCAGACCACAGACCAGTATTGTTTTCTACACTTCTTCCAGCTCTACCCAGTACAGCACCATCTCATGTACGTTGGTCTCGCACCCTAACCTCACATTCCCAGGACATGTTTTCTGGCCGGCACCTGGAGGCTGATAATGCTCTAATGTCTGGCTCCCTTACTTCAGATTTAGATGTCAATGAACTGATACAAGACTTTAATGATAAATGCTCCAACATTCTTGACTCCATCGCACCTTGCAAGCTCATCCATCCCAAACATAAGTCTCAGCCATGGATAAACAGTGACATTACGCCAACAGTGCAGTCGACTCAAACAAAAATGGAAGAAAGACATGCTCCAAATATCATTCGAGATGCTGACTGCCTCGTTAAATAATTTTCAAAAGGCAGAAAGGGCAGCAAAGAACAAACTCCTGTCTGACATCATTAAGAGGAATTCACATTGCTCCAGAACTCTCTTTTCAACCATTGACTCTGTTCTTAACCCCTCTGTTAAATCACAGTTTTATGATTTCTCAATCAGCTGACACCCAATCCTATTTTTTCTTGGGTACAGTGGAGCAAATTCAAAATGGTTTCCCTCCAGACACGCAGGGAAATAACTTTGAAATTAAAGTTGATACTGTTGAATCTGACTTTCTGAACATTATCAACAATTGTCTTGCGACTGGGAATGAACCAGACTGTTTTAAAGTCGCCACTGTGACTCCCATTCTTAAGAAGCCCTCACTTGATCCTGCTGTATATGAGAATTATAGACTTATATCCAACCTGCCATTCATATCTAAAATTCTCGAAAAATCTGTTTTTATGCAGCTGCAGAATTATTAGCTCATTCACTCTATCTCTGACATCTTTCAGTCTGGCTACAAACCCCTTCACAGCACTGAGTCTGCTCTTCTAAAGGTCCTCAGTGATATTCTCATGACTACTGATGCTGGGGACACTGTAGCCCTAGTGCTATTAGATCTGAGCTCAGCATTTGATTTCGTTGATCATAAGGTCCTTTTATCTCGACTGGCACTCAAACATCCTCAGCGACCCACCTCACCTGTGGTGTGCCCCAGGGATCGGTTCTGGCACCTCTACTGTTCTCTCTGTATATGTTACCCCGGGGAACTATCATGAGTAGATTTGGTGTGTCTTACCACTGCTATGCGGATGACATCCAAATCTACATACCCATAAAACACAAAGATAGCCAAGCATTTGAAGCATTTCAAAAAATTGGGTTTTTATCTTGATAGCAGTCTTAAATTAAACAAACAAATTAACAGCACAGTTAGCGCTAGTTTTTATCACCTTCGCCAGCTAGCCAATGTTAAATCATTTGTAAGTAGAGACCGCTTCGAGACAGTCATTCATGCTTTCATTTCCACACGACTGGACTACTGTAACTCACTATATGTCGGGCGTCCTCTGTCTGCAATCTCTCGTATTCAAATGGTCCAAAACGCGGCTGCCCGTTTGTTCACCGCCAGCCGTAAACGTGGTCATATTACCCCAATTATGCGCTCTCTACACTGGCTGCCAGTTCGTTATCGAATTGTAAAATCTTAACTTTCACCTACAAAGCTCGTTGTAATCAAGCCCCTAAATATCTCTCTGATTTAATCGTCAATCACAACCCACCCAGATCACTTAGGTCAAGAGATCAGCATCTTCTGTCTGTCCCTCGATCTCGCTTACGATGCAGAGGTGATGGAGCTTTTGCAGTGGCTGGCCCTCAGTTGTGGAATAACCTCCCACTATATGCTAGACCTGCATCTACACTATTTAAATCTGTGCTTAAAACTCATCTCTTCTCTTTCAATCCTGTGTAATTCTACTGCGTTTCTTGTCTTAATTTCTTGTTGTAATTTTTCTAGTAATTTTTGCCTTTTCGTTTTTTTTGTTTTTTTTTGTCATGTACGGTAAGGTTGATTTTAAATGTGCTTTATAAATACAATTAGATTTTATATAAATCATGGTTTTATCATCTGCAGTGCTTTTAAATTTTTTTTAGCTTTTTTTGTTTTTTACTTTGTTACAAAAGATTTATTTATAATTTAAAGTATTTAAAAAAAAAAAAAATTTAATTTGATAAGAGTTTAATTATTTTGATCTTTACTTTCCAATATGGCTTTTTTGAAAGAAGCACATCAAATAGTACAACAAATAGTATTTGTACAAAATACAACAATAGTACACACTACACTGTCATTATTAACAGAAGCGCTAGAGGGCGCTTGACTTTAAAACGTAACTATAGGTGGTAATAAGCTGTTATTACTGTAATAAGCACATACGACCTTCTCTATTAATCACTTTCACCCTCTTGTATCCAGTCTAAAGAACTCTGTTCAACAAAAGCACTGTCCACTTACAAGATTATGAAACAACAAAACTTCCAAGAACTCATTTATTTATTTATTTATGTGTTTATGTCTGTATATGTTTATGTATCAAGCCTTTTTAAACCCTCTAACACACATGTTGGTGCTGTCCCGCTTGTTGCAGATATGATCTGTTTAGTGGTGAGACTGCAATGAAAAGCAAACCCACTTGTCTTTGAAGTACTTTATTCTTGCAAGAAGGCCTTAGTACAGTTAATTCCCTTATAAGGTAAAGCTTGGGACTTTCATTAACATAAGTTTGTGAAAGCACATATTTAGATCATCTACAGATCGTATCACCCTTGTCTTATGCAGCACACACACCAAAAGCTCTATATGGAAAGTTCCCCTGTTCCCTTTGACCCTCTTCGGCTTCACACCTTTTCTATCTGTGAAGCAAGAGATGCTCCAAGTTCTCTTCAAAAACACATGTGGTTTTAACACCCTTAAACATGTCTTGTATCTATAGCTACACACATACACACTCTCTTCCTATGACCCTCAAGTTCGCAGGCCAAGCTCAAACTAGGCTTTAGGTTGAGCTCGCTCTGCAAAAAACACATCTTCATTTGAACATTTTATTTCATTTTCAACCAGCTACTTTTCACACATTCTCTTTTATTTCGAGAACAACTATTACAACTATTAACAAATTTTAATGTCTATACATCTGTAGAGGAAAGTTGAGTGTCACTCAGAGTCAAGACCATTCAAGACCACAGAGCAAAATCCTCAGTGTTAAAGTACACAGTTCAGAGTCTATATGAGCCTAATCTACAGAGAGGACAAAGTTACACTGGTATAGTGTCACTATATAGCAACACATTTAAACACTCGGTTGGTCAGATGAGAGGAAGTTAATAACCACAGGAGGAGCTGATGATGTTTAAAGGAAGAGCTGTAACTATATATAATGAAGAGGAAGACTGACAGATACAGAAAATGGCTGATAAGTGTGATCTGTGTCTGCTGGGACTGATCATTCTCTCTTCACTTCTCACAGGTAAAGAAATCTGTATTTTCTCTAAAGACATTTAGTGGAATTAGTCTGGAAAGAGTTCATTTGAACATGCTCAGTTTATTCTTGCACACATTCACGTTGTGATCTCAGAGTTGTGTATTGATACACACAGATCATACTGTATTATTCCTGATACTGGACATAGTGTCACTCAAACATCTGATGATGAAGAATTATCTTCATATTAAGAGTGTGTCAGTGATTTGAACAGCTCTCTGATAAAGACTAATCGTTTATTCTGGAGAGTGTGTTGTTTGCTTTAAGTCAGGAAAAATACTATGATTTAAAACTTCTGCTTTTTATGCTGGTGTGTTTTATGTTTCATTTATTAATATATATCATAATGATCACTGAGATATACTGTGTTTCAGGAACCAGTGGAGTGACTAATGTGTTCATCAGTTCTGGTGAAAATGTCCGTCTGTCCTGTAATAATAAAACTCTTTCTGACTGCAAATCAACTACATGGATCTACTATAACAGACATTGAGCAGTTGAACTGATTATTGGAGGGATAAAGAATAAAGACTCAGAGAGACATGAGAGACTGAGTCTGGAGTCTGACTGCTCTCTGAACATCAAGAACGTCACAGGAGAAGATTCTGGATTATACATCTGCGAACAATCTGTGAATGGAGAACAAGGACCTGATGCTGATGTTTATCTGCATGTTCTTCATGGTAAGTTTATGATTATGTGCTCAATTTAAAAAGGGCAGATTCTCCCTTTAAACTCAGATGATGATTGAAGAGTCTGTGATTTGTGTCTTGTGTTCAGTTTCAGTGTCTCCATCATCATCATCATCATCTCCATCATCATCGTCATCATCTTCATCATCTTCATCCTCACAGACTGAGATCAGTCCAGGCCGCTCTGTGACTCTCTCCTGTCAGTTGTATTCTGTATTCTCCTGTGATGATTGGGTCAGTTCTGAGGGAGTTGAGCTGTTGTGGGTGAATCAGGCTGGTGTTGATCTGAAGACAGACTCCAGATATCAGATATTATCATCATCATCAGATCAATATCACTGTATCATCACTCTGACTACAACACTCCTGAATGAAGATGACAACAGAGAGTGGAGATGTCAGCTTACTCACAGAGATCAACTCGAGACCTCAGTCAGATACACTGTCAAGTATTCAGGTGAGAAATGAATGAGTCTCATGAATCAGTGTTAAAAGTCATCCTGTGTTTTAACTAGTTAAAATATAATGATGCTTTTGTACAGTATGAATCATCTGAACAAACATTCGTCCTTTACAGCTCCAGCTGATTCAACGACAGCAGTGAGTCCTTCTACACGAGGTACATGATGATGATGATGATGATGATGATGATGATGATGATGATGATGATGCTTTTACGCCACTGATGATGTTATTCACAGCTTCGTCTAACATTATTCTATAGAAATTATGAATGTTACCATATAGATATTTTACCTCACTGAAATATGTAAGAGTTGATTGAAATCACATTCCGGTCGTCATCTGTGCCGATGGCTTTTGTCTTTGTCTATAATTGTCCCCAATCATCCTTTTCAGCTCAAGCTAATACAACAACACCAGACACAGACTCTTATCATTCAAACACAAACACAAAAGGTCACAAAACACATAATTAGCCATTCTCCTCCTGACAGCTTGAGAGTGAAGTAAGAAGATAATAGATGACAGACTCGTGCACATATTCATCATTTCTGTGATGTGAAGCTCCAGTATTATGTGATGATGATGTTGTGTATATGTGGCATTATGTGTTGAACTGAACTAACAGACGTGATCCACAGATCCAGCTGATACAGCATCAGAAACTGAAGTCAGTGTGACTGCTGTATCATTATACAGAGGTACGACACGTTCATTTATACTGACAGCTTTATAACATTAAACTATCAGTCAGTCTGTAAATGCTTCATCAATAACTGTTGATAGTTGAATACCCTTGACTTCAGTCATGTACAGTTTCTCTTCTTCCTCTCATGTTTCCTGCAGTGATTGTGATTATTGTTGAGATGGCAGTGTTTGCTGCTCCTACTGTGATTCTTCTTCAGATCATCTGTGCAAGAAGAGCTGGTGAGTTTTGAGCCGCACACAATCTGATGATTCACACTCATCTGATCTGGAACAATCTGCAATCATGATAAAAACACATACGAGAGGTCAGTCAATGCTTTTATTTTGCAGGGAGGAAGGACTCGAAGAACCCAGAGGAAATAGAGATGCCCACAATATTACAATAAAATACTGATGAGTTTAGAGCCAATCTGCAGCAATATTTACAATAGCAGAAACTTACAGAGGATTGTTCATTGTTTTATTTTCTTCTTCTCAGAAAACAGAGAAAAAACTTATAGTGACTTGTAGTTTTTTACATATAAAAAGCCAGATTTATTTTCATTTATATGGATTTTATGGATATATTTGCCTACAGTGTTGAAAGTCACTCTCTTGCGCTTCATATGTAAACTGCTTTAAATATAATATTAATACAGTAATGGACAGACTCAGACTGTATAATCTCTCTCTGTTCTGTGTGATGGAGCTGATTTGAGGACTCTTGGATCTTGTCTGTTCATTCCTGGTTTTAGCATGTTTTTCATTTTGAAAGATTGCTATAATTTTCTTAATAAAACCTCTGCAGTTGTGTTTAATAAGTCTCCTTTCCTGAGATGTTTGTTAGGAATATGTTCATTCCCCTTCATGAGCTGGTAATGTATCTGTAAGTCCACTGAAGCGAGTTGTAGTTGAGAAGCCGCTTCAATAACCGAGAGCTAGATATTGGGTCTTAAACACCTCACAACACCCTGAAGGACCCACTGAGAGGTCAGACTTGAAGCACTGTTCCTGAGATGCTCTTCTTGGTGGTTAACTGTAAGCAGCAGACAGATCCAGCAAGAGGAGAACTGAGGATTCGGAGGCTCCTCTTGCCAGTCTCAGAGCTTCAATAACCGAGAGCAGGGCCGTCTCAGTTTAGTGGCGCTTCTGAAGCCAGACTGGTTGTGGAAAACGACTCGTTCAAGTGTTTTAGCAAAGTGGTCCAGAAGTTCAGGGAGGCGGAAGTTAAATCAGTGGTGCTTGAGAAATACATCCCAGATCTTCCAGAGCATTTGTAGTGTTGATAAAGGAGTCTGGATCTGATATATTTCTCAAGGCTGGAGAGAGTAAAGCAGAACGTTATAATCCATGTGTATGTAGCAGGGTGGAATAACTCCACCTATTGGGAGATCGTGCGCATGCGTGTGGCTTATTGGCTGCCCTTGTATGGAGTATAAAATAAGTGGGTTTTGGCGACTGGATATGCGTCTTGGTATTGCCATCATGTCATCTGTTGCCGCCGACGGCTTAGGCCGTGTCAATATTGCGTGTCAATATTAAATCGTGAAGCGTCTAATTGTGACTACGTTGCTGTTTTGTCTCTACGTCTAGTTTATAGTAACTGTGTGCACGTTGTTGCGGTGTCGTGACGCCTTGGTCGGGGCTGGCGCGGCTTGCTGGCTGGTCTGTCTTTACCAGCTGCCACCTGCTTGATCTTCTGATTGTGCAGTATATTGAGTCTTTGTTTATGAATGTTTATTTGTTTTTTTTGTTATGGTTCATACTTCATTCTGGGCGTTGTAAGTATAACTGCTGAATCTGAGTGAAGTGTGTGCTTTTAATTTGTTTTTGTTTCTTTTAAGATACGTCATTTGTATTTTGTTGTTTTCTTTTGCTGTGTTATACTTATATTGTTTTCTAGAAGCTTGTTTTGTTTGTATTAGTTTTGTTCTCTGCAGGAGCGGGGGGTTTCTGGAGCAGGGCGGCTGGCTGCTATCGTATGGTGTGTGGTGATTACACCTAGTGGCGTGTGTTTTCTTGCATCCAATCCTCACGTGTGTGTGTGGGTGTGTGTTTGGGTTACTGAGGTTCTTCTAATTGAGGCAGCCAGCCTGTGCTTCTTCCAGGTAGCTCCGCTGCTGGTCAACTAGCTCAACTTAAATATAAGTTTGTTATGTGTGTCTAGTACATATTGTGCACGTTACTATAAAATAACATTTTTAAATATTTATATTTTCAGTGTTGATAAATAAAAGTGTACATCTTTTGTCTTTTCTATATGACCCACATCTCCTCACCCATCCTTTTGATTAATGAACCTGTGTGCCCTTAGGGCTGTTAGTCCCCAGTATTTTGGGGTGGCGTAGTCGACCATTGTTGCTGTTATTGGCGTCTCTGCTGGAGTTGCCCCCTTCCCTCTTGCTACATGTTGAAACTGTGTTCAGAGCAGATGTGTGCTGAGAGAGTGCGGTTAACAGAGTCTCACTCGTTTCACACGTGTAAAGCAACACTTCACCGTGGGACAGTGTCACTAACAGCAACTCTAGCAGAAATTAAACACTGAGTTCGTCAGAACAGAGGAAGTTAATAACCACAGGAGGAGCTGATGATGTTAAAGTCTTTACAAATGCTCACATAATATAAGCATTTTAGAGCTTATAATATGAATAAAAAATAAAAGAGCAATGAACTAGACTCTACCTTTCCCTATGAGCAAACACTGGAAGATTACATAAGCTTGAATGATTGCAGCTCATGAATGCTTTAGACTACAGTCCTAGCCATGGTTTCTTCTAAAAGACACTTAGGAGGTTTTGGTCAAGTCAAAGCAAGTAGCAATATATCTGAAAAAAAGTTTACATTTATTTTAAGCACTTTACTTGCAGTTTAAACAAGCAAAACGGCCCACAGTGTCAGTGTTTGCAGTAAAGAGCTATATTAGAATAACACACACACACATCAGTGTCTGCCATGAAGAGTCGTTAACTTAAGATTTCACTCACTTCTTTCTAAAACATATACATTGTGACTGCTAATAACAAAACTAAGATATGTAACTGTGCTGTCATGCATAAATAACACATTATGGTGAAATATTATAATCACGTCATGATGCAGGCAGTGTTTAAATTAGACCAACATAACATTTTGCAGACTATTTCATTTTCCGTTGATGTCACCTTTGTTCTCATAAATATATTGTAACCTAAAGTAAGCTAAAAGGATGTTAATTGGCTTAAACATGAGCAAAGTGCGCTCCATTTATAATCACTAAAAAGCTGTCACTCATCTCAGACTCACTGCATTGCGATCTCACAGAGTTCTGTTATAATCAATGAAGCTGTCTACACTGCATAATTAAATTGCATAATTGCATAACTTAAACGCCTCTGATTGGCCATCGCGTTCAGGAGATCAACAGACGTGTCTGTGACTGGCTTCAGAGCTCAACGCTGCAAAAACACTGTAAACAGAAACCTTTGAATGCAGCAAACTCCACGTTCTTGAATTGACATCCACAGTCAGATCCAATGCCATGAGGATTTCAGGGTCTGCTGAAAACTGATGTCAGGAAGTTCATCACTTTTGTACTTCTGACTGAAGAAGTCAATGCTACTTCTGGCCTCTTACTGTGAGAGTCAATCCATGTTATGGTGTAACGACAACCCCAGGTTAGGGACTCTTGGTTTATTATTTAAGGGGCTCCCGGAGGACTTTTGAGATCTATAGTCAAAATAGACTTGATCCTCCCTTTGCCAGCAATAAACTTTACTGTGACCTTCCAGAATGATTGTGAACAAAGGCATGACCCTCCCCAATAATTTATTGATTACTTCTGTACTGGTTTGCGCTTGGCAAAGATGTTCAGATAGCCATTGTTTTTTTACACCCATGACAAGCGACTGACGCCCGTTTCACACATACTCCGTTTGCAGTGCGTATGCGGTGCGTATTTCTTTCCGTACCCATGTTATCAGGTCAGAGCTTCACACTGCACGCGGATGCGGTCCGGCAATGCGTTCCAGGAGCGGTGCGTATACAGCAGTATGGAAAGCCAAGAGGGTCAAAAACACGTGAATTAAATACGCGTCGAATACGCATGACAAATCAGCGCGTTAAATATCAACACGTAAATACACGTTAAGAATCAGTTTTAACGGGTCAGTGTCATTGGCTGCTGAAGACTTGGGTCTAACCATTTCTGTGAGCTTAGGGGGGTGTACCATTCATAGACTAGGCTGCCACCATTGAACATACTATAGATCAGCTTATTCAGCCTGTTTATATTGCCCTTTTTTTGTATAACCTATAGAAATAATATATTTACTATATTCACTCATGCCTTTTTGTAAATAAACACATTATTGGACATTCTGGGCTCTATTTTAATGATCTGAAACGCAAGTATCAAGCGTGAAATGCAAGTAATTTTGTGGGCGGATCTCTGGCGCTGTTGCTATTATACCGGTGGGATAAATTACTCTTGCACCTGACACAAATCTAAAATGGGTTGGTCTGAAGTAGCTTCATTACTCATAGGTGTGGTTTGGGCGTAACGTGAAATAGACCAATCAGAGCGTCATCTCACATTCCCTTTAAGAGCAGGAGCGCTTGTTCCATGGCGGATTGCTATTATAACGGTGGATTTGCCAGGAGCGGTTCACAGCCGAGGAGACCGGCGTTCTCGTCAGGGCCGTAACACACAGAGAAGTGACATTGGGGATGGAGAAACACACCCAGATTAGCTTCGGTTAAACAGGCACATGATAATTTGGGTAAATGTGTAAGCTAGATTTATGCCTATTTTTTCACATCTTCATGGACACAACAATGATTTCCCTCGTGTGTTTTATAATATTATATAGGCTTATATATAGTATTTATATGTTTTTATATATATATAATATTTATAATAGTGTGTTATGTAATATTTTTCCTTGTAATATTGTATGATTTGCAAAAATGAAAACGGCTGCTTCTGTGTAGATTAGAGAATCAAAGTGTATGTGAGTTGTGCACACGCTACATTGATTATGGCCAAGCATGCGCCCTTAAAATAGCATATGAAAATATGCGCAACGCACCACTGACTTTAGACTAGCTTCAAAATAGCATCAGGGAACATTTGCGCCAGAACACGCCTCCTCTTTTCGCTGAACCGCCCCCGGGAGCGCAAGTTGATTCCCTAGTTTACCGACGTGCGTCTGTGGAGGGAAAAGTCCGCTGTGCATGGGTGCAAAATAGGCAGTGTTGGGGGTAACGAGTTACAAAGTAACGGATTACAGTAACGATATTACTTTTTTGGGTAACGAAATAAAGTAACGCATTACACTAAAAATATAGGTAACTACACTACTTTACTAAACTATAGGAACGCGCTTTCCTGCGTTACCCAAGCCGTGTTTGCCTGCGTGTAAAGCTCTGATCTGTTTAAGTGGTGTGCGTGCATGCCTGTGTGTGTGTGTGTGTGCTTCCCTGGGCACCGTTGTCATAGAGATCGATGTGAGTGACGTAGCTGCTGGTGCGAAGGGGAGCGGGAAATGGAGACGGAGACAGGGGGTTTCGGCCAGTGGCGATATTCACATTACTTTCAGTTTATTGCTCGAAAGGACAAAAATATTCGTGTGAAATGCACTCTATGCCCAGGCAACAAGTACTGGCCATCGGGACTACCGGGAGATTCCCAGTGGGCTGACGTGCCTTTAGGGCCGACATCTCATTCTTTTTTTCTTTTTCTGTTTTTTTTCTTAACGGACCATAAAACTCGTACATCGACGGCCCATTCGTTTTGCTTAATTGGCGGCGCTGGGTTAAGTAAGTGCGTGCTGGTGTAATGTATTAGTTAAAGTCTGCGTCAGTTTTTTTTCCTGATAGCTGACCGGCCCATTAAACACCTTGGCCCATTGGATCTTTTCTTGATTGACACTGGGCTGGTCCAATCACATCTTTAAACAGACACATCTTTCTCATAGATGAGAAAGTGCAGAGCCTGCGGTAAGCAGAACTATGAGTTACTTTAAAAACACTTAGGCTATGTCATGAGTGTAGGAACCCATTACCCAGTAACACATTATTTCCA
Organism: Leuciscus leuciscus; assembly: GCF_965113295.1. Taxonomy (NCBI): domain Eukaryota; kingdom Metazoa; phylum Chordata; class Actinopteri; order Cypriniformes; family Leuciscidae; genus Leuciscus; species Leuciscus leuciscus. Next base: position 7,213,662 of record NC_138725.1, read on the forward strand.
CATCTGCATAGTTGACGATTACCGTAATTTACTATAAATTTAATGAGACGCGTTTGTAAACCATGTTTTCCGCCAAAATAAAAGCTTGATGCAGTTTCCGTCAAAATAAAAGAGCATGTGCTTATATCTCTTTCAAGTATAGAAATTAGTACAAAACTTTAATTTTTTTTTTCAGTGCATTTGTTTTACAATATTTGTCTATTAGTGTGCTATTATTATTATGGCCAAAATGCCAGGGCCGATTTATTTTTGTCCCAGTCCAGCCCTGATTATGTGTCTACCACCGTGGACATTTTACCTTTATCCAGTTGTTTGTGGATTTTACATTGAGGCATATTTCTTTGTGCAGACATGGATATTGTTCTTTCATATGGTTTTACATGCCATTTTGTATAGGCTACATTTATAAACACTATGCGGACAGGCTAAGTGATGATAGGGCTATGATGTTTGTTCATGTATCTACACAGTAAATTAAGAAACGGGAAAGTAAAGTAATAAGTAGTGAAGTTACTTTTCAAATGCAGTAACTAGTAAAGTAATCTCATTACAATTTACAGAAGTAACTAGTAACTAATTACTTTTTTTGAGTAACTACCCCAACACTGAAAATAGGAATGATACATGCGTCGGTGTACAAAGTCAATTGCTCTGGGTGCGAGATAGGGCCCTCTAGCTTTAACATCAAAGCATTAACATTTGTGTGGGGAAATCAGTTCCAGTGGAGGTGAGCAGTCAATGCAGGATTAAGATACAGACAGCATGTGGACATTCTTGCAGGACCTGTTGGTAGTCCGGCTATTGATGCACTTCAAACTGTAATTAATATTCTGCAACAGTAATATTCTATTGTCTCTAAATAAATTCTATAAATCTCTGGCTGGGCCCTTGGTCAAGCAGTTGTGTTACAAAATGCAACGCGTCACGTGTCAAATGCGAGACACATGCCTCCTCCACTCGCACATCACACCGGGGCTGGGATAATAGGCTTTCAATATATTTATTTTGTTTAAAAATTTATTTTATTTATTTATTTATTTATTTGATATGGACATAACAACAGCATTGGACAAACCAGATACATTGTTTTTAGTGTTATAGCAAAACTGCTAATTTGCAACACTTGTCCATAGGAGGCTACACATTTCACAAAACACAACAAAATACAGTATATAAAACACAATGCAAAACAGTACAATATTTAAGAGGGTAAACAATACACATCATCAATATATAAAAATATTCTATATTCTAAAAACTTGTTGAATTATATTTGTGTAGTAGGCCTACTCCTCCTAGGCCATCCAAAGTTCATTCTTGTTCATTTTCTGTGAACATCACAAACAAGGTTATGTTGTTTAACAGATATTCATTACAATTGCATTAAACATTAACCACATGGTGCGTGGTCAAAATGAACACAGATTGACATGAAAATATAATAATCTCAACATAATTGCATTTAATTAAATAAAATGTAGTAATCTCACCATAAATGTATTTAATTAATTACTACTGTTTTTCACCGTCATCTTCTTACTTTAAATCCGGGGTAAAGCAAGGAAAACTACACTTTACCTCAACAAGGCGACATTATGAACAACACTCGTCTCATTGGTGGAGGTGGGAAAACAAGTTCTTTGTGACATGTGAGATTTATTGCATTAAAATTTAAATGCTAAAGAAAAGGCATGAGAGTCGGCTGTTTTTTCCAATTTTAAGTTTTAATTTAAAATGTTTGCGATTTTAATACAAGTACATGGTTAAATATTTGACCACTTGCTTGAGCAACTTAATATATAAATCTATATAGAAGTAATGCATTGAATAATACGTTGTTTAAATTGTGTTTAAACATGAATATGTCTATTAAAGAGTGTATATGTGTACAAAGAGAAACGCAATGCTGACTAAACTTTTTTTTAATAAAAGTTGCTGATAAGTGGATTTGAAATAAAAGTAGTGAGTAAGTGTGTGTGGTACAGCCGTGGATCAGTCACTGCAAACGCAGCATATGTGAAAGCACTATAGCGTGCTGCTCACACACACCGCACACACACTGCACACGGAGGATGTGTGAAACGGGCATTAACCTCTGCTTTCTCAGCTTACACATCACACTCCACTGTTATGGCCATTTCAGTAGATTTACTCACTGACATTGTTGTGGAAACACAATAAGCATGGAAACTAAAGATGGTAGTATTGTGCAACAGCACACATTCTCTCAGCTGCAGTTCTGGCGCCTCAGTCCCAATACTGTAAAACTCCACGTACATCCACATCACATGTTAACGCAGCGGTAGAGTTACACTCACAGGACTCTGCACTTATTCGCAATCACAAAAGTTCATTATTTGCTCGTGCTTTAAAGCTTTGCCAGGTAAACATTTCATCGGCGTTCTGTTCTGACATGATGCACTTTTTCTGAGCGGGTACGCCCGAAGCGCGCGGGCACTGCCAAACAGCGCCAAACTGGACTTTAGTTGGGTCAGATCCATCTGATAGCGATGGGGGCCGAGACTGAGAGAGCTACATGGAGCTACATAGAAAAATATTTATAATTAAAATAATATTTCTTTTGCTGTTTTCATGAATACAAAAGTTGGGTGACCCTCCCCTCAACAAAGAATAAAAGATATGACGTTCCCCTATTTTTCCTCCGGTGGTCTATTCCATGAATACCGAACGGTCCCTTAGCGGTTTCAAATGGGCCAGAAATGACAACAGACACCTTTTCCCATGGCAAAGATGGAGAAGGTCCAGGTTGTAAAGGTGCAGCACGGACAGTTGTGGTCTTATCAGGAGACAAGCAAACTTCACCATTCACAATCTGTTCCTTAACCGAGCAGTCACATTAACATGTGATGTTACATCCAGTAGCTTTACAAACTTTCAACCAGTGTCTTCATCTCAATTACTTGAAATAATTTCTCAGATGAAATTCACATTCTGTCAATCAGATGAATTGCCTGGACGTCTGTTTAGAGAGGTTTTAGACACTATCTGCCCCATCCTCTTAGCTACAATAAATAGCTCTTTAATAAATGTTTGTTTGTTTTTTTCAGAAAGTTTTAAACAAGCTCGTAGCCCCTATTGAAAGGACATCACCTTGACCAGAGAATGGACACAAGTGGTAACCGCAACAGAACCGTCACGGTGGAAAAAGTGTATGACCATGACTGTCTGCTTGAGTTTTGTCGAGAGCCGGAGGCGGCACGAAATTTGACGGAGGCGGCCGCCTCATAATTCTCTTTGCAGGAAAAACCCTGTATGTATGTATGTATGTATATACACTGAATGATTTTGATACTTGATTTGTATCTCCTTTTTTTCTACTACTTTTCTCTTTATTAATTTTTTATTGATTTAATTTATTATACTGTAAAGCACTTTGGATCAACTACGGTTGTGTTAAACGTGCTCTATAAATAAAACTTGACTTGACAGTCAATCCCAGGCCACCAGTAAAGCTCATGAATGCACACTATTCCCTGATGACCTCCGTGAGCCAGATTCACCAAGACACGTCGCAATGACACAGGAACAACAAGACGAGACTCTCTAAACACACAGTCCTTTTGCACTGGAAGTTCATCACGCACTTGAAAATATGGACGTAGAACAACATCCACGTTCAGTTAATTCTTGGTTTTGTCGTCTGTCTCTTTAAAGCAGGATGGATTCTGATTGGTGTGAACGGGTCTTAACACAATACATTCACAGTCAGACTGAGATCTAGACTAAAACTAGCTGAGAACTAAAACTGCCTTATTAATAACTTTACAAAATGTGGTTGCTAGGGTGTTCTGCGTAGTTGCTAAGGTCTTATGGAGGGTAGGGTGTTGCTAGAGCAGGGCCGTCTCAGTTAAGTAACGCTTCTGAAGCCAGACCGGTTGTTGTCCAGGAGGATGTTCTGTGTAAGAAAGGCAGAGGCTTGGTCGGAGAAGACTGAGTGTTTTAGCGACGAATGGAAGAAGGGATACCGGTCTGTAATTTCCTAGAAGTGCTGGATTTAGAGTGGGTTTCTTAAGCAGTGGGGTTACCCGAGCCTCTTAAACGCTGTGGGACCGGTACCAGTGTGAAGAGAGGTAATGATGATATGAGTGGAGGAACAAATGGCTTGAAGTAGATGAGTGGGAATAGGACCAAGCGGACAGGTAGTAGGGTGATTGGGAAGGATGAGTTTGGAGACTTCTGCCTCCGAGAGCAGAGGGAAGGAGGGGAGAATGTGTGTGTTTGCTGTTAAGATTTGCATGTTGATTTGTGGTGTGGAAAATTGGTCACTGAGAATGCTGCAAAGTTTTGATGTGAAACGTCAACGCTGTGTGAACCGGTGTCTGAAGCATGTGTGATACACACCGATTTCTGATTGGCTACAGCAGCCAGATGACATCACAGGTGCGCTGACAGGCACGAAACATCATCAGCTCTTTTGTCTTCAGAAAGGGAGACTAACAGTAATGCTCTCGAGTGCAAAAGAATATCCTTGTGTTCAGAGCAGATGTGTGTTGAGATAGTGTGGTTAAACAGTATACGCACGTCTCACACGTTTCACACGTGTAAAAAAAACACTTCACCGTGGGACAGTGTCACTAACAGCAACTCTAGCAGAACTTAAACACTGAGTTGGCCAGAACAGAGGAAGTTAAAAACCACAGGAGGAGCTGATGATGTTAAAGTCTTTACTAATGCTCACATAATATAAGCATTTTAGAGCTTATAATATGAATAATGCCCAACGTTAAGTATGAACTAAATGAACCCAGCCGGCATTTCAACGTTGATTCACCGTTGAAACAACGTCAGGTACCATGGTTGAATCAACGGTGAATTACCTTTCGATTTTGCAAAACGGATCAACGTTGATATTATGACGTCGTTTCACCGCGGAAGAAACAACGTTGATTCACCGTTGAAATCGCGACGTCATTTCACTCTTACCTTTCGGGTTATGGTCTTCTGTCGACGTTGAATCAACGTTGAATTACCTTTCGATTTTGCAAATTGAATCAACGTTGATATCGTGACGTTGTTTCACCGTCTTACCTTTCATCATGGGATAATACAATTGTACATTCAATTACAAACTAGTTTGCAGTTGGAACATGAGTCATGACAATGCTGACTGAATTTGTGATTAACGGTCCATACTGTACACTAAAAATTGTTAACTGTCAAATGACTGGCAGCAATGGCTTAATTAAACACATTAAATAATGAGTTAACACATGCTGAAGATTGTAAAACAAGTTTTATTCTGAAAAAACAAGTCTAAAAATACTTTCTAAAACAGATGAAAAACATCTCAAACTTTAAATTGCAGCGTTTTCGAAGTAATGTTAAAAACCTGTAGAAGTAAACATCTAAATGGAATATTTAAAGACAGTTTTTGTTCAATTACAGTAACCCTTAAATTAAACATTTAATATTTAAAATGTACAGTAAAAAAAAAAGTTTTTAAATTCTCAATAAAATGTGACAGCCTTGTGCAGTGCTCCGACAGAGTCCCAGCTCAAGGTCCGATGCCATCACTTCCTCTTCACTTCTTGCCCGCTGTATGCTACTATCCTATAAATAAAAGCAAAAACACTGAAAACAAAATACATCATGTACAAGATTTTCACTTTACAGTTCAATTTGTCGGGTAGAAAACAAAGTATACAACACTATCCATTCTAAAACACATATTTGATGTATTCAGATGTACATTTACACAAGAAATTCTTCAGAGCCCCAAGGTGAAATTGTAAAAAATGTAATATTACTTCAATGTGTCAGTTACGGTTACTATAATCATAAGGTCATGATTTCATCCTTAAAACAGATGAAGAAATCAACAAATTGTGGTGTTGAGCTGAGAGGGTTGAGGTCTGTTGTTCTTTATATCTTTCAATGCAGGTTTATATTGTTTCAACAATTATATATTTCTGTATATTTCTGATAATATTTGTGGAGAAACATTACACTGTTTTAATTCAGAATCCTAACCATACATTGTACTAATTAAAAGTAATTTATTAAATCAAGTAAAAAAAAAATATATATATTTAAAAAAATAAAAAAATAACACAAAAGGCCAATGAATCCGTACCAGAAGTGATAGTGCAATGTAGCAGTTAAAGAATAATCCTCCAACAAATTGCCAGTAATCAGCTGGATCCTTGGCGAATCTGAAGGGGGAAAGAAGAAATTATTCAATGAAAAGTCCTTAAAAAGCAGTATTTTTTTTTTTTTTTTACCATTCCTTTAAACAATCTTAAAATTGATTTAAATTGTAAAAACGTTTGCCATTATAACATTCACACAACATGAACTGAGTAATGTCATCTTTGAGACTGTTAGTATTACATGATTAAAAATGTAAACATACACTTAAAGCATGGCAATCCCATCAGAAATGTGTACAGTATCATAGCAAGGGAAGCACACACACAAAAAAGCCAAATGGTACCAAAATCAAATCATCAAATAATTTTACCTGCAGCCGCATTTATCCTATTATGACACGTCTGAGGGTCTTTCCCTTAATGGTTTCCAGTGATTAAAGAAAGGACTGATGAAGGTGACATGAATCCACTTTCAGTGCGCCACTTCAGCAGAATAAAGACAAAAGGACAAAAAGTTACTCAGACTTTCTATCAGTAACGTTAAATGTCTTACTTTAAAGATGAAAATCATACTTAATACTATATATTAATCCCCGTGTAGGTTTTCGAACAGTGGGTAAAATTGACTTACTGTAGTTGAATGGGTCTTTCTGTTGGGTGTTCTCCCCCGATAAAAATCTTATTCCAATGCTTGATCTAAAAAAAAATTTAAACAAAAATCTTTTCAATATCGTTATCAGTGTTTGAAGAGGTTATGTAAACTTCTAACGAATAAATGACGGTTTTATCACTTTACTCATTCCCACGCTGTTTTACCTCTCATGCGTTTTTAAACTAACGTTAGCTGACAACATTAAACACATAACATTACAACAAAACACAGCAATGTCAGATGGTACTAACTTACATTGAAATACATGCTAATATCGCTACGCTAATGGTGAAGCAATACAAAAACACACACAGAGATACCTATGACCGTTACCCGTGTCCCTAAACGTTAGACTGTTAAGGACTGAAAAATGTTTTCTTACCTGATATCACCAGTATTTTTACAGACCACGTACGACCCCTTCCTCTGTTCACATTCCAGCTTTTGTTCTTCATTGACATATCAACTCAAATTCGCTCAAAATGTAAGAATTCAACAGGCAGATATAAAATAATCCAGGTCTGACCGAGTAATCAACGCAAGCAGCAGCTGCGCAGCTCACCGTCCGTCACCGACCGAGAGTAACGGACGTATTTTCAAACTTAAAATAAGCGCGCAGAGCTGCGCACACTCTCATTGGACAGTTTCCTGGAAGACAGACAGATTAACCAATCATGCTCAAAGTAAAACGGCGAAACAACCAATAACAATAGTTTGCGCGAGTTTGCATTTGCCGTCTGAATTAATATTTAATTAATTGGTCAAATGACATGACAGTGTGAAATGTGAATACTAATGTAATAATGCAATGTGTTAGGCAAGCAGACAAAATTGTAAATTCACACAAAATCACATAAGGCAAAAGGTTTCTGCTGCACTGCTCTCTTGAGGGTGAAAATATTATTGTTAATAATGATAATAATTGTATTTTAACATATATAGTGAAGAGCTGTTATGATAAAAAAAATCATTAAATGCTAATTAATTATCATAATAATACGTTAAAAGGCAGATATTTCTTGTAGTATGTTGTCGAAAACATTACGTTGTTTCAACGTACAGATCTTGTAAAAATTTCAACGTTGATTTAGAAGTGTTTTTGTTAACCTTTTTCAACCATTTAGCATTAAACGTTATTTCAACGTTGATTTAGAAGTGTTTTTGTTAACCTTTTTCCACCATTTAGCATTAAACGTTATTTCAACGTTGTTTCAACGTTGAAACAACAACTGACATTATTTCAACCATATTTCAACGTTGAAGGTCGGTCATGTGCCGGCTGGGAATGATGATCATAAACAACTGCTAACAAATCTGGATAAACAGAATCACACAAGAATTAGACAAAATACACATCGAGAAATAAAAGAGCAATGAACTAGACTCTACCTTTCCCTATGAGCAAACACTGGGAGATGACATAAGCTTGAATGATTGCAGCTCATGAATGCTTTAGACTACAGTCCTAGCCATGGTTTCTTCTAAAAGACACTTAGGCCCCGTCCACACTACTGCGTTTTCGTTGAAAAACAGTGACCTTTTGCTACGTTTGCACCTCCCGTCCACACTAAAACGGCAAAAACGGAGACCCAAAACGGAGAAGTTTATAAACGCTGCCGACCCGTTTTTCGTTTTGCATCTCCGGAGGGCGTTTTAGTCTGGACGGGTCAAAACGGAGGACTTTAGAAACGATGACGCAGAAGCTCACGCTCGGCTCTATGATTGGGTGTCATCGGTCATGGCGTATCCTTCCCTGATTCGTCAGCCACCCATCACATGACCCGTCCCCGGAAGAAAACATACAGTTCCACCTCGTCATCGGTCCATGAAAAGAAATCTCTGGTCTTCGACATTTTTAATCTTTGCAGCGGTAACGTTAGCTACTTTCTTCTTCATCAAATCTGAGGATTAGTCAATCCGTTTCCTGTATACATCGGCACGCGCATGCCCAGTGTTGGTGAATGGTCACGTGATCCGCGTTTTCAGTCGTTTTAATGTGTAAGGATATTAGCTCAAAGGGGAAATATTAATAATAATCTATAATTACCAATTATGATTAATTATTAATATTTGGGTCAGTTAATTATATTAACTTTGAGGTAAGCCAAATTAATATTACAATCAATTAATCAATTCCAATGAACTCTTTGATTATTCCTTTATTCTACTGAAAGTGTATCTTTCATGGTCACTGAAAAATAATTATTCCTTATCATGTACAGCAATTAGAGCATGTAACAAGATCAAGATCGTAAAAGGGACTTGGTATGCAAACAGAGGATCAGAAATCAAATTCATAATTGTGCAAAAAGTTTTATTAACTAAATCACAAACATAACTAAACTAAACAAACAAACATAACTACATACTTACATACATTCATCCATACATACATGCATAGGTAAAGTGGTGAGTGTTATGGACCTCTAGAGCAAGATCTATTTTAGTATGAAAAGAACCAACAGCTGATCATTTTCAGAGCACCTCATTAAATACTTGCATTGTCAGTTGCAATCGTGGACAATTCTTGAAGTGGTTGAAAAATGAGTCCGTTGGTGGGTCCATGAGGGTCCAAAGTCATGGTACAAGTTGCCATCGTGTGGTTCCGACGCTTGCTGAGAGCACGCTGGACGGTGCGGTGATGGTAGGTTTGTAGTCTGCAGTCTGCAGTCTCCCTTTTTGGGAGCATGAAAGCATGGCAGGCAGTGCCCAGGGCCCTGGGCCCCAGTGGTTTTCCCCTCACATCCCACTCTTTCTATCACCAGAACTCACACAAGAATATATATGGTTTAATGTGAATGATTATCATAGAGTATTATACATGTTTGGTATCATTTGAAATGTCTCAGTGCGACTGGTACAAATGCCTCATTTCCAAACAAGTAAAACAAAAGGTTATAAGGTTTTTAAGAGTTTAGAGATAACTGGCACACAAAGGAAGGTGGTCTCTAGACAAATGGTCTCCTACCCCTGTAAGCCCGTCTATTGGTCCAATGAGGGTTTCCAATAATACGGGGAAGGTTTCTCTGCGTATTACTTGTCTTTCCTTTTCGCAACACTGCAAAATTAAATGCAATATATTTTCTCACATGTATTGACTCGTTATTTCATCCGACTCCATCAATGAAAAAGATTTTAATGATATCTGTGCATCATTAAACGTGAACGAATATTTGATTATTCTGTTAAACTCTGGTTATATTTTACCCGCTTAGATCAGGAAACTATATCACTCTGAGGTCCTTCTTTCTCGCAAGGTCTCTGGCACAATTTTGCCAGTTCCGGTCATCAAAATAATTATTTTTAGTTATTAATTGGCTCAATAACTGGGATTTGCCGTATTCACAAATACACAATCAAAGATACGTAAAGAGCCCCCTTGGAGTGCTCCTCTTGAACTCAACTCTTCTTGCAAATGTGGGCACAGAGGTCTCAGGTGTGATCCAACAATTGTTTTTAAATAAATGTTATATCACTATCTTCGATCAAATAAAAACGATCAATTTATGGTATTTTTATTTTTGGGGTGTTTTTGAATTTATTTACCTCTAAAACCATATTTTCTATTTAAATTATGCTTATTTTTATGTTATATTTAATATTTCTTTAACTTCATTAAAAAAAATAATTTCTTTAAATTCAGATAGCTAAAACTTAAAAATGTGTTGACTTTGGTGACATCTGGTGTCTTATGTTGGTATAAAATTAACAAAAAAAGCAATAATATCAATAATATTATAGTAACAAGATGGTTATAGTACTCAATGGCTGCATATAGGCTGAACTCTATAAAACACTGTTATTATGCATTTAACCACGAAAGTATTTGACTTTATCACAAGTTAAAATTGTGATAAAAAAAATAAAAATATTTGTGTTAGGTGAGACTATACAAAGATGTCAAAATATGCTTAGACAAATATGACCATGCTATAAGGAGAAGACAAAGTAGTTGATCATTTATCATTTATTTCAAATAAAAAAACATAAAATTTCAATAACTCAAGAAACGAATTGGTACCAAACAGGAAAGAATAAACAACAATAACTCAAACAAGTAAGTGTAAAGTAAGAATAAACAGGTAAGAACAAACAATAATCTTAGTTATAATGTGTGCATGTGTGTGTGTGTGTGTGTGTGTGTGTGTGTGTGTGTGTGTGTGTGTGTGTGTGTGTGTGCGCACAGCTGATTGATTGGAACAAAAAAAAAAAAGTGGACTTTTTATTTTTATTTTTTTAAACAGCTCTGTTATAGGCTCATTGAATGCTTTGTGTGTGTGTGTGTGTGTGTGTGTGTGTGTGTGTGTGTGTGTGTGTGTGTGTGTGTGTGTGTGTGTGTGTGTGTGTGTGTGTGTGTGTGTGTGTGTGTGTGTGTGTGTGTGTGTGTGAGAGAGTGAGTGTTTGCCACATTGAGAATGTTGTACAGGATCACCCAGGATTGACAAAAATAAAAACCCTCTGAATTACAGTTTTTCCCATTCATTCCTATGGGAGCCCATTTCTGTCCACGAAGGCGAGATTAAGGAGTTGTTGTTTTTTTTACCCACTTAACATTGTAGAATCAAGTCAATTTTTCTTGTGTGTGTTCAGGTGGCAAACTTAGGAAAAGTAGTCAAGTCGAAAAGTAGTCAAGTCTTGTACCGCTCAGATTAAGGACATTATTTTTTTTTTATATCATTTTTTTTATTTTGCCCACATTTGTCCCCAATATGGTTTTAATTGGACATTTCAGTGAAACTTCAGGTGTGTGAAAACCCCGTACACGTCCATACACTTGAGATGCACAGAGATGATCAGATACAGGACATTTCTGATTACACACACTAGATGTGTTCAGAGATTTCCAGTATACCAGCAATTGCTGATGTTGTAATGTTTAAATCCTGGTAAGCATGAGGCCAAGAAAATTCTCAGTTCTTAATGATTTATTAAAATCCTAAAGTGATCCAACATAATGGTCAGCAATTGTACAACACACTTCAACTCTTACTCTACACCTTTTATAGGCGACAACATGTGGATTACAGCGCCATCTCCAACCTAATTAAATGTTGCCATATTCACATCTAAGATCTACTAAGATGTAGCAAGATGGCGCCGGTGTGCTTGGCTGGCCGTCTGCTCTCTGTCCTGGCTTTGTTTTTTATTTTTATTCCTAAAGTTTTTACATTGATTACGTATGACCGTCAATTGCTTTTAAACATAAGAGACTCTATTGAGGCTGTATCAAACACTGATTTGAGATCTGAGAATTTTAACAGCCCACCCCCTCCCTTCTTGACGAATGTCCCGGCCTTTCGAAGCCAGCTGCCATGGAGCTTTCCTGAAAAGAAGCGCCGCAGAAGAAGGGGGAAAAGAGGGGGTATTGCGGTCAAATTAAAGTTGCATCTAACAAGCTTACATCCATCATGCCATGGCTTGGGTCGCTTTGAGTTGGGATGTGGCCGATTTGCATCATGGCGCTCGCTCGAAGTATTCCAGCTCTCCTCGTCTCCGGACACCACGTCTTCGCCGCGGGGGTGTAAATCTCAACAATCTTCGCTCGCTGTGCTGTGCTACACAGACGAACTGCGATTCGGTACAGGTAAAGATGGCTTTGGTAAATTCAAGATCGTTGATCAACAAGACATTCATCTTGCGAGATTTCTTTACCTCAAATAAATTGGATTTTCTGTTAATCACTGAGACTTGGCTGACTGCGGGGGATACAAGCCCCTTTTCTGAACTTGTGCCAACAAACTGCTCGTTTTTAAACTGCCCTAGAACTTCTGGCAGGGGCGGTGGGCTTGCGTCGGTGTTCAAAAGCCGATTTTGTTGTCATACCCTAAAGACTGAATCCTACTCAAGCTTTGAAATACTACTCTTTCAGCTAAATAAACATCAGTTATCGATTGCAGTGGTTTATCGTCCTCCGAAACCAAACAAGGACTTTTTAAAGGAGTTTTCAAACTTTTTGAGCGAAGCTGTTCTTAAATATGATAGGCTTTTAGTTGTGGGGGATTTTAATATTCATGTTTGTTGCGAGTCAAATTCCCTGGCTAAAGATTTTCTTAGTCTGGTTGACTCTCTGGACTTCATTCAAGTGGTAAATGGTCCCACTCACAAACAAGGCCATACCTTAGATCTTGTATTATTGCATGGTATTCCAGTTTGCAAACTTGAAACCCTTGAATTGAGTTTTTCAGATCATATGCCTATTATGTTCACTTGCTCTCTTCCAAATGGTAAAACTATGAAATCTAAGAGGTTATCACAGCAAACTCGGCTTTTTAATCCTTCATCTAATGATGATTTTGCTGTTTATTTTAAGGAGGCCTGTTTGATGTACAACCTTGATTCCTCCTTAAATAATTCAAATGTAGATGAACATCTTTCATTGTTTAATTCCATTTCAAATGATATTTTAAATTCTGTGGCTCCTGTGCGAGAAAAACTACTAAAATCTAAACCTGAACCCTGGTTAAACAGTACCACACAAGAACATAGACGAGTTTGTCGTAGAGCCGAACGGAAGTGGAAAAAAGATAAACTACAAGTATCTTTTGAAATTCTACGTGAATCATTAATTGGGTATCAAAAATCAGTTAAACTGGCAAAATCTCAGTATTTTTCAGATATCATTGCAAAAAATTGTCATAAACCTAAAACTCTTTTTACCATTTTAAACTCTGTTTTAAATCCAAATAGTGCTGTTTCTTTGAATGCCTCAGCTGCAGTATGTGAAGATTTTCTCAGGTTTTTCACAGATAAAATAGTTGACATAAGACAGCGTATAGTATCTTCAAATTATGACCTATCTGTCCCGCATCTCTGCACTCCAATTTGTAATGAATTCCAGACAATCTCTTTAAGCTCCTTTCAAGACATAATTAAGCATTTGAAACCCACTACATGCCCACTTGATATTGTTCCCACTCGGTTTTTTCTTGAGGTCTTTGATGTTGTCGGACCAAGTATTTTAGCTATAATAAATAAGTCACTTCTTACAGCAACCGTTCCAAGATATTTTAAACATGCAATTGTTAAACCACTGCTTAAAAAACCTAATCTCGACCCGGCCGTCTTATCAAGTTATAGACCGATCTCAAATTTGGCTTTCATTTCTAAAGCCTTAGAAAAGGTTGTTTTAGTACAATTACAGAGCTTCTTAGAATCAGACAGTATATTTGAAAAATTTCAATCTGGTTTCAGGAAGCATCATAGTACGGAGTCTGCACTTTTAAAAGTTTTAAATGATATTTTATTAACTGTAGACTCAGGGGACTCAATGATACTTCTACTTTTAGATTTAAGCGCTGCTTTCGATACCGTCGACCACAAAATTCTTATATCGCGCCTAGAAAAATATGTGGGTATTGAAGGTCGCGCTCTGGACTGGTTCAAATCATATCTCGAAGATAGGACTTTTTCTGTTTGTCTTGATGGTTTTTCTTCATCCAGCTGCGCCCTGATGTTTGGAGTTCCTCAGGGCTCCATTTTGGCTCCTGTTTTGTTCTCATTATATATGCTTCCTTTGGGGTCTATTTTTACCAAGCACAAGTTGTCATTTCATTTTTATGCTGATGACACCCAAATTTATTTGCCCCTGAAGCACAACGACAAAACAGCTTTGAGATCCTTAGCTGCATGCCTGGCTGATATTAAGTCTTGGCTTTCTTCAAATTTTTTGCACCTTAATGAGAGCAAAACAGAGGTTATGGTTTTTGAGCCTTCAGGCACCTTTAATTATGATTTGGGAGACTTAGTTTGCTATGAAAGACCCTCTACAAAAAATGTGGGTGTCATTTTTGAATCCTCACTCAAATTTGACAAACAGATAAACTCTGTAGTTAGATCTTGTTTTTTCCAACTACGATTGTTATCTAAAACCAAGAGTTTTTTTAACCTTTTCTGAGTTTGAGAGAGTGATCCATGCATTTGTGTCATCTCGGCTGGATTATTGTAATTCTCTCTATGTTGGAATTAGTCAATCTAATATAAATCGACTTCAGATGGTTCAGAACGCAGCTGCCAGACTTTTGACTGGTACTCGCAAGTTCGAACATATTACCCCTGTACTGCGCTCCTTGCACTGGTTGCCGGTCCACTACAGAATTGATTTTAAAATTTTACTTTTTGTTTTTAAAGCTTTGAATGGTTCAGCCCCTACTTATCTTTGCGACCTTGTGAACCCAAAAACCTCTGTTAGATCTCTGAGATCCTCTGAACAAAAATTACTGATGGTCCCTAGATCTAGATTAAAGCTGCGAGGTGACCAGGCTTTTTCTGTTGTTGGGCCAAAGTTGTGGAACAGTCTCCCGGTCTCCCTCAGATCAGTTTCATTAGAAGCTGCATTTAAATCTAAGCTAAAAACATACCTTTTTTCTCAGGCATATAACTGTTCCTAGACTTTTTAGACCATTTATCAGTGTTCTGATTTACTCATTCTCTCTTTTTTTCTCTTTTTTTGCATTGCGGTCTTTATTATATTTATGTATGTATGTATGTATGTATGTGTTATGCATGTTTTTGTGTATAGGTGTGTACTGTGTGTATATGCGCATGTATGTATATTTGTGCATGTGTACATGTGTATGTGTATATATGCATATGTGTATATCACTTATTTTATACCTTTTTTTAGTATGACATTGTACAGCACAGTGGTCAACTATTGTTGTTTTTACTGTGCTTTATAAATAAACTTTGATTTGATTTGATTTGATCTCCTGACTAATACACAAACACTACATTCCCCCATTACTTAATATCACATCATTACTGTAATTTGTAATTTCACAGTGCATAACTGTATAAATATAGTTATCAGCTGTAACTTGAACAGTAATTTATTGTGTTTCAGCTGTAAAAGTAATGCAATTATTAGTCAGTAATTAACTGTAAACTTACAATTTAATACAGTAATGCAATGTGATGACATAAAAGTAGTAAAAAAAATGATTAAACAATACTTTCCACAATTGATTTTATTTTCAATAAAACTGATACAACAATATCATAACAAACGTTGTGGGCAGGAGTCGGCAACGAGATGTCAGTCCGTAAAACACAGCCAGAGGGAAAGTCCAAAACAATAGCCAGGTCTTAATTTTATGGACGGAAAGACAGGAGTCACGATATAGTTCAATGGGATTATTAAACTTCAGAAAGTGTTTTCAGTGTGCTCTTGGTAAACACCAGCTCCTTTAAACAGACAAACCATTTTAATCTATGATTAGCTGGGTCATCATGTTATATTTCAAGTGATTTTTTGAAAAATGTATACAATAAAAAAAGTTAGTCAATCAATAAAATAATATATTTTAGAATATAATCATGCAGAATTTTAGTTTAGCACTAATACACTTTTAAATGGCATGTATGAAGTACCAAATGCTGAGTTTTTCCCACATTCTGTAATGAGCTTATAAACAATCACCGATAGGTATTATTTTGTGAAACATTGCTATTTAAGCTGTGATAAGATTTAAGATCTCTTATTGCTGCAGCTGCTCTTTAAAATTTGCTGATAATTAAAATCCGGGTCGTGTGAAACAGAAACTGTGGTCACTGTTACTATTTAAATTAGTGCATTTAATGTCCAATGATGCAGATCCAATGATGATTGTAGTGACGATTCTCTCTGACCAATCAGTGATCAGCAGTGTTACACATCACATTTAGCTCCTGTGGAACGACGTAGATGGTACTAAAAACAGCACCAGGTACTATTCACAGTGGACAACCCCCCACAAAGCAAGCAGAGTCGGGTTGAGCCGTAGCGTACAGTGGAAAAGTGCCGTAACAGACTGTATGATCCACACAAAGATCTGATCTCATCTTGAGTCAGTCTGGGATTACATGAAGAGATAGAAACAACTGAGACAGACTACATCCATAAAAACTGTGGCAACATCTCAGAGATACTTCTGAAATCTGCCTCTAAAGCTACTGAAAATGTTTAGGCATTAGTAAAAAAAAACCTGTATGGTGAGGATCTTTTAAACCAGATTATTTGATAATTTATATGAAAAAAATAAAATCAATATTTGGTGTGAACATTCTTTGCATTTAAAACAGCTTTTGTCCTAGGAACACTTGCACAGTTTCTAAGGCAGTTTTGCTGGTAGATTTATTAAAGCATCTTGGAGATGTTGGCACAATTTTTAAGGGAATAATCTCTCTCAAGTTTTTGACTCTTCGTGTAATCTCAGACTGACTCGATGGTGAGATCAGACCTCTGTGAAGAAGACCAAATACCAAATAGGTCTTCAAGGGAGGGTTCAGAGTAAAATTAACCTAGGGTCCTTTGCACCACGGCATCGACCCAAACACCTTCCAGAAGCCTTTTCCCCTTGGCTGAACATTATTACAGTTAGAGCTTATTTAGAGATATCAGCCGGATGGTTTAGTGCAGGTGCTAATGGATCCAAGGCTGTATGTCGTAAATTACCCCACTAATAATGCCCAGAATGATACCAAACTTCTACAGTAGTACAAATAGGTTCTGTACTCATAAAACTAGGCATTGGAAAGTTTGTAAGTACATCAGGAGTTTGTTTAAAGGCACACTTGGGAGAAATTGTGTTTTTGTCAAACAGACCCCTAGAGTCGCTGTGGAATACTTGCACTGCCGTAATTAAACACCCTGTACACCGGCACCAGTTCGGGAAGCGTCGGGCGTGGAACAGGCACAGATAGACGAAGATATTGACCAGGTGTTTCACGATTTCATACAAATATTAGGCTACTGCATAGTCTACTGAACTACTGATGATGGTAATAGGATTATAATAAATTTATGTCAAGTGTTATACTGCTTTATAATAATTATAACATTTTTACATGATTGCAGCTAAATCACAAGTAAATAGTCCATAGTCTAGGCCTACTGTATAATTTCATTTGTGTTTTTTGATTGTAATGTAAACATTACAAAATGCCAGATGACATCAATAAAGTTAAATGTAACGTTACGTCACATTATTTCATAACATTGGCCATTATGATTTGTTCATAGTTTGCAAATTGTGCTCGTTTACACTATTTACAACCTCTAGGCTTATTTATTGTCACGGTTCATGAATCGGCTGTCTCATTTCTGATGTGTGTGTGTGTGTGTGTGTGTGTGTGTGTGTGTGTGTGTGTGTGGTTACTCATTGTGTTGATTAGTGTCGCCAGCTGTGTTCAATCCCCGTTCCCTTTATATGTGCAGTAATTCCCATCTCTTGTTGTCAGATCGTTGTGGCTTCCCCAGTGTCGTGTCCTGTTCCCGTGTTTTGCTCTCGTCTCCTCGTGTGGATTCCCTGTCTTCGTGGACCCTCTTCTTTGTGTACACGTTGTTCTGGATTGTTTATTGTTCCTGGTTCCTGAGCACGTCGATCACCGCACGCCATCACCGGGTTGCCCATTGAAGTCCCTGCGTCATCTCTCCACCTGAGTGTTTGTTTCCCCGACCTGTGCGCATCTGACCAGCTCAATAAAGAAACCTTTTTACTTGCAATTGTATCCGAACTGGGCATCGTTACACCAGTGTTGTGCCTGAACGCGTTCACTGAACGATAGTTCATGAACTCGTTCATATTTTGGGCGAACGTGAACTGAACGTAGGCTACACTGTAAATGATTTCTGTTGTTTTCACAGTATTATTGCTGTATTTTCAGTGAAAGTTTACTGTAGAAACAGTTTACAGTAAGTTGCTGTCAATTTTATAGCTTTTACATTATTTTTGCTGTATTTCCAGCTTTGTCACCGTATAACTATTTACAGGAAAGTTGCTGTCAATTTATGCTTTTCTTTGGTGGGGGGGGAAGAAAATAATTACAGTAATTCTTATACTCCTGTTAAATTGATGACAGTAATATTCCAACAGACAAGCCCGGCAGAGGACATTTTTTGGTTTATTGAGGTTATTTCATCTTAGGAATTTTATAATACATCGTTTCATAAGGTAACCCATAGATTATGGCATTTAGTATAGTTAAAAAAAAGTTTAAATTTGCTTGGGTGTTTTTTTCTTTTTTTCTTTATGGTTGCCAGATTTTGTCACAAACCCAACTAATCTCAAAGGTTATTATAGACAAAAAATTTTGGATGGGAGATGTAGTCCCATCCAATGATCAATAATATAGGCAATGTAAAATAGATAAAAATCGATTTCCATGATTTATTATTATTATTTTGCTTTCTATTTACACACTTAATTACATAAAGAGCGAATCGCACGGGATATACACCTGGCAACCAATCATCTAACCGTCAGCCGTCACACTCGAATTTTCCATTTCATCCTGGCTGAGACTTCGAGGACGGAGCACGCAGAACCTGCAAGAACTAGCCAGGTAAGATGTAAAATTGTATTCAAAATCTTAAAAATTTGTATTTCTAAATGTTTCACCACTACAAATGTGAAGATATATCCGTTTTACCGTTAACTGTTAAGTATCCTAATCGGTGGTGAGTTTGATATAAAGGTAACGTTAAAGTTAAGGTAGGCCTAATGTTAGCTTTTTAACGCGAACATTCTAACGTTAGCCAGTTAGCCAAATACAAGTTATCACAAGGTTTGATGTAAATGTCAGTTATTTTCAAGTTTGGAACAAAGTAATCGAAATGTTCTTGTTTCTGAACACTTGTGTGTAACTTAGGCTAGCAGCTACACCGTGTGCGTGTTGCCTGTCGCGATCTAGGCCTCATACAACAATATGTTAACATATAGCTGCTAACGTTATAACATAGGCCTAACCCTACCGGTAAGTTATGTTATACACGAATTGAACGGACAACCACAGTGTTATTAGTCATATTATACATTTTATAACGTTAGTACGCGATGCACACTTAAAGTGAATACACAGGCAGTGAAAGTCCCGCCGAATGAATTCCCGCGTCTCGGCATCCACAAGTACTTCAGAACGGCACAAATTGACATTTTAAAGATCAGATTTTTATTAGCTCTATAAATCAATTAAAAAGTCTAACCTTTTCTAATTTGTAAGATCACATTAAATACAAAATGTTGCGAAAAATACTCCGTTCTAGTGTAAATGTATGTAATATGTATGTACGATTCAAATTCTATTGAACTCAAAGATCATAGAGACATGAAATCAGCTGTAAGACAATCATATTATATTCTTAAAATGCTCATGCTAGCCACCTTTTTACGTAATAAATGAAATGCACTGATTGAATAATTTATATGAGCATTCAATTATTTCATTTACAAAAAATATATGTTAACTTTTTTTGATATTTTTAAGTTGCAATTTAGTTGTTAGCTTGTAATTTTTTATCTTTGAAATTTGTTTTTGCTCTGCGTAGAAGGAAAGGTGGTCATCCAGTCAGTTAACCCTCAGGATGACTTCACATCTGCCATCTATCAACCTTGGAATTCATCCAGAGGTAACTATTGGTGAATCCATAAAAAAATCATACTGTTTGGCATCAGCAGATCATGTTGAGTACTGGAAAAGTGAACACTTTATCCAGTGTGACCAATTTATGACTGATTTTCATGCAAGATTTTGCAAATGCTATAATTGGATGTCCCTATCTACAGTGAAGTACTATGGTCATTCAAACCCATGCTAACGTTAGAAGTTTATTTTTATGTTCCAAAGCTGGGATGTAGCAAACACTGTGTTAAAGGGATACTCCACTTTAAAATGAAAATTCAGTCATCATTTACTCACCCTCATGTTGTTTCAAACCTGTATGAATTTCTTTCTTCTGCTGAACAGAAAGGAAGATATTTAGAAGAATGTCAGTAACCAGACAGTTTCTGGACTCCAATGACTTCCATAGTAGAAAAAAAAAAAAATACTATGGAAGTCAATGGGACCAGAAACTGTCTGGTTACTGACATTCTTCTAAATATCTTCCTTTCTGTTCAGCAGAAGAAAGAAATTCATACAGGTTTGAAACAACATGAGGGTGAGTATATGATGACTGAATTTTCATATTAAAGTGGAGTATCCCTTTAAACTTGGCTTTTTTAGCAAATGGCTTTTTCAGTATATTTAAAAATATTCTATTTACAGGTTTTTGGTGAGGATAAATCCAGAGAACACAAAATGCAGAGCCAAATTCAGCAGAGCCATAACAATGGCAGGATGGTGCAACGTAAAAGCAGGGCCCTGAATCCACATGTTGCCAACTTCATCAAGGAATTCACCAATTATGACTGGCAGAATTATTAGAGTTAGGTAAGACTTTTAAGTACTTATTCAGTAAAGAGAAAAGATTAGTCAGTGTAATTAAGGTATCAACAAACAAAAGTCTAATTTCAATATTTCATTTGCTTTTAATGGGAAATACCAGCATTACATTTAATCAGGAGCATTTTTACCTTAATTGTATCAATCAGGGTAATTCAGAAAGAATATTCATTGTGAAAGTAATCTCTCTGTGTACATCTATGCAGTGTTGAATATGTTTTTCATTTCTTTCATTGTGTGCAGTTGTTCGAGATTTCAGCGTGCTGAGGATGAGTTTTGCTCCTACATTAAAAACAGAGGTAAGTAATTTTCAGTTATTGAATAATGCACTAAAATTCATAAAAGTAATCTCTCTGTGTACGTCTATGCAGTGTTGAATATGTTTTTCATTTCTTTCAGCATGTACAGTTGTTCGAGATTGCAGCGTGCTGAGGATGAGTTTTGCTCTTTGCTTGGCCCCGCCAAGTCTGGAGTGTTTCTAGTTTAATGAATTCAATTTTAATAAAGAATTTTAAACTGACTTCTGTGTGTTGTCATAATTGACATAACATCTAATAATCAGTAATATAACTGTGTGAATTTTTTTTGCATACACGCCTTTAGCTTTCATTCTTTTATTAAGCGTGTAACAGATTGTAGTTGGTTATATGTTGTGTGTATATATATAAAAATACCATAATCAATTATACTGCATAGTAACTTTACAGTATTTTAAAATACAGTGCAAAAACAAGCACTGTAATTAATTTTACAGCATAAAAATGCTGTAAGTTATTATACAGTATGCTGTTAACTATTGTATTTTAAAATACAGTGCAAAAACAAGAACTGTAATTAATTTTACAGTATAAATATACTGTAAGTTATTATACGGTATGCTGTGAAGTACTGTTGCCAGATTTACAGTAATTTTACCGTGGAATAAAATACTGAAGCTTGCTGGATATTTGTTGCCAGTAAGTTACTGTTGATTTTACGTTAAATTTTTTACAGTGTAGGCCTATACTGTATTACTGCCTCTCTTGTCCAATCTAGTTTATCAAAGTGAACAAATCTTTTTTCGAGTCATTTCGTTCATTTAAGGGGCTATAAATGTTATACTATTAACTGGCAAATTCCCAGAACACATCCACCTACACAATCTTGATCATATTCTGAATTAAGAAATCATTATAATGCAGTCAAAAATCGTTTATTACTTTACCTTCCGAGTCTTTCGTTCATTTGTCACGTGACAGACGCTATGAATGATCGTTCATGAACGACTCACCATTTACGTTACAAATCAAAACAAAAAGCAGCAAGGAGGCGTCGTATGATCATTTAAACGAGTTTTATGACAAGGTCGGTGAGGATGGGAAAAACTGATAAAATAATTGTCTGTGGTTCTATATGGGCTGTGACAATCATTTTGAACAATAATATCTCGCAGCAACATGGAAAAAAAGAACTGTGAACTTAGTTAAAAATGTTGCGTATGAACTATGAACGTGAACTAGTTCATTTTAAAAATTGTGAACTGAACTTTGAACTAGTTAATTTAGAAAGTGAACTTTCCCTACGTTACACTACATCCTCATGATCCGCTTTCTGCAGGACTTTTACGTGCTTTTCCCTAATCACTGAAGTGACGTCAACGTCCGGGTTAGCAGTAGCATGAGCCGTCAGGAAAGTGTTATTTAAATAAACTCCTGATGTACTTACAAACTTTCCAATGCCTCGTTTTACAGTACAGAACCTATTTGTACTATACTGTAGAAGTGTGGTGCCATTCTGGGCATTATTAGTGCGGTTAAGCCATCCGGCTGATATCTCTAAATAAGCTCTAACTTTAATAATGGATCAAGGGACAAAAGGCTTCTGGGGGGTGTTTGGCTCGAGGTCATGGTGCAAAGGACCCTAGGTTGATTTTACTCCGAACTATTCCTTGAATGTTGTACAAACATGCATTATTATAAAAAATAAAGTTATATTAGTTACTTAATTAGGAAGGTACTGGACACATGTAGCTTTGAGCAGTATATACTGAATGATGTTAGTAGGGCCCTCGTAATTTTTTTTTTCTATTTGATTACATTTTAAAAGATTGGTTAAATTGTTTGCTTTATGAATGAAATTGATTATACATGCTGTTTGATGATTAAAATTAAACCATAAATATGGAATCCATGAAAACTAAAACGGAAAAAACTAATTGGAAAAAATAAAGCTGATTTCATAGGGCCTTGCGTTAGGCATTACCTTGGACAATCAAGCGAGGTGTGCTCGGCAATCTGGCCATCCTCTGGACGTCGGCAGCTGTGGCAGATGGCTGTAAAGTAAGTTTTACCACTTCCTGATTGGTCTATTTTTGAGCAAAAAATAACAATAAACATGAAAAAAAAAATGGTAAAAAATCTAAAATCTAAATTAAATGCGTTCAAGTCTTTCGCGACGTTTCTGTAAATAATATTACCTTCTTCAGGCTGACTTGAACTTTAAGAAAAAAACTTTGAGGAACAGTGGATAAATATATATACAATGTATATAATAATATACAATATATATCAATAAACTATATGTATAGAGTACAATAAATGTAGCCTATATTTATATATAAAGATATATCTTCCTCAATAAGATTAACAAGGTAAATGAGCTCTTTGTTAAAACGTGGAGGAGCGAAAAGGCTGCGACCAGTTGCTGTCTGTTGAGAGCATGCAATGAGAGCGCGCTTGAATGCGCGCCCCCTTATATAGTCTGGCTCTAGAAAAAAGATTAGTTTTCAATATGTGGATTTACCGTCCTTCTAAGTGAAATAGCTTCAAAGTTGGACAGCGAAAGTTAAGTAGAACTTAGAATAATAAAGTGTATAGTTGTGTTAGTATATTTATTTCCTGATTTAAGTAAGAAATGAGCTAGTTTCGTTCGTGGGTTCGTGCCAGAGCTTCTAACACAGGCTTCTGGCTGCTGTGTGTTAAATAAGCATCAGATGGCGCTGTCCTCCACAGTCAGGGGAAAGCCTCAGTGATTCACCAGGCTTCATTTCCCCATCCCTAGGTTCATTGTTGTGATTGGTCGTAGTGTTCTCCTATAGGAGGATCTTTGTTGACATCTTTGTACGCATGCGCGAGTGGTTGTGTGGCAACAAAACAAACAGTATTGCGGGCAGTAAAGACGCGACGAGCACTTTCAAGAGAGTTAGCGGGCGAAATCCACAATATATAAGCACTTTAACATCTGAAGACCGGAGGAGGTTTGGAGAGAAGCTCAAAATTTGTATTGGTGACAAAATCGAAGTTATTCAAAGCCCATATGAGATCTGGGATGACAAAAAACGTTGGTCCGACTTGCCCGTGTCTTGGCCACCAATCTGCTGGGGAGACATTTATTCTTATTTAATAGAAACCCCTGGACCCTTCACTCATGAAAGATTAAAGGCTTTCAAAAGTCTGGAGGCCTATGATTATTTTGTTTTTTCGAAAAGTTGGGCCGATCTTTTCTGCCAAACAGAAAGCAGTGATCGTGCTAAAAGCAGAGGTTAGAACAGCCTTTTCTTTTGCTTTTAAGTTTTGCGATCCAGAATAGCCCATTTTGATGTGAGGAACATAGTCTGGGTGCTGTGGATCGCGGTTTGGGACACCTGAATCAGAACGCGAAAACATATGACTCGGTTGATTTGACTCAGTTTTTTTTATTTTTTTATTCAATCTTCTATAAATACATAGTCACTAAGACTTAGGCCTACCATGAACAAAATGAGCCTCACAAACTCGATCAGTAACGTTAGCTGCAGGAATCCAGGCTTTCTTCGGAGCGTCCAGGTTCAATCGCCTAATTGCACGCAACCATTTCTTTCGTTTTTCGCGATCCTTTTCGGAGGGAATTCGAAAAAACTTTTTATCAGGCCCCCAACGAGCCGTACTCGACCACACAGCAAGAGTGAACCATCCTCTTCTCTAAATCCTCCTCCAAACGTGCAAAACAATCAAATTACAGGTATCTAGCGGTGTTTCCTGCCACACGATTCCCATGATGCAACGCGACAAACATAAACAATGACGTCACAAAAGATCCGCCTATTGCCTGCAGTGAGATGTTCAAACGCACGCTTGGTGCCGCCCCTCGAGCTGGCCGATTTTCATCAGTCGACCCCAGACCATTAATCTTTTAGATTTAGGTCTGGATTTCCAGGCTAGGAACTATAGGCAACGTCAGCACATTGAAATAAGCAAGCCACATTATTTAAATGTGAAATGTGTCAAGAAGCTCAGGGCAAGTAATGAACCGGTGTTTGTGTGTTAATAAAGGAGTCTGGATCGGATATATTTCTCAGGGCTGGAGAGAGTAAAGCAGAACGTTATAATCCATGTGGAGAAACTCTTCCAGAAGACATTTAATATCATGTGCAAATACTTTCTGTTTCACCAAACTGGAGCTGATGCTAATAATTACTTTAAAATACTTTAAAAACTGTTTAAGAATTGAGGAGTCATGGATAGTGGATAACGTTTCAGTAGTTAACCAATTTTATCACTAATAATTTAATGATTTTATTTATTGAATTGGACTGCATGCAGGAAACTCTAAAATAAGAAAGTGGAACTAACAGAAATACTCTCGTGTGCAAAAGTAGAGCCTGTTCATCGTGTTCAGTCTGAAGCGTTGAGCGTAAGTGTGTTTGAGCCAGTGTGGTGAACAATATTGTCACATTATGTGCGGTTTAGTGTTGTTTTCATGGACTTTCAGGTTCTTGTCATTTGTCACATGTCTTTGTTCAGATTCCCCCACTCATCTATCTCTGGTCACAGTCATTATTAGTTCATCCGTGTCAGCTGTGTGCTATTAATGATCCTCGGTTTTGTTTGCTTTATAAGTTCATCCCTCACATTCATTCTCCGTTTGGTCTTTGTTTCAAGTGATGTGTGTGTGCGCGCGTGCGTGCGTGCGTGCGTCCGTCCGTCCGTCCGTCCGTCCGTCCCTCTCCTGCTGCCTGTTTAAGCCTCTGTTATACTCCAGTTTGGACGCGTAGGCTACACGACAGTTGCGCACAGCTCGGACGCGGACTACTTGTATTTATACTTTCTGCTTAGGTCCGCTCGGTGAACGCGTTCAACGCATGCGCAGTAGATCGGTCGGGACAGTATAATCGATAATATTTTATATATTTATAGTTTTTATTTGCATTTATGTCAAAACCTAGACACTTTCAAACATCAAAATGACATTTATTAACATGTATTCGTGTCAAAA
The DNA here is from genome assembly GCF_965113295.1 of Leuciscus leuciscus. Taxonomy (NCBI): domain Eukaryota; kingdom Metazoa; phylum Chordata; class Actinopteri; order Cypriniformes; family Leuciscidae; genus Leuciscus; species Leuciscus leuciscus. Next base: position 7,239,855 of record NC_138725.1, read on the forward strand.
TGACATATAAACATCTTTTCCTATTCTATTTTGCCTGGAAACGCTTCCAACACGCTTGCATAGGCATTGGTTCTATTTCAAGCATGCGTTTTCCGTTTTTTTTCAAATTCGTCGTCCATGTTATTTCCATCTCTTTCGCGGTTTTAACCTAATGAACGCGCGCCCTTTTGACCGCGCGGTCACAAAAAAATGGGAGGCACGCGGCTGTCCGCAAGGAGCCTCCGCGCGCACCCCCGATGACGATTTTTACGTCACACGGACCCTCGCGGTCGCGGAAAGTATAACAGAGGCTTTAGACTCACACCTGTTGGGATTATTCCATTAAACCGTTTGTTGGAACTGTGGAAGCCTCAGACCCCGCAACGATTGTTCATTTTCTTGTTTCATTCAACCAATAACTGATTTGATTGTTCACTTCCAGTTTTAAATGATTGTTGTCCAACTATTTTAGCTTTAATACATTTTTTTTCTTTTTTGAACGGGAACTCATGGCTCTTGCTCTCTTCTAAGTGGAACTTAGTCTAAGTAGGTAATTTCTAAATCACATGTGGTCCTCAGATGATACTAATCCAGTGCGAATAGGGTTTTAGTCTAAGTGGAAAAGTCTTTATTTGGACAGTTTTTCCTCGTTATTTCGAGCTGGTGTAGAATCGAGCACTTGCTATATGAGCAATAATGAAAAATACATTTGTAGTGCTTTTTACAATACAGATTATTTCAAGCAGCTTTACAGTGATAACAGGAAAATAATGCAACAAAGTTTGTTTCCAAAAGAAAATAGCGTCACAGTCCAGCTTAAGTTCAGTGATGGTTCATTTTTGTGGTAAAAAAGTTATTAATTTAGTTCATTTATATACATAGCCGCTCTGGAGAAAACTGCGACGTCAAGCTCAGTTCAGTTCTCATATAATGGTGTCAATGCAGGCAGATCGATATTATTGTTGAATATTAAATTAAATTCCCCCAAATAAGCAAGCCAATGGTGAAAACAGCCTTTCTTTAAGCCAAATCTTTAACCCTCCCCTCTTCCTTCCTGGATGATCAGGATTGCTTCTGAGGCGCAGGGTCCAGCATTATCTTAGGCCCAGGGTCTCTGACGCTTAGGAGGGAAGCGTTTAGACTGATGAGGGTGCTGTTGAGTGTCACTCAGAGTCAAGAACATTAAAACCCACAGAGCAAAATCCCCAGTGTTAAAATACACAGTCTATATATGTCACTATATAGCAACGGATGTAAACACTCGGTTGGTCAGATGAGAGGAAGTTAATAACCACAGGAGGAGCTGATGATGTTTAAAGGAGGAGCTGTAACTATATATAATGAAGAGAAAGAGCTGTAACTATATATAATGAAGAGGAATACTGACAGAAACAGAAAATGGCTGATAAGTGTGATCTGTGTCTGCTGGGACTGATCATTCTCTCTTCACTTCTCACAGGTAAAGAAATCTGTATTTTCTCTAAAGACATTTAGTGGAATTAGTCTGGAAAGAGTTCATTTGAACATGCTCAGTTTATTCTTGCACACATTCACGTTGTGATCTCAGAGTTGTGTATTGATACACACAGATCATACTGTATTATTCCTGATACTGGACATAGTGTCACTCAAACATCTGATGATGAAGAATTATCTTCATATTAAGAGTGTGTCAGTGATTTGAACAGCTCTCTGATAAAGACTAATAGTTTATTCTGGAGAGTGTGTTGTTTGCTTTAAGTCAGGAAAAATACTATGATTTAAAACTTCTGCTTTTTATGCTGGTGTGTTTTATGTTTCATTTATTAATATATATCATAATGATCACTGAGATATACTGTGTTTCAGGAACCAGTGGAGTGGAAGTGTTCATCAGTTCTGTTGAAAATGTCTCTCTGTCCTGTAATAAAGCTCTTTCTGACTGCAACTCAACTACATGGGCCTACTATAAGAGAATCAGACAATCAGGGATAGTTGAACTGATTACTGGAGGAATAAAGAATAAAGACTCAGAGAGACATGAGCGACTGAGTCTGGAGTCTGACTGCTCTCTGAACATCAAGAACGTCACAGGAGAAGATTATGGATTATACAGATGCAGACAATATGTGAATGGAGAACAAGGACCTGATGCTGGTGTTTATCTGCATGTTCTTCATGGTAAGTTTATGATTATGTGGTCAATTTCAAAACTCAGATGATGATTGAAGAGTCTGTGATTTGTGTCTTGTGTTCAGTTTCAGTGTCTCCATCATCATCATCATCATCTTCATCTTCATCATCATCCTCACAGACTGAGATCAGTCCAGGCCGCTCTGTGACTCTCTCCTGTCAGTTGTACTCATATTATAGATTCTCCTGTGATTATTGGGTCCGTTATGAGGGAGTTGAGCTGTTGTGGGTGAATCAGGCTGGTGTTGATCTGAAGACAGACTCCAGATATCAGATATTATCATCATCATCAGATCCAGATCTCTGTATCATCACTCTGACTACAACACTCCTGAATGAAGATGACAACAGAGAGTGGAGATGTCAGCTTACTCGCAGAGATCAACTCGAGACCTCAGTCAGATACACTGTCAAGTATTCAGGTGAGAAAATGAATGAGTCTCATGAATCAGTGTTAAAAGTCATCCTGTGTTTTAACTAGTTAAAATATAATGATAATTTTGTACAGTATGAATCATCTGAACAAACATTCGTCCTTTACAGCTCCAGCTGATTCAACGACAGCAGTGAGTCCTTCTACACGAGGTACATGATGATGATGATGATGATGATGATGATGATGATGATGCTTTAAGCCGTTGATGATGTTATTCACAGAACAGTCTAACATTATTCTATACAAAATATGAATGTTACCATTTACATATTTTACCTCAATATATATATACTGAAATATGTAAGAGTTGATTGACATCACATTCCGGTCGTCATCTGTGCCGATGACTTTTGTCTTTGTCTATAATTGTCCTGCCCTGTCCGTCTCTGACTCTGTGCTCGATCTCTTCTTCAGTCACAGTGATTTCTGGCGCTGCAGTCGCTGTTCTCCTTCTGGCTCTTCTCTGGCTGATCTGCAAAAAAACAGCTGGTGAGTTATGAGGGAAACGCCTTTCTCAGAATTTTGAAGCCAGATAACAGTGCAGCGATCTGAGCTTGTGTTTGTCAGTGGGAACGGCATGAATCTATGGCGAAGCGGTGTGTCTGCGGCAGCCAATCGTGGCTCAGAGCCTGCCGAAAGGGGTGGGGCATCTGCCTATAAAAGCAGCTCATATCCGGCATAGGGATCAGTAGGCATGTCGCGATAATTAAATAACCGTCTGATCGCGATTATTTGATCTAACCGCGATTGTTTCAGGCAACCGTGATTATTGCGCTCTTTTAACCCTCTGGGGACCAAAAACGCGCCCACGCGTTTTGCTCGTTTTTTTTTTTAGCAATGAAAAATAAACACAAAATGCTCTGTTAATTTTGATCTTTCATTTTCGTGTAATACATCAATCGATCCTGTTCAGTTTCTATTTTTTTTCTGTATACTCACAATACAAATAAAGTGTTTTGCTTTTTGACAAATAAAGAAAAACTAACATGATGCTATTTCTGCCTTCTCTCTGTCAGTAAACTCCCATTTGAAACGCGTTCGAAAATTATCTATAACTCCGCGAAAATTCAGTCAAACAGGCAAACAGACCCACGGGCATAAAGCTTGAGATCGCAGCTTTTAAAAGAAGTAATTTATATAAAAAACAAATATTATCAGCTTCTGTAATCTGTATAAAAAGAGAGCGACTCCAGTCGAGCTCATTACGAGCCATTCAAAAGTAATTTGACCACGCCTCGGAGAGCGCGTGCTATTCAAACGCAAATTCTGAGAACCATTTCAGTCTGTGAAACGCCCCCACATCAGCTGTACACAAAGAGGCATAATATAGCCTACCTTATGGAGAAAATTTTCCGTGCTGATATGAGGAGCAGATCCCGCTGAGGAGTGAGGTAGGCTAAGTTATCCTTTCTCAAGTGTTAATGTGGAATAACGTTATGGAATAACGTTAGTGTAGGCCTATGTAAACAAAAAGATGAATCGCGTTTCTATAATATGAATCGCGTTTTCTGTGAGATGAATGAAGGGTACATATTTGTAAAGAGTGTTTAGCCTAAATATGAATCGCGCGTCTGTGTGTGAAAGAATAAACTGCTTTTACAGTTACAGTTACTGCGTTACAGTCAGGCGAAGTATGAAAGACAACATTTTGTTGACTAGATTTGGGTACAGTTTTTACTGTAGAATATACTGTCACATCAAATAAGCTTTTCTGCTCATAAATATAAAATACTATTTTGTCAAAAATAAAGTCATAGACTAAGATGTTCCAATGTTGGCTATATTCAAACTAATGAATACATATGATAAAATGTAGGCCTATAATCTTTTTTTTTTTTTTTACAAAGAAAGAGTACTTTTTTGCAGAAATATTGCTGAAATTGTAATTATTGTTGTAATTGTAACCTTTTTAATAAAATAGCAAAACATATTTACAAGATAGATGTAAGCAAAATCTTAAATGGTCAATATAAGTCTTCTTCAAAATATATATTTTGTCTTTGTATTGTGGCTCAGTCAGTGTCACACCTGAATGAATGGCTAATTATGCAGAGTCATTATGCAGAGTGGGTGGGACTAAGGTGTAAACTACTCCTCCCCCTCGCATATTGGCTTTCCAAGCAAAACCTGTTTTACACCATTTAAATCAATGTATTTTTTTTTGTGAACAATAAAGCAAGACTATTTTCACATAATTTTGAAGCTAGAACTGAAAGGGACAACATCCATTAGTCAAAAGTCTTGTGGGCACATATTTTGTATGAGTTTTGTGGTCTTATTTCAGCAACTTTCATTTTTATTTTTTTAAATAACCACGCATAAACATTATTCTCTTAAAAATACAAACATCTACATACATGTTGCTCGCATATTATGGTAGGCCTGTTTGTGCTATATAGAGTGAATTTACACCTTTGCCATTAACATGTTTATAAATAACTGAAAAAAGCACAAATGTCAGAGCATGTCTGAACATCTCAAGGGCCCCAAAAACAGCTTGGTCCCCAGAGGGTTAAAGGCCTACGGCACAAGGGGGGAGTCATGGACCAAAAGAAACAGACAAGCACTAATTAAGTTTTCCTGCAATATATTCAAAGTCATCTGAAGCCATTCCATAGCTTAATGTTTGGGAGAAGTATATTTCCATAATTTAATTACAGTTCGGAAAACTCGTCTTCCCTCCCCTGCAGCTGTCAATCATTCTCCATTCAGCATTCAAACAGCGCGCCTCGCCTGGTTACGGCAGGGTGCCCGGCAAAACGCTATAATGCTTGATCTGTAGAAAAGGGGCTATGGATTTGCATAAAATGAATGACATTTTCTGGAGTTTGCTGTTTTTAAACGACTCGCTACCGTGTGACTGTTAGATCACACACATCACAAGGACTATGAATTGGCATCAAATGCACAATAATAGGAATTTCAAACTGTGAATAACCAAATGATCAATAAATTGTTGGACGGATATACACTGTACAAAGCGTTCTCCTTCAGCGCTTCCTGCCTGTAGTTTGGGCCTATCGACTCCAAGGTCGTCCTCAAGGCACGGCTATGTGCCCAAAGTGCTCTCTACTCTGTTCAGAGCTCAAGTTATTACGCTGTCAACTTTTCCCGATTCGGAAGACGGGCGTCAACTTCTCTTACTCTGCCCTGTTGGGGCCTTAGGAGTATACGTATATACAGCGCTCTGTCCATTTCAGCGAGTCAGAGCAGCTCTTTGTATGCTTCGGTGGGTTTCCAGTCATGAATCAGAGAGTATCCCCCTGGATAGTAGTGAACACTATCACGTTGGCTTCTGCTTCGGTGGGCCTTCAGTGCCCCATAGGAGTCAGACCACACTCCACCAGAGGCTTCTTCATGGTCCAGTGGTGTCCAGTGGTGTCCAGTCTGTGCGGTGGCCGGCTGGTCGTCGCCTTCGCCAGATTTTACAAATTGAGGATCACTGCGCCGCAAGCACAAATCATCCCTGTCTAGCTGGAGTTCAGCTCAGAGGGAGCTCAGCCCACTATAACCTCTCCGGAGGCTCAGTCCGAGCCCCTTTTTTGCCCTGCATAACTTGCCCTTCCCTAGCTCTACCGCCTAGGGACCCTTACCCAAGCATCCCAGGCTAGGGCCACAGAACATGGCGTTCTGCTCATATAGCACGGTGTGACTGAATTGGTTCCCCATAGAGTCTAGCAAAGATGCAATACGAGTAAACATTTTGAAAAGGAAGCGACTTGGTTACTTGCGTAACCTCAGTTCCCTGAGATAACGGGAATGAGTATTGCGTAGACAGCCGTGCCATGCCACTACATGACTGGCGTTTAACTAAAGAGATACTTCCCCTCTGGAAAGATGAATGTGTATTTAAAATGGGTCATTTATGTAGAAGAAATGTTAAATTATTTTTTAATTTGGAGCTTTCTAGACTGAGAAAGGCCAGAAAATGTATTTTTGGCTTATGTGTATGAAAGACGACAACTCCCAGAATGCACTTGCTTCGCTGCCCTAGGAGGCCACTCCCAAGCCACAACCAAGTGAGCTACTAGTGAGTCTCCGTGAGTTTGCCCGGGATTTCGAGATCGCCCTAAATCTTTGGGATTTGGCTTGTGCGTTCTACAGTCGCCATTCATCATGTTTGCTGTGGTGAGCAGGACGAGGCTGAGGGCCACGGGAGAACGGCGCGAGGCCGGTGGCGTGATTACTGAGCGACACCTGTGAGACGCACCGGTCTCGTATCTCTCACGGAGGAGCGGGAATTATCTTAGCAATGCTAAAACGCACATCAACCGATCACTTGTTTAGTGTGCATGTAAACACTACATTCAGATTCACCAATCGGGATGAATTCAGTTAGACTGTGCATGTAAACAATGAATGGCGACTGTAGAAGTAAAAGCCGAATCCCGGACATTTTGGACAATCTCGACGGCCGGACATGTCTGGGAAAAAGAGGATGGTAACCCCTACTACTCATCTTTCTCCACAGAACAAGAGCCTGCTAGCTTAGCTTCCAAATAAAGATGGCTGACACTGTGTGTACATTCTGTGAGTGAGATCCCTCTATGGGCGGGTTGAAAACATGCGGGACAGCTCCTCCTACTGGCTGTAGTCTTTAACCTCTGGCCAAAAAATCTTAGAAAATTAGGATTTTTTTCCAGACAAAAATACATAAATCTCTCGTCTCAGGGGGATATGAGGGTGGAAAGCACGGTAATTCGAAAATACTACAGGTTTTCTACTAATACAAAGCTTAATGCTAAATCCTGAAGTATCCCTTTAATTAAATATGATTCCTTTGGCGAAATGAGCTGGTTTTATAGGCAGATGCCCCCCCCGCCCCGCCGCGATTGGCTCACACAGACACGCTGCTTTGCCATAGGTTCATGCAGTTCCCACTGACCAGCCAATAGACGCGCTCAGATCGCTGCGGTTTCTAATTAAAGGCTCCAAAATTCTGAGAAAAGGAGTTTCCCCCTCAGCATCTAGCAAAGATGCAATACTCGTTCCCGTTATCTCAGGGAGCTGAGGTTACGTAACCGAGACGTTTTTATCACTCACTTTAATGATTGAACAAAATCTTATTGTTAAGATTCTGTGTTTTGTACATGTGTGTTTTATCATAAATACTCATATTTCATGAGGCACTTGTTTTCAGATAATAAAAGAGGGACTGGCGACTCTGCGGTGAGTTCAGTAATGCAGTGATTTAGATTTGATTACTGTCTTTAAAGCTCAATAAAGTGTCATTCATGCAGTTTAACTGTTTGTTCTGAAGGTCAAAGATGAGAATGATCATACAGGGACGTATGAGACGATCAACATGTCCATTCCTCCCGCTGCAAGAGCCAATGTGAGTCCACTAAATCACCAAGCATTACGTTCAATAATGTTATTTACTAAAAGCTGTTGTGTTATTCTACATATTATAGTGAGAGATATGTCTGTTCAGTAGAGCTGTAGCGGTGCGTCGATGACGTCGACGCGTCGACGCCAAAATTACGTCGACGTCATATTTTTTGCGTCGACGCTTCTTTATTTATTATCTTTTTTTTTTTTTTGCACCATTCCCGGAGGTACAGCTCGCCACACACACACGTCTCCTTTCTCTGCAGAATGCCACAAATCCGCTCAACCAATCACAGCGCACCATTCCACGCATTGTAAACAGTAACGGTGGCGCTCTGACACCCGGCATCCTAGTTTTCCTTATCTACTTTGCACTTTTTGATCAACAAACAAACAAAAAAAAAAATAATTTGATGAACCTGTGGTGGATTCTGCCGTAGGGAAGAAACGTAAGCCATCGAAATCTAATCATTTACTTGAGGAGATTAAGAAGATGAGGCACGCGGGAGGAAGAGAAATGCCGACTGATGCTTGTTCTCACACGACAGCGTCAAACTTCTGTCGAATGCTGACACGTTAACCCCAGGGGATCTTTTAAAAAACTTTCAATTCTTGTACTCAAAGTCAACGAAAACCGAGCAGGACCTAAGCCATTTTACAGCTGATCGCCGTCATAAAAGAAGGTCGCCGTCGTTCAGAAGGTATTTCTAGCGATGGCTAATTGAATGTAGCCTATGTTTAGTCCAGATTAGTATTGACCGAGTTCAGAGGCTGTCATATGTGGATCAACTTACTTTGTTGTGTATTTTCAACAGTTTCAATGTGAAAATTAACTTTTATATTGATTCAATGGATTAATTGCATGAAAAAAAAAAGGATTTATCACATTTATACTATATTATTCAGAAGTAAACATTGTAGCTGACAGTGTGTTTATGTCAGAATGTTTATTTTTAAACCACAACCTTCTAAGTGCTTCTTTTACCAATATATTTAACATATCTTTTGCATTTCTCATCCAAACAACGTCAAACTTAGCACTGCACTTACTCGTGCCCAGACAGCTGTCGAGTTTGAAATCCATCGGAGTAACGGCTCGACAGAGATATGCGAATAACAGACAGGATAAATAATTCCAATTAGTCGTTAGATTAGTCGACTAATCGATAAAATAATCGCCCGACTAATCGTTTAATTAATAATCGTTTACCCCAGCACTACTGTTCAGTGTGTTAAACTTGACTCTCTGCATGTTTGCATTGATGTTTAGGAGCAGACAGATGATGTGACTTATTCTGAGGTCACTTTTTCCTATACAAAGCCAGTAAAATCACTCAGTGTGAGTAGATACCAGCACATGAGTTTGACTCTCAGATAAATTAAGCTCATGCTCTGATAATAATAATAATAATCGCACTGGTTCAAACATTGATGGACAGAATCTGTGCTTTCAGGATCATGATGATACAGTGACTTATGCTGCCGTCAGAAGAAGAGAAGATCAACCACAGGATCAACTTTACGCCTCTGTGAACAAGAGCAAGACCTTCACTAATAAACATTAATGATCCAGATCATGAGCTCATCATATCAGGAGCAGACGGGAAGATTTCATCTCTCTGGGGTTTGGAGGAATTATATATGTGTGTGTGAACGAGCAGATATTTGTTGAATGTCCTGTGAATATGAATGAGATTTATTGTGAATCATCATCTGGTCAGAGTCTCATCTATATCATCACAGCCACAGTAAAGTTAGAGACTGAAGCCCTGATGTGTTTCATACAGGCCAGACTCAATCTAGTGTCTCTCAAGCCTCTTCCATGACTGGAGTCTGTTTATCCGCTGGATTTCTGTCTGAAAACCTTCATCTTCATGCAGAAGCTCATGCTGAAATGATCCTCTTGCTTCAGCTTGTATATCCGCTGTTTCTTCTACAGAGAGACGTCCGTCTGAGAATTACATCAGTGTCTGCTCGCATTATATAGTCATAACATATTAAACAATTTGACTTTGCAGAGTGTATATGTCACAATTAAATGTCAGATATTACTTTTTTCCACTTTTCCACATATTTCATGCAATATCTAACAAATTTGTGAATATTTTGAATAAAAAAGGAAAAATGACATAAAAGCAGATCATCATCATTCAGCTCTGTTGTTGCTGCGGTGTGTCACGTGACAAGCAATGACGCGGCACCATGGAAACCATAAAGTGGTCCATACTTTTTTTGGACAATGTACATTGTTTCTTTCTGTATCTAAACTGCATTGCATGTTTTATTTTGTGCAAATAAACCTTTAACATTTCTTGGTTCGCTTGATTTTTTTGTGGTGGGGACAAAATCAGCCATTTCAAAAAGTGGTGTGGACATGTCCCCAGTGTAAATGACACCTATGGGTTTAACTTGATAATATATGACTGTTATACTGTATAATTTAGATATCTCAACTTAATAATAATACTTACACTATAATAAATTATCATATTTATATTTCATATTATATTTTACATGAGAAAACATAATAGGCCTGCGAACATGAGAAAAAGGCCAATAAAGATTGAGAATCAATGTTCAGAAATGATTAATTATTGTTATATTTTGAACCATGCTGTATAGCTGTGTTTTGTAGTGTGTTTGTTGACAACCTCAAACATTTGTTTGTTTTTAATTATTAAAAAATGCCATTATTTTACATGAAAAAGTTAATAATAGTATTTGAGTTTGTCTTGTGTATTGTTTTGATGAGAACATTTTAATCTGTCATATGTCCATATTACAATGAACCCCACCTATGGGGCATGTTGTCACATTACACTTTCTAGGTTTAAATACACTGAACCTTAAAGGGTAACTAAACCCTAAAACAACTTTTTTTAGTTAATGATCTGTAAGACTGGGGCTTTATTAATGCTGTTCATTGATTCAAGTAATTTTATCTACATTAGTGTTTTAATTCTACAATATATGGTGTAAAACGTCTGAGTGCTGCCCTCTTCAGGTTGAACAGTGGCGACCGCAGTTGAATCTTCTTACTGGAAGTTGTGACGTCAGAGGGAATGCGAGGGCGAGATTACTCGCGACTGCCGGCAGATTTGAAAGATAGTGTGTGTGTGTGTGTGTGTGTGTGTGTGTGTGTGTGTGTGTGTGTGTGTGTGTGTGTGTGTGTGTGTGTGTGTGTGTGTGTGTGTGTGTGTGTGTGTGTGTGTGTGTGTGTGTGTGTGTGTGTGTGTGTGTGTGTGTGTGTGTGTGTGTGTGTGTGTGTGTGTGTGTGTGTGTGTGTGTGTGTGTGTGTGTTCACTCACATTTGAAAGAGAGAATTAAAACGTCAACGCCAAAGTCAATATTGGAGTAATTTCCCAGATGGAAAGAGCTCATGAGGAGCAAAGATTTTAAAACGGAAGTTTCCTGCTTTCTTCTCCACAGGTAATTCAGCCTATTTGTGTAAACTCAAAGTTTTATAGTTGTCTAACCATAGCATGGTTGTGCATAACGCCAGAGCGACCTCTAGTATAACTTCATCCTCGCGTCAATGGTGAAAAAGTATTGTTTACCTTGTAACATAAATCTGTGCTGCGACGGATCTCAGGTGATGAATAGTTTTAAAGGCGCAATTTTTTAAGCTATATAAAAAAGGACACTGTAAATTTGAGTTATTTTTAATTGATTTTACTTTGTACACAGTGTAACGTTAGCCTAATCTGATTATGCTGGGATAGCCGATTCCACGGGTGACGTTTGCCTCCTGACATCTGTCCTGTAGTTTTATTCATTTTAGACGTATTATTGTCATGGACGAAGTCGAACTGGAAGCCGCGTTACAGGAATAATACGGCCACCGTAGGAGTTAAAACGCCCTCGGAATTGAAAGGAACAGAAACTAATATTCACTGGGTAGTCATATACAATTTCATCGCTAGATGGGGGAAAATATCGCACAGTGTATCTTTAAAGAAGACACGTTGTACTCTAAAATCTCCCAGAACTGAGGCAGCTCTCCTTAGATTTCTGTGATAAAAACTGCACAAATCATTAGAAGTTTTATTTTACAGGCTTATTACCCAAACCCAATTAGACGGGAATATGTGCTTAAAGATTTTGATACGGTTGATACCGTTTGTGTTTTTTGTGAAACAAATATTGAAAAGTTAGAGCATGTCTTCTTTTATTGTGATATGAATTGGTTAAGGTCTAGGAGGGTTGAAATGCCACCCCTCACGGTGAAGTTGATTAGGTTTGGTGTTTGTCTGGAAAACAAAGATTGTGAGTTTGTTATTAATTTCTTGTTATGTTTTGGAAAGTTTTTCATTCATAAATGCAGATGGTTTATATCTAAACCCAACTTTAATCAGTGGATGAATGAGGTTTAAACTCTTGTGCAAATAAAAAAAAATCAAAAATCAAAAATAAATCAGAAAGCCCTTAAATTGATTTCTCTTTTGGATACATTTAAATAAATACATTTAAATAAATTTAAAAAGCCCCTTTGATTGATGTATTCTTTGCACTAGAAGCGCACAGGAGCGCAGGAGCGGAAGATCACACGTCATCAGTGAGAGTGGAGAGGATGTGGCGCCTCCTGCCGGACACTCAGAGAAACACTCACACAGTCAAGTCTTCTTCATTTATAAAGGGGTTTAACTATGTAGATTGTTCCAAAGCGGCTTTACATTGATAATAGGAAATTAATTGTTTGGCTTGGGTTTGTGTTGTCTCTATAACAGCTCTAGAATAAAGTGCTTGGGATTGTTTTGGCTTTATAGCAGCTCTAGAATAAAGTTATTGTCCAGCTAAAGTTAGTTCAGGTTCATACAGTGTCAGAAACGGATCAAATGCTGGTGTTTATGCGGGAGCAGGACTTTATTCAGCAAACCATCGTTCCCTCAGACAGATGACTTTGGATTAGAGGCAGAAATGTGGATTATATTGTTAATAAAAGGCAATCCGCTATGAATGGGTGATATAAATTCTCTGTAGAGAAAACCAAAAATATTATCTTTACAAATAAAAAGGTAAGTAGAGATATAAATCTAAAATTATATAATAAAAAGGAATTAGAACAAGTGATAAGATTTTTTGGAATGTGGTTTGACACGAAAATTACATGGATTTCTCACATTTAAACAGCATGTAAGTGAAATGTAAGAGGATTGTAGGTGTGTTTCAGGTCGTGAATGGTGGGGCTGATAGATTGGCACTGAAAACCATTTATTCAACAAAAATATGAGCAAAACTAGACTATGGATTTGTGGTTTATGATCAGATTTTCTTTCAGTTTCGATATCGAGAGGTGACTTGTGCGGACTTGAGACAGCCAGGTATCCCAGAATGCATGTCGCACTAACCAGTCAATAGCATCGGAGAAAATCCGCGTAATATCAAAATACTACTGTTATTGTGTAACAAAATGTAATTTTAAGAGTGTTTCAGGCGAGAATGTAGTTGTGTAAAGCTCAAATCTGTGGTTTATTTATAAAGAGAGCGCCTATTTGAAAAATGCATCTGACGTTTTCGGAGTTGTGAGATCCAGGCGAACACCGGGCGTTCAACGCTCATGAACCCCGACTGGAACAGCTTTTCCTCGGCTAGTCCTTCTGATGTTTGCCGCTGGCTCTGATGTCTCTAGTCTATTGGTTAAACATGAGATATAATTCGTCTTGTGTATAAGTCGATCTTTGGTCTCATTAATCTATAGTATGGCAAATCGTTTTGGCAAAATGAAGTTTCACAACTTTATATGTTTAGGCTATTTAACTTTAACTTTGTAGCCTATTAGAGAACTGACTTATGTTTGAATTGTTTGCTTTATTTCTCATTGTATAGCTTCTTATACCTTTTAGGCTACTTATGCTTTTATACTGGATATTACTGATCATTAAAACTGACATAACAAAAAGAGACAGGGTTGTGTAATTTTATTTTATATATTTTATATATTTTAAAATATAGCCTATAGAATATTTTTTATATTTATTTTAGTACATTCTCTTCACTGTATGTACGTATAATAAAATAAAACGTCTCTGTTTGTTAAATGTCAGTTTTAATGATCAATATGTTTCATATTTAAAAAAAAAAAAGAAAAAAAAAAGCAGGATTGTTTTATATTTCGTTTTGTTACAAATATGCAGTGAAGATAATCAGTGTACGCGTTTGCCTGAACCACATTTATGTAGCCATTAATATGTTTAAGATTTTTTTTTAAATGAATAGAGGCAGAGTTGTATTTTATACCATATTTCGTTTTATTGTTGCCTAAAATATACATAAAAAGATGACCGGAGTAGCCAGAGCGAGCTGAGTGACGCGATCAAGTACGCCGCTGTCCCATTTGCAGAATAACCGGACTCGCATCCTCTCGTCCTCGGGAGTTCGTTCTCCAGAATCGAACTTGGCAACTCCGAACTACCAAGGACGCAAGTCCGAAGTTTGCATACTTGGTATTGACAAAGCCCGTCCACGGAAAGCCTGTTCACTCCAACGCCCTATTAAGTCCTATTGGTTGTAGTTCCACCAGAGCTCCACTGGGGGCGCTCGCCATGAGTGCAAAATGAATGGGAGTCAATGGGGCTAGACGGCTAAATTTGTCTCCCTCACCCGATTGCCGTTGAGAAATCTCAGATTTGATTGTAGGTTTTGCAAGTTCAACATGGGTTATAGATCGAAAGTTGAATGTACGAGTACTTATTTCTTTTCGATTTCTTACAGGTTGAGTTGTTGTTGCCCATAACATGCTAGCATTCTGCTAATTGACATTTTGAAAGACTTTTTAAAGTCGGCATGAAACGGAAGTTGAGATTGTCATTTTTTTTCCTTGTTGTGACGTATATCCGAGTGAAACGGCTTCTGCAATTAGAAAAAATGTAGGGCGGGGCTTGATTTCGTCCATCGGGAATTGATTGGATCGTTGGAGGTTGGGCGTTGCAAACAAAATGGAGGCAGATTTGAATGCCAGTTTACATTCAGTTGTGGAGGTTTCTCTGAGAGGCGGTGCAGAAACGAGACAAACACCGATAGCCGCACCCTCATCGGCTCTGGCCGCACCCTCATCGGCTCTGGCCGCACCCTTTCGCCATGGCACGTGACCGAAAGAGAAGAGAGGTCGTTTCGAGGGGGGAGGGAAGGGTAATGTATTTGATTAAAGATTATAAGGGCACATGAATTTTTTTTAAATAATAAAAATGTACATATCGACTTCTAGAGAAGTCGTGCAAGAGTCAATTGGTTTCAGCCCTGCAGAACTAGTGTTTGCTCATGATGTTCGCACGCCTTTGAGCGTCATTAAAGATCAATGGATGAGCAAGCCTACCTCTCGTAGTGCAGTACAATTTATAAGTGACGTTCACACCCGACTACACAGAGCGCGTGAACTCGCTAGAGAGAATTTAGAGAAGACCCAATCTAGCATGAAAACATGGTATGATCGCAAGGCCAGAGCCCGTTCGTTTAAACCTGGAGACCAAGTGTTGGTTCTCTTACCCGTGCCCGGTTCTGTGTTTCAAGCTCGATTCAGTGGACCATATACTGTTGAAAAAAAAATATCGGATCTGAATTATGTAATTGTGACCCCAGACAGACGAAGACATTCACGCGTCTGTCATGTAAATATGCTTAAACCATATTATACACGTGAAGAGGTTAAAAATAGCTTGTGTGACCTTAACGTACCCGGTCCTGTCGAGGTCCCCGTGTTGCCGTCTTCACTGGTAGATGATGATGATGAGGTGACTCCTCCGTCGCGGTGCGTGATTGAAGGTCGACTTAAAAACTCCGCTATGCTGTCCGGTATTGTAAATCATTTGCCACATTTAACACCCTCTCAAGCAACTGACATATCGTCTGTGATAGATGATTTTCCTGAATTATTCGGAGATGTTCCGACTGTGACCACCGTTCTGGAACATGACATAGACGTGGGTGATAAGGGCCCGATTAAACAGCACCCATATAGAGTAAACCCAGAAAAGCGAGCTATCCTGAAACGGGAAGTTGAGTACATGATACAGAATAATATTGCTGAACCTAGCTCTAGTCCGTGGAGTTCCCCGTGCCTTTTAGTTGGAAAACCTGATGGCACTTACAGGTTTTGCACGGACTACAGGCGTGTTAATGCCATCACTGTGCCAGACTGCTATCCACTACCGCGGATGGATGACTGTGTGGACCGTGTTGGCTCGGCTACATTTGTCACTAAAATCGACCTCCTAAAAGGTTACTGGCAGGTGCCCCTTACACCAAGAGCAAAACAGATATCAGCCTTTGTGACCCCCGATGCGTTTATGAATTATAAGGTTATGGCTTTCGGAATGCGGAATGCACCTGCCACATTCCAGCGTTTAGTAAATATTGTTTTAGCTGGAATGGCAAATTGCGAGGCGTATTTGGACGACATAGTCCTATATAGTACACACTGGTCCGAACACATGACACAACTTCAAGAGCTTTTCCGTAGACTGTCCAGTGCGAAGCTCACGATAAATCTAGCAAAATGTGAATTCGGAAAAGCCACTGTCACTTACTTGGGGCGGATAGTTGGTAGAGGACATGTTTTGCCAGTAATGGCTAAAGTAGCCGCTATTCAGGAGTTTCCTGTGCCCTGCGACCGGCGTGCGTTACGCCGATTTTTAGGAATGGTAGGCTACTATCGCAGTTTTTGTAAGAACTTTTCGACTGTGGTTTGTCCCCTCACTAACCTATTGAGCCCCAAAACTAAGTTTGAATGGACGGAGTCCTGTAACCGAGCATTCGAAAACGTCAAGGCTCTCTTACTGACAACTCCCGTGCTCGCTGCGCCAGATTTTAACAGACCGTTTCAGCTTGCTGTGGACGCTAGCAACGTAGGCGCCGGTGCCGTACTGTTGCAGTCAGGTGCAGACCATGTAAATCATCCCGTGAGTTTCTTCTCAAGGAAGTTTAATTCTGCCCAGCGAAGGTACTCCACTATCGAGCAAGAGACTTTGGCTCTAGTATTGGCTATTCAACACTTCGAAGTGTACTTGGGTTCTACCATACATCCAGTTAAGGTCTATACTGACCATGACCCACTCAAGTTCCTCAGTCGCATGTACAATTCTAACCGCAGGTTAATGCGCTGGAGTTTGTTGCTTCAACCGTTTAACCTCCAAATTGTACATATCCGAGGAGTAGACAATATTGTCGCAGATGCGTTGTCTAGGGTGGATGCTTAATAGTAATAATTTTCTTATGAATTTTTTTTTAATATATACTCGTATATACTCGTTATTTACTCTGAGATTTACTTTAGTTTATTGAGCCTGCTAATCTAATATAAGTCTCTAGCGATGTTTTTTTTCTTTTTTACACATAAGTGTGTATTGCCTATGAGTTGACCTTATACACCAAAGTACTACATTCCTGTAATTCTATTTTGTTTCCATAGGCCTATACAGATACCTGCAAGCTGAACACAGAAGGCTAGAGTAAAAATAAGTATTTCCTATGTTTAGAGTATGGCGACAGGTCACCATTTCGGGGTGGGGGTGTTACGTCCCTCAGCTCCGCTGTGTTCTAATTATGTGTTTGAGTTTCCCCTGCTCTTAATTACAGATGAGCCACACCTGAGCGCAGCCGTATACTGAAGCTACAAAAGCTTTCCGGAAGCACACCTGGAGGCACACAGAGCCTGAGCCAGGAGTCTATGCACTGCCGTGCTGTCGTTGAAGCGTTAGGAGTCCACCCCGGGAAACAAAAGCGTTCCGCCTCAGTATTACTGCCTCTGTTTCTGAACAACCTACTAAATAAACATACCCCTTATGTTGGACACGAGCGGTTCTGTGTGCGTCTCTCCATTTATGTTAGGGGTGGTGTCCGTGTCCGGTGCAGGTGGAATTATCTGGTTTGGTTTACCACTAACCTGACAGACATGGCACGTCTTACAATACTGCCGCACATCACGCTTCAGCCCCGGCCAGAAAAAGTGACGAAGAACACGGTTGAATGTTTTAGTCACACCTAAGTGACCAGAAACATAATCATGCGCGACACTCAGAATTGCACGTCTATTTTCAGTCGGCATAACGATTTGTTCAATGTCATTCCATTCATTACTTTTGTGAGGCGTCCACTTCCGCATAAGTAAGCCATCTCTGACAAAGAAAACAGAACTCTCGCTGGCACGGTCTGAAACAGATTGAATTGTATTATAACATGAAACAAGAGTAGGGTCTTTTTGTTGAGCACTAATGAGTTTCTCTAAAGATAACGAAATATCTGGTTCTATGGTTTTTCCTCCGGTCCTCACATGTACAGGACTACTGCTGCACGGAGCGGAAGTGGGTTCAAGGAGCCTCTCACACTCCGCAGGGTGAGCAACGAAACTGTCACTTAGGTCGATGTCAAGGGGAGGTACTGTATCCCTCATCCTTCGAGTCTGCGACCTAGTGACAACACTGGTGGGAAAAACTTCTGGGAATTTTTGTGCGCACTCATCGGGGCACTCTTGAATGAGCGGCACAGACACAACCTCCGGTGGGACATCGCCACGGCTCCATACGTTTCCACCGGCTAGGTCATTGCCAAGGAGAAACGTGACACCGGGGATTGGTAAAGAGTCTTGAACACCAACAACCACATCACCACACACCAAATCTGAATCAAGACGCACGCAATGTAACGGCACATCAAGAAAACCCATCTCGATTCCTCGAACAAGGACACTACTACCAGTTGCAGTCTTTTCAGACAACGGCACCAAGCCGCGAAGGAGTAAAGACTGTGCAGCTCCCGTATCACGCAAGATGCGCACAGCGACAGCCTCCTCACCAGGCACAGATACGGTCCCATTCGTCAGAAAGGGCTCGTACATGGACTGGGGTTTCTCTGATTTTAATGCTGCACGAAGGACAGGCGACATTTTCTTCGAAGAACTAACGAGACCCATTGGTTTCGTGGACTGTTTTTTTTTTAATATTAAACAGTCCGCCACAACATGCCCGGGCTTTTTACAATAAAAACAGTGTCTGTCTTCTTGCTTTACTGCATTCTTTTTCGTGTCTATATCAGTGGTCGTAGAGGGGTTAACTCTCAAGCGAAAACGTTCCCTGGCGATGTTATGCGTTAAGACATATTCGTCCGCAAGTATAGCAGCTTCAGAAAGAGACTCGGCCTTCTGCTCAGCTAAATAGGTTGCCACAGCGGTTGGCAGGCAGTTCTTAAATTCTTCTAAAAGAATTAGTTCACGCAATTTCTCCTGACTATCAACACGCTGTGATGAGCACCAACGATCAAACAGGGCTGCTTTATCTCGACCAAATTCAACAAAAGTTTGACGCTCCGTTTTTTTAAAGTTCCTAAACTTCTGTCGGTATGCTTCAGGGACCAGCTGATAGCACCTCAGAACTGACGCTTTCACAACATCATAGTCACCGCTCTGCTCCACTGTTAGCGACGAGTAAACCTCCTGCGCCCGTCCCACTAAAACGCATTGCAGGAGGAATGCCCATGCAGTTTTCGGCCAATTTAAATTAGTCGCGACACGCTCAAAGTGGGGAAAATATTTTTCCACATCTCTTTCCACAAAAGGGGGCACAAGTCGGATGTGGCGAGTGACATCAAATGAATTAGGGTCAGAAGGAGCGACACCTTCCCTCTGAGCCGCGATTTCTAACTTTCTCAACGCGAGTCGGTTTTCAAGTTCATGCTCACGTGCCTGTGCTTGCATGCGCTCACGGTCGAACTCAATTTCCTTCTCTCTGATACCTAACTCTCTTAACCGAATCTGCAGCTGTAACGCTTCTGTAGACACGGAGGATTGTTTCTCTACAGGCAGAATGCCCTTACTAACCAAAGCAGCTTGTAAGACGGTCTTGATTGTATCTTTGGTGCGCTTTTCAGCAGAAGTGAGCTCAACCTCATAAGTTGCAGCCAAATTCAGTAACTGCTCTTTCGAAAATTTCAAAAATAACTCGATAGAGGGTTCTTTAACGAATACTTCCTCTGTTGCCATTTTAACGCGTAATTTTTAAAGTGCTTGTTAACGTTTAATTTTAAAGGTAAAGACAGTTAAAGCGCGCACAAAATTTAAATTACAAAAACTACAAATAAACACTCACCAAAGCAGTTTAACTGCGACAAAGCTACGAGGTAGCGAATATCTAAAGTGGTCAAACGAAAAGCACAATATAGGCTACAAACGACCACGAATTTTAATGTCCACCCACAAATTAATCAATACGCTAGTACAATCAGAATTCCAGCGCTCACTAAATAGGCGATATGCCACAAATTATCACAAGCTATACAACTAAACTAAAAGGTATTCTGATAGGCAAAAATGTTGTCCCACTTCTCTAACTAACTATACACAAAACCAAAACAAAATCCTAAATACCTACGCAATCTTCAGTGGCTTACTCAGCTCGAGGCATCTCCTACGTGCCCCCTCCTGAGATATCCACCAAAATAAAATAAACGTCAACTAAACAAAGGAACAGACAATCATAATTGCTCACCAGAACACTCACCAAAATGTTGTAGCCTTCAAAAGTTCCGCAATTCACACTAAAGTCCGACTTAATCAAAATTATTAATCTCGGACGAGCCTCCAATATGTTACGGGCGGACGGACACCACCCCTAACATAAATGGAGAGACGCACACAGAACCGCTCGTGTCCAACATAAGGGGTATGTTTATTTAGTAGGTTGTTCAGAAACAGAGGCAGTAATACTGAGGCGGAACGCTTTTGTTTCCCGGGGTGGACTCCTAACGCTTCAACGACAGCACGGCAGTGCATAGACTCCTGGCTCAGGCTCTGTGTGCCTCCAGGTGTGCTTCCGGAAAGCTTTTGTAGCTTCAGTATACGGCTGCGCTCAGGTGTGGCTCATCTGTAATTAAGAGCAGGGGAAACTCAAACACATAATTAGAACACAGCGGAGCTGAGGGACGTAACAGTAGTGCACAGATAAATCATTTATAATAAACACTACAATAATACATATAAAAAGAAGATTTGTCAAATTTGATTTCATGCCGACTTTAAAGCAAATAAGTGACTCTAAAAACTCTAACACCAAGCAATGTGTAATTTCTTTGCATCCCCTTTCGAAAACAACATTCAAATTACTAGACAAGTAATGTTGCCTTTGGCTTGCTCAGTTGGGGATATTTTG
Organism: Leuciscus leuciscus; assembly: GCF_965113295.1. Classification (NCBI taxonomy): domain Eukaryota; kingdom Metazoa; phylum Chordata; class Actinopteri; order Cypriniformes; family Leuciscidae; genus Leuciscus; species Leuciscus leuciscus. The sequence goes on from NC_138725.1 coordinate 7,260,906, forward strand.
GGAATATTCATTTATTTTTATCAATCAATAAATTCCACTAGAAACAAACCTTGTTGTATTATTTTAATTTAATACTGTGAAGCTGCTTTGATACAATTAGTATTGTGAAAAGCGCTATACAAATATACTTGACTTGACTTGACAAAAAATGATATCCTAAGAAAAGTGGATTTTGAGCGGTATAGCTCCATAGACCTCCATTCATTCTGCACTCGTCATGTGAGCGCCCTCATGTGGAACAAGAGTGGAACTGCAACCTGAAGTTTATTGAGTGGCACTTCTCCCCTCATTAGACTTTCTCTGGTATAGAGTGCCGAAGTTATGACGTCACTTTGTAGGCCAATACACGGAAGTGAGTTAGCATTTTAGCACTTCCGGTTCCCTCGCCCTAAAGTCTATGGGTTTTTTGAATGGGTTTTTGCTAAATCGCCTGAAATAAGGTCTGTGGTTAACAAAGCCTCTACATATTTTCACGTTTTGATCTATGACATAAAACACACCAGTTATAACCTGCTTGTGATTTTTTTAAACTTTATTGTGTCTTAAAAACGGTGGTTGCTAACAAGTTGCTAAAAGGGACTACATCCTTTGGCGGGGACTTTAGACGTCATCATGACAAACAGCCTCACGTTCTTAGAAGTTTACCTTTCAGTTATACATAACGTTATATATTTAGTCTTTTCAAATTATAGTTTTTCCAAATATTGTTGTACACAGAATTCTGTGATATTAAGGTAACCGATTACCAGTTCTTTATTTCTGTGGAGAGACTGTAGTTCGACAATGGTGTTTTGTTTTGTCCTGAGATGCAACCACAAGTCGTCGAATGAAAGATGCTCGTTTTTACCGTTTACCAAACATACAATCAAACATAATACAGTGAAAGATAATCTTTAAAGTTTATTTGGGGCACAATGATCAGGCATATTAATAATCTTAATCACAAAGAAAATAATATTAAGGTTTATATAAACTAACAAAATAATAAACGAATAAATAAAACATTAACAAAAGATTTTAAAAAAACTCAGAGAGGCACGCATAAACAAAATGAGTTTCTAACATTTTTGGAGAAAACGAATGGGTAATATTTCTCATGAAAAAAGTGGATAAGTGTTCATACCATAGACTGTAAAAGATAGGTTCATACACAGCGCAGATCATAATGAGCGAGCGAGTTTGAGGAAGCTTGATGATGACGTTGATCCGCGACCATGGTGTGCTGTAGCAGAGAAGGGCTCTGGCTGTAGTCCGTTGATAGCCTACCGTTAGCATTTTATATCTGACGGCTTTATAGGCCTATGTCACGAAAAAATTGAAGATCGGAAGTACGTCTTTTAGTAGGGCTACGGCTCTTCCGGTTAGCTTTTTACAATGGCGGAGTCCGATAGATACCGCTGGACCAAATCTCTCCGCAACCTGCCTGAAGTCACATATGACGATGTGGTTCGGATGATAAATGAAAACTCTCAAGTGTATACATTTTGGATTAACTTGTAAAGATTATCTTGATAGACAAAACGTGTAAGGGTCACAACTCTTTGTTGAACACAGATCTTATTTTTTTGCGATTTTCCAAAAGTCTATGGGGAAAATGCATAGCTTTTTGATCGAGGGAACCCATGCGCCGCTAACTTCCGGGTTGGCCTACAAAGTGACGTCATAACTTCGGCCCTCTATTGAGAAACGGCCCTTCTTCTTCTTCTTCTTCTGTTGATATTTGCAGCAGACTAGATGCGACAATGGCGTATTGCTGCCCTCCTCAGTTCATTTGAAGTATTACAGTTTTTCTCACTTGTTTACACACAAATACTGGTACTTGAGACACAATGACCACAACATGTAACTCATTCACCAACCCCCTGAACCAATCCTGCTAAACTACAAGCACAATTCCTGCTTTACACTCACATTGCAGCTCTAAAACACACTTTTATCAAAACACTACACACCATTCTCTGCTTTTGGCGCAATGCAGAAAATCTCTCGTTTTCACAAGGAACACACTGACTCATCACATGGGCAAACACCCGTCACACAGTTTTACAATCAGCAATCAGAGCTTTAGAATAAAAGACCGAAACAGAAGAGTGTTTTTTATTTATTTATTTATTTTACTGTGACTGTATACAGTCAATTCTTCTGTTGTTTTGTATGTAGACCACTGTATGTGCAGCTTTGTGTTGGTTGGGATGTACACTGTGTACATTGTTTTTTTGAGAAAAATAAAATATTTGTTACCGTGTATTTGTGTGTTCTGAGTATAAAAACAATATTCTCAAATATTTTACAACACACTTATGTATGTACTGTCTGTAGAAAGTGTGACACTGCACAAAAAAAGGCCTAAGTCATTATGATGAATGAAGAAGTGTTTTCCATTCATCATAATGTTTTACATTGAGCACATCAGTGTTCAACTGGTTATTATAAATGTCTATTCATATGATGGTTTGTGAGTGTCATTTGAAAACAAAATACCATTTTGAGAAGAAATAACATTGTTTTGAATGTAAAGTTTCCTTTTGCAGGAGAATTGGAGGGTTTTGCCCATTGTGTGTGTGTGTGTGTGTGTGTGTGTGTGTGTTTTGATTTGTGTGTCTACTGACCACAAATACCACATCAAAACTTTTTAACGCTCCTGTCAAATAAACCTAGCCTGATACATGATCATATTCTTCAGAAAGACATTGACCTGATGTGCCTCACTGAGACCTGGCACCAACCTGAGGTTTTTCCATCATTAAATGAAGCTTGTCCCCCTGGATACAGTTACCTGCACAGGGCTCGCTGGTCAAGGTGGTGGCCTGCCGGTAATTCACCGCGACGCTCCCAAGCTTTCTCCTCTGTCTCTACCTGATGTGTCCTCTTTTGAATATCTGGCTTTCAAATCAAACCTCCCCTCCAAGATAAACACAGTACTGATCTACCGGCCGCCCAAACCTCACCCATCCGTTATCGCAGAGACTCATGACCTCTTCACCTCCCTCTGCTCTCCATCTTCCAATACTATCATACTTGGCCATATGAACATTCACATTGAAAATCCCTCCTCCCCGTTGGCAGCTGAATTTCTAAATGTACTGGACTGTCTCAACCTCACACAGCATGTTGATGCTCCTACTCACACCAGGGGGCGCACTTTAGACCTGGTCATTTCTGACTCTCCTTCCATCAAAAACCTGTTGGTGTATGACCTGGGCGTTTCTGATCACAGCATCATCTCCATGGACGATTCCTGCCTGTCCCACCTCCCCAAGCCTAAACGTGATATTCATTTTCGCAATATAACAAACATCAACCCTGCCATCTTGTACTCTGATCTCAAACTGCTGGCCTCAGTCAACCATCCATCAGTCAACAAATCGGTCGAAGGCATTTATTTGTACACATAACTGAAACTGTGGAGTGTGTTGTGGTTCTTCATCTGCCAGAGCTTCTAACACAGGCTTCTGGCTGCTGTGTGTTAAATAAGCACCAGATGGCGCTGTCCTCCACAGTCAGGGGAAAGCCTCAGTGATTCACCAGGCTTCATTTCCCCATCCCTAGGTTCATTGTTGTGATTGGTCGTAGTGTTCTCCTATTGCCTGCAGTGAGATGTTCAAACGCACGCTTGGTGCCGCCCCTCGAGCTGGCCGATTTTCATCAGTCGACCCCAGACCATTAATCTTTTAGATTTAGGTCTGGATTTCCAGGCTAGGAACTATAGGCAACGTCAGCACATTGAAATTAGCAAGCCACATTATTTAAATGTGAAATGTGTCAAGAAGCTCAGGGCAAGTAATGAACCGGTGTTTGTGTGTTAATAAAGGAGTCTGGATCGGATATATTTCTCAGGGCTGGAGAGAGTAAAGCAGAACGTTATAATCCATGTGGAGAAACTCTTCCAGAAGACATTTAATATCATGTGCAAATACTTTCTGTTTCACCAAACTGGAGCTGATGCTAATAATTACTTTAAAATACTTTAAAAACTGTTTAAGAATTGAGGAGTCATGGATAGTGGATAACGTTTCAGTAGTAAACCAATTTTATCACTAATAATTTAATGATTTTATTTATGGAATTGAACTGCATGCAGGAAACTCTAAAATAAGGAAGTGAAACTAACAGAAATACTCTCGTGTGCAAAAGTCAGAGCCGATCCTGACCTCCCTGGGGCCCTAAGCAAAATTCTGTTTAGGGGCCCTCATACCTGACCTGTGAGCCATGAACCATTTGCCATTGCCACACAGTCACAGCTGACACCCCAGTGTTCCCACTACAATCCCTCCTTTAACTAGTTCTAGTGAAAATGTAATTCCTGATATCAGAAGACATTGTTACTAGTAAAAAGTTAATTCTTAATATAGAGAATTCACATTTTAAATAGTACAAATTGAATTATTGATATCAAAAATGCATATCCTGTGAATGAATAAAAGCTAAAATGGCGCCATAGCATGTCACTGTGTTTTTAAATGATAAAAGTAATTCTTGATACTCTTGATTCTTGATGGTTATTATTTACTGAGGGATGTGCAATGCATCCATATTGACCAGAATCTCCAGCCAATCAACATTTTAAATTCAATGGAGCCTATCAATTGTCAATGTCAATACATTGCTTTCCATATTGCGTTAGTGCAGAGTTGTAACTAAACCTTGACTTAGCGACTAGATAATCATCGTCTTGTTTTAAAACTATAATGAGGAGTGCCATCACGCCCATATTGTACTGGTCCCAACTCACAACAGATGTTTCTGCTGGAAAGTGCGCGTTTCATTTCATGCACGTTCATATGATCGCATGTTAACGCTCGACGCGGTTATCTTTTCCGAGCTGCAGTTTATAAACAAACACCGTTGTCCTTTGTCGTTTATTAAACATAATAAATCAACGCACATCAACTTAACTTTAGCCTGCTGTTCTTTGCTGACATCAAACTTTGAGAGGAGAGCACACAAGTCTACCTGATAACTGTTGCCGCAATTAACTCTCATGGTGTTTTTTTCTCTCTCTTTTCGTGACCAGAAAGATAGTTCCGCTTCATTTTCTCATCGATATTATAAACATTGATTGACGCGCTTTGACACGAGGGGAGGCGGGGCCTTGAGTAATTTGCGGGGCCCTACGCACTTTGCGTAGTGTGCGTATAGGGCTGATCGGCTCTGGCAAAAGTAGAGCCTGTCCATCGTTAATTGACGACTACTACGGCTACAGCGCGCCGCATTTGCGCGTGATGTGTGTATACCGCAAGCACAGTACAACGGCTGTCAGCCGTATGACAGAAAATTTAGTTTTGCTGACATTTGGCCTGACAACATCTCACCTTAACGAAGATAGCCGACTGAACAAGGACAACGCCCTTTTCTCAGCATCTGACAGAAGTGTCACAAGCTTTCACACACATCTTCTAAAATAAAAGTAGCATCAGAAAAAAAGAGAATGACGTTTGTTGGTGACTGCACACTATTCGACTTCCTCAAAACGGTCTTGCAACCCACCAGTTGAGAAAGATTGACTCTATATTTACTATGTGCATATCAGTGTCTGATGTTCTGCTGAAGCTCATTCGGCACTTGCTCATTTCCGCACTCGTTTGACTTGCGCCTGGCGCTGAGGTGAAGTTGGAGTGTGCGTCTGAAAAGTCTCACGTTTTCTGTGGTCTTAAAGAGACGGTTCAGCGCTTTAAAAAACGCAATTTTTGTTTAGTGTTTAGTGTTGTTTTCATGGACTTTCAGGTTCTTGTCATTTGTCACATGTCTTTGTTCAGATTCCCCCACTCATCTATCTCTGGTCACAGTCATTATTAGTTCATCCGTGTCAGCTGTGTGCTATTAATGATCCTCGTTTTTGTTTGCTTTATAAGTTCACCCCTCACATTCATTCTCTGTTTGGTCTGTGTTTCAAGTGATCCAGACGTGTGCGTGTGTGTGTGTGTGTGTGTGTGTGCGTGCGTGCGTGCGTGCGTGCGTGCGTGCGTGCGTGCGTGCGTGCGTGCGTGCGTGCGTGCGCGTGTCCGTCCGTCCGTCCGTCCGTCCGTCCGTCCGTCCGTCCGTCCGTCCGTCCGTGTCTCTCCTGCTGCCTGTTTAGACTCACACCTGTTGGGATTATTCCATTAAACCGTGTGTTGGAACTGTGGAAGCCTCAGACAACGATTGTTCATTTTCTTGTTTCATTCAACCAATAACTGATTTGATTGTTCACTTCCAGTTTTAAATGATTGTTGTCCAACTATTTTAACTCACGGCTCTTGCTCTCTTCTAAGTGGAACTTAGTCTAAGTGGGTAATTTCTAAATCACATGTGGTCCTCAGATGATACTAATCCAGTGCGAATAGGGTTTTAGTCTAAGTGGAAAACTCTTTATTTGGACAGTTTTTCCTCGTTATTTCGAGCTGGTGTAGAATCGAGCACTTGCTATATGAGCAATAATGAAAAATACATTTGTAGTGCTTTTTACAATACAGATTATTTCAAGCAGCTTTACAGTGATAACAGGAAAATAATGCAACAAAGTTTGTTTCCAAAAGAAAATAGCGTCACAGTCCAGCTTAAGTTCAGTGATGGTTCATTTTTGTGGTAAAAAAGTTATTAATTTAGTTCATTTATATACATAGCCGCTCTGGAGAAAACTGCGACGTCAAGCTCAGTTCAGTTCTCATATAATGGTGTCAATGCAGGCAGATCGATATTATTGTTGAATATTAAATTAAATTCCCCCAAATAAGCAAGCCAATGGTGAAAACAGCCTTTCTTTAAGCCAAATCTTTAACCCTCCCCTCTTCCTTCCTGGATGATCAGGATTGCTTCTGAGGCGCAGGGTCCAGCATTATCTTAGGCCCAGGGTCTCTGACGCTTAGGAGGGAAGCGTTTAGACTGATGAGGGTGCTGTTGAGTGTCACTCAGAGTCAAGAACATTAAAACCCACAGAGCAAAATCCCCAGTGTTAAAATACACAGTCTATATATGTCACTATATAGCAACGGATGTAAACACTCGGTTGGTCAGATGAGAGGAAGTTAATAACCACAGGAGGAGCTGATGATGTTTAAAGGAGGAGCTGTAACTATATATAATGAAGAGAAAGAGCTGTAACTATATATAATGAAGAGGAATACTGACAGAAACAGAAAATGGCTGATAAGTGTGATCTGTGTCTGCTGGGACTGATCATTCTCTCTTCACTTCTCACAGGTAAAGAAATCTGTATTTTCTCTAAAGACATTTAGTGGAATTAGTCTGGAAAGAGTTCATTTGAACATGCTCAGTTTATTCTTGCACACATTCACGTTGTGATCTCAGAGTTGTGTATTGATACACACAGATCATACTGTATTATTCCTGATACTGGACATAGTGTCACTCAAACATCTGATGATGAAGAATTATCTTCATATTAAGAGTGTGTCAGTGATTTGAACAGCTCTCTGATAAAGACTAATAGTTTATTCTGGAGAGTGTGTTGTTTGCTTTAAGTCAGGAAAAATACTATGATTTAAAACTTCTGCTTTTTATGCTGGTGTGTTTTATGTTTCATTTATTAATATATATCATAATGATCACTGAGATATACTGTGTTTCAGGAACCAGTGGAGTGGAAGTGTTCATCAGTTCTGTTGAAAATGTCCGTCTGTCCTGTAATAAAGCTCTTTCTGGCTGCAAATCAACTACATGGACCTACAAGAACAGACATTCAGAAGTTAAACTGATTATTGGAGGGATAAAGAATAAAGACACAGAGAGACATGAGAGACTGAGTCTGGAGTCTGACTGCTCTCTGAACATCAAGAACGTCACAGGAGAAGATTATGGATTATACACCTGCAGACAATATGTGAATAGAGAACGACAAGGACCTGATGCTGGTGTTTATCTGCATGTTCTTCATGGTAAGTTTATGATTATGTGCTCAATTTCAAAACTCAGATGATGATTGAAGAGTCTGTGATTTGTGTCTTGTGTTCAGTTTCAGTGTCTTCATCATCATCATCTTCATCATCATCATCTTCATCCTCACAGACTGAGATCAGTCCAGGCCGCTCTGTGACTCTCTCCTGTCAGTTGTACTCATATTATATATCCTCCTGTGATGATCGGGTCAGTTCTGATGGAGTTGAGCTGTTGTGGGTGAATCAGACTGGTGTTAATCTGAAGACAGACTCCAGATATCAGATATTATCATCATCATCAGATCAAGATCAATGTATCATCACTCTGACTACAACACTCCTGAATGAAGATGACAACAGAGAGTGGAGATGTCAGCTTACTCTCAGAAATCAACTCCAGACCTCAGTCAGATACACTGTCAAGTATTCAGGTGAGAAAACACTCTTTTCTGACAGATTTGTGAAAACTTCCACAGATTGGCTCTACTCTTTCTGATGGCTTCATACGTTTTGGAGTTGTAAAATATTAGTGGTCAAAGTCATAAACTGCATAACAACCCTTATAATCCCCAATATTAGCCTCCTACATGGGTCATACATGATATATTGCATAAATCAGACGAGTGTATTAAAGCCTAGTATGACCCATGTAGGAGGTCGGCTTTAGGAATTATAAGGCTTATGTCCTTCATTCAAGCTGAAGGTTTATTTGCAGAAGCTCAACTGTGTTTCACTCTCATATAAACCAGGAATAAATTATACAGTAACGCATTAATACAGTTATACAGTAATACAGTACAGTCTCTTCTCAACTACTGCCACTGTAAACTGTGATGATGAACACAAACTGCAGGTCATGATCGATATGAACATATGATGTTAATGTCCTACAGGTGATGCGTCTGAACATTCATCTTCTGCAGATCCAGTCGCTTCACCAACACTGACTCCAGCCAGAAGCTCAAACTCTGAGAAGACATCAAGCCGAACTACAGCAGCAGCTCCTACACAAGGTTCATGATCACATGATCACTGTATAAACAGATTTATTTTTATTTTATTTGTAAATATTTGTATTTGATTTTCATCCAAACATTCATCCTTTACAGCTCCAGCTGATTCAACGACAGCAGCAAGTCCTTCTCCACGAGGTACATGATGATGATGATGATGATGATGATGCTTTAAGCCGTTGATGATGTTATTCACAGAACAGTCTAACATTATTCTATAGAAAATATGAATGTTACCATATAGATATTTTACCTCACTGAAATATGTAAGAGTTGATTGAAATCACATTCCGGTCGTCATCTGTGCCGATGGCTTTTGTCTTTGTCTATAATTGTCCCCAATCATCCTTTTCAGCTCAAGCTAATACAACAACACCAGACAAAGACTCTTATCATTCAAACACAAAAGGTACATAATCACAGTGTTTTGTCTGTCTATAATTGTCCTGCCCTGTCCGTCTCTGACTCTGTGCTCGATCTCTTCTTCAGTCACAGTGATTTCTGGCGCTGCAGTCGCTGTTCTCCTTCTGGCTCTTCTCTGGCTGATCTGCAGAAAAACAGCTGGTGAGTTATGAGGGAAACGCCTTTCTCAGAATGTTTGAAGCCAGATAACAGTGCAGCGATCTGAGCTTGTGTTTGTCAGTGGGAATGGCATGAATCTATGGCGAAGAGGCGTGTCTGCGGCAGCCAATCGCGAGCCTGAGCCTGCCGAAAGGGGCGGGGCATCTGCCTATAAAAGCAGCTCATATCCGGCATAGGGATCAGTAGGCATGTCTCGATAATTAAATAACCGTCTGATCGCGATTATTTGATCTAACCGCGATTGTTTCAGGCAACCGTGATTATTGCGCTCTTTTAAAGGCCTACGGCACAAGGGGGGAGTCATGGACCAAAAGAAACAGACAAGCACTAATTACGTTTTCCTGCAATATATTCAAAGTAAATAAAAATACAAAACGAAATAAATCAGAATCAAGTCACAAGATGAGCAAATGTGTGCAAAATGCCTAAAGTTTTTATTACAGATTAATAAATAAAATAAAAATAAAGAAATTATTAAAATAACGATAGTAGCCAGAATTTTCAACTTTGTCTTTTTAACTGCAGAAACAACAATAAATGCTAACCTGGAGGCAGTCTTTTTAGCTAAACATGTTCACAGCATCTAAAAATCAAATTAGAACCGGCTGAAAAGTTTTAAATCACTTGTAGGCTACCTGATCGAGAGAACAAATCCAGTCTTTCACTCTGTCTGTGTCCGTTGGAGTCTTTTCAAATTGTGCTCGCGGATAAAATACATTCTAACATGAAACCCAGTCTATGTGTAAAACGTGTTAACGTTGGCCGGCAGAAGTGCGATCATGGTTTTCCTGATGCTAAATCCAGCCTTGGAGAATATCCTTTCTGATGGTGTACATCCACACTTTAGATTTTCTTATCCCAGACATCGTTAAAGATTTAAATCCTTGCCGCGAAGACGCTCCTCTGTCGGTCACGGATCGAAAGTGAAACTTAAATCTGTCACGGGGTGTTTGGATTTATTCACGCATGTTAAAAAAATATTTATTAAAAGCTTCTTTCTTTGCACATTTTTATATACAGCATTATCATAATAGGCTGAATATTAACGTATTGACATAAAAGCTAGTTCTATGTGAAATCAGACATTGAGCGCCCTCATATAGCCAAAGTGGCATGATCCTCGTTTCATAACACCTCAGCGAAGATTCGACCGTGAGATCGGTAGTCGAATCAGGCTCCTCCAATCGAAGCATCGAATCTTCGACTATTCGGGGTCACCCCTATTACATAGCTTAATGTTTGGGAGAAGTATATTTCCATAATTTAATTACAGTTCGGAAAACTCGTCTTCCCTCCCCTGCAGCTGTCAATCATTCTCCATTCAGCATTCAAACAGCGCGCCTCGTCCGGTTACGGCAGGATGCCCGGCAAAACGCTATAATGCTTGATCTGTAGAAAAGGGGCTGTGGATTTGCATAAAATGAATTACATTTTCTGGAGTTTGCTGTTTTTAAACGACTCGCTACCGTGTGACTGTTAGATCACACACATCACAAGGACTATGAATTGGCATCAAACGCACAATAACTGGAATTTCAAACTGTGAATAACCAAATGATCAATAAATTGTTGGACGGATATACACTGTACAAAGCGTTCTCCTTCAGCGCTTCCTGCCTGTAGTTTGGGCCTATCGACTCCAAGGTCGTCCTCAAGGCACGGCTATGTGCCCAAAGTGCTCTCTACTCTGTTCAGAGCTCAAGTTATTACGCTGTCAACTTTTCCCGATTCGGAAGACGGGCGTCAACTTCTCTTACTCTGCCCTGTTGGGGCCTTAGGAGTATACATATATACAGCGCTCTGTCCATTTCAGCGAGTCAGAGCAGCTCTTTGTATGCTTCGGTGGGTTTCCAGTCATGAATCAGAGAGTATCCCCCTGGATAGTGAACACTATTACGTTGGCTTCTGCTTCGGTGGGCCTTCAGTGCCCCATAGGAGTCAGAGCACACTCCACCAGAGGCTTCTTCATGGTCCAGTGGTGTCCAGTGGTGTCCAGTCTGTGCGGTGGCCGGCTGGTCGTCGCCTGCACCTTCGCCAGATTTTACAAATTGAGGATCACTGCGCCGCAAGCACAAATCATCCCTGTCTAGCTGGAGTTCAGCTCAGAGGGAGCTCAGCCCACTATAACCTCTCCGGAGGCTCAGTCCGAGCCCCTTTTTTGCCCTGCATAACTTGCCCTTCCCTAGCTCTACTGCCTAGGGACCCTTACCCAAGCATCCCAGGCTAGGGCCACAGAACATGGCGTTCTGCTCATATAGCACGGTGTGACTGAATTGGTTCCCCATAGAGTCTAGCAAAGATGCAATACGAGTAAACATTTTGAAAAGGAAGCGACTTGGTTACTTGCGTAACCTCAGTTCCCTGAGATAACGGGAATGAGTATTGCGTAGACAGCCGTGCCATGCCACTGCATGACTGGCGTTTAACTAAAGAGATACTTCCCCTCTGGAAAGATGAATGTGTATTTAAAATGGGTCATTTATGTAGAAGAAATGTTAAATTATTTTTTAATTTGGAGCTTTCTAGACTGAGAAAGGCCAGAAAATGTATTTTTGGCTTATGCGTATGAAAGACGACAACTCCCAGAATGCACTTGCTTCGCTGCCCTAGGAGGCCACTCCCAAGCCACAACCAAGTGAGCTACTAGTGAGTCTCCGTGACGAGTCTGCCCGGGATTTCGAGATCGCCCAAAATCTTTGGGATTTGGCTTGTGCGTTCTACAGTCGCCATTCATCATGTTTGCTGTGGCGAGCAGGACGAGGCTGAGGGCCGCGGGAGAACGACGCGAGGCCGGTGGCGTGATTACTGAGCGACACCTGTGAGACGCACCGGTCTCGTATCTCTCACGGAGGAGCGGGAATTTTCTTAGCAATGCTAAAACACACATCAACCGATCACTTGTTTAGCGTGCATGTAAACACTACATTCAGATTCACCAATCGGGATGAATTCAGTTAGACTGTGCATGTAAACAATGAATGGCGACTGTAGAAGTAAAAGCCGAATCCCGGACATTTTGGACAATCTCGACGGCCGGACATGTCTGGGAAAAAGAGGATGGTAACCCCTACTACTCATCTTTCTCCACAGAACAAGAGCCTGCTAGCTTAGCTTCCAAATAAAGATGGCTGACACTATGTGTACATTCTGTGAGTGAGATCCCTCTATGGGCGGGTTGAAAACATGTGGGACAGCTCTTAGTCTTAGTCTGTAGTCTTTAACCTATGGCCAAAAATACATAAATCTCTCGTCTCAGGGGGATATGAGGGTGGAAAGCATGGTAATTCGAAAATACTACAGATTTTCTACTAATACAAAGCTTAATGCTAAATCCTGAAGTATCCCTTTAATTAAATATGATTCCTTTGGCGAAATGAGCTGGTTTTATAGGCAGATGCCCCCGCCCCGCCCCGCCCCTGCCCCGCCCCGCCACGATTGGCTCACACAGACACGCTGCTTCTCCATAGGTTCATGCAGTTCCCACTGACCAGCCAATAGACGCGCTCAGATCGCTGCGGTTTTTAACTAAAGGCTCCAAAATTCTGAGAAAAGGAGCATCCCCCTTAGCATCTAGCAAAGACGCAATACTCGTTCCCGTTATCTCAGGGAGCTGAGGTTACGTAACCGAGACGTTTTTATCACTCACTTTAATGATTGAACAAAATCTTATTGTTAAGATTCTGTGTTTTGTACATGTGTGTTTTATCATAAATCATATTTCATGAGGCACTTGTTTTCAGATAATAAAAGAGGGACTGGCGACTCTGCGGTGAGTTCAGTAATGCAGTGATTTAGATTTGTTTACTGTCTTTAAAGCTCAATAAAGTGTCATTCATGCAGTTTAACTGTTTGTTCTGAAGGTCAAAGATGAGAATGATCATACAGGGACGTATGAGACGATCAACATGTCCATTCCTCCCGCTGCAAGAGCCAATGTGAGTCCACTAAATCACCAAGCATTACGTTCAATAATGTGATTTACTAAAAGCTGTTGTGTTATTCTACATATTATAGTGAGAGATATGTCTGTTCTGTGTGTTAAACTTGACTCTCTGCACGTTTGCATTGATGTTTAGGAGCAGACAGATGATGTGACTTATTCTGAGGTCACTTCTTCCTATACAAAGCCAGTAAAATCACTCAGTGTGAGTAGATACCAGCACCTGAGTTTGACTCTCAGATAAATGAAGCTCAAGCTCTGATAATAATAATAATAATCGCTGGGGTTCAAACATTGATGGACAGAATCTGTGCTTTCAGGATCATGATGATACAGTGACTTATGCTGCCGTCAGAAGAAGAGAAGATCAACCACAGGATCAACTTTACGCCTCTGTGAACAAGAGCAAGACCTTCACTAATAAACATTAATGATACAGATCATGAGCTCATCATATCAGGAGCAGACGGGAAGATTTCATCACTCTGGGGTTTGGAGGAATTATATATGTGTGTGTGAACGAGCAGATATTTGTTGAATGTCCTGTGAATATGAATGAGATTTATTGTGAATCATCATCTGGTCAGAGCACAGAGTCTCATCTATATCATCACAGCCACAGTAAAGTTAGAGACTGAAGCCCTGATGTGTTTCACACAGGCCAGACTCAATCTAGTGTCTCTCAAGCCTCTTCCATGACTGGAGTCTGTTTATCCGCTGGATTTCTGTCTGAAAACCTTCATCTTCATGCAGAAGCTCATGCTGAAATGATCCTCTTGCTTCAGCTTGTATATCCGCTGTTTCTTCTACAGAGAGACGTCCGTCTGAGAATTACATCAGTGTCTGCTCGCATTATATAGTCATAACATATTAAACAATTTGACTTTGCAGTGTGTATATGTCACACAATTAAATGTCAGATATGACTTTTTTTCCACTTTTCCACATATTTCATGCAATATCTAACAAATTTGTGAATATTTTGAATAAAAAAGGAAAAATGACATAAAAGCAGATCATCATCATTCAGCTCTGTTGTTGCTGCGGTGTGTCACGTGACAAGCAATGACGCGGCACCATGGAAACCATAAAGTGGTCCATACTTTTTTTGGACAATGTACATTGTTTCTTTCTGTATCTAAACTGCATTGCATGTTTTATTTTGTGCAAATAAACCTTTAACATTTCTTGGTTCGCTTGATTTTTTGTGGTGGGGACAAAATCAGCCATTTCAAAAAGTGGTGTGGACATGTCCCCAGTGTAAATGACACCTATGGGTTTAACTTGATAATATATGACTGTTATACTGTATAATTTAGATATCTCAACTTAATAATAATACTTACACTATAATAAATTATCATATTTATATTTCATATTATATTTTACATGAGAAAACATAATAGGCCTGCGAACATGATAAAAAGGCCAATAAAGATTGAGAATCAATGTTCAGAAATGATTAATTATTGTTATATTTTGAACCATGCTGTATAGCTGTGTTTTGTAGTGTGTTTGTTGACAAACTCAAACATTTGTTTGTTTTTAATTATTAAAAAATGCCATTATTTTACATGAAAAAGTTAATAATAGTATTTTAGTTTGTCTTGTGTATTGTTTTGATGAGAACATTTTAATCTGTCATATGTCCATATTACAATGAACCCCACCTATGGGGCATGTTGTCACATTACACTTTCTAGGTTTAAATACACTGAACCTTAAAGGGTAACTAAACCCTAAAACAACTTTTTTTAGTTAATTATCTGTAAGACTGGGGCTTTATTAATGCTGTTCATTGATTCAAGTAATTTTATTTACATTAGTGTTTTAATTCTACAATATATGGTGTAAAACGTCTGAGTGCTGCCCTCTTCAGGTTGAACAGTGGCGACTGCAGTTGAATCTTCCTACTGGAAGTTGTGATGTCAGAGGGAACCAGCTAACCACGCCCTTGCCTACAGAGAGACACGTCTCAGAAGACTTTTGCTGTATGATTCAGTTTAATTCAGATGTCTAGGTCGTTTGCCTGAATGATTCAGTTAACAACACTTTCCAACCGGTAACTGCAAACAAACAAACAAAAGAGTTTTACAACAACAAAACAACTTACAATCAACAAGAGAGTCTCATCTGTCATTCCTTCTCATGATCCACGACACATAACCCCACTCCTGGAGTTCAGGGAAACACACTCTGTATATTAATATTTTATTTAGACTTCGTGATTTCTGAATGCTGAGCCAATTCACCATTCCAGCTTAAATTTGGTTGATAATGCAGCCCTAGATGATCCTTACACACAGGGCCTTAAACTAACTTTTTGCCACACATGCCAATGGCCGGTGACTTAAAGCTACACTGTGTAACTTTTTAAGTTGATTCTTAGCAAAAAACACTTGTTCTATCAAAAGTATATGTGCTCATTCATGTGTAATTACTTCCACCAACTAATAAAGTATTCTCGTAAGCATAAAATCTGCCATTTATAATACACACGAGCGAGTCGCCCGAATGTTGCGCCTCCATCTTGAAAATACATTCGCCAAAGAGGGACAGACCTGGAAACTCAAGCTTCGCCTTTCGCGCTTTACACTCAGTGACACTGAGACGAATGCGAGGGCGAGATTACTTGCGACTGCCGGTGTTACAATATATTCGGTTCCTGAAATATTTGGTTCCAATGGGTGGAGCTATCATGAATATTCACGAGCCCATAGCGTGGGCGGGGCGACAAATACAAGCGAGTGGAACAGAAATTATTAGCGTAAGCGCCTCAGAACGCATTTTGTTTTATGGATTATTTATTTCAAACAGGTAATAAAGTTGAACGAAGTTAAGCTTAAACTACTTGTATATATTTTATAAATAATGAATCATTTTGTAGCATGTGTTTCAGTACTCTGAGTTTACCTGAACTATTACAGACCTGATCCTGTAGGAAGCGTTAGAAGACAATAAAGGTATTTCTCCAAATTTTCCCAGATTAGTTGTTGCTTACATTTGATAGAACTGTTCGTTTCTCATGAATGACTGAGATTAGGATTTTTAAAGGTGTGTGATTGCTGTTCAAATAAATATTTACAAATATATTCTTGTGTCTTTATTCTGTCTCCCAAAGTTGTCTGCATATTATTAAAATAGCCTTTAAATTATAGGCTGATAGCTCAAGACAACATAAGAACTCGGAGTTGCATGTTGCATGCTTTGGATGTTGCTTTATACTGACTCAACTGAAAATCTTTTTGATACACAACCTTTACTTTATCAAAGGTTATCATAAATGTTAAGCTTCAGATGCATTAACAGTTGTTTTCTCTATGTTTTAGAACGTTGGTCAAATTAATTGATAATAATGACTAACCATTAGGCTAATCATAAAAATTAGGCCTACATCTTATCAGTTTAGTAATGTTATCATTCTTATCTTATGTAATCTTTTTGTAAACAAGTGAACACAAAAACACACTGGTGTAGAAGGCATGGGTATACCTAAATATTAAGGAAAGGTATTTTCATAAATACATATTTGAATAATATAGTAAATATTTTTTAGTCCTGCTGTATTAATTTTGTCCTTGATCCCATGTTTTTCTCTTGTCTAACATTCTCGTTTTTACAGATGAATATGAATATAATATGTAATTTTAAGACACTGTATCTTACTATAAAAGTAATTTTGAGTTAATGAGTGAATGCTTTAAAAAAACTCAATCATTTTTACACAGATATATGTTGAGGCAAATGTTTTTGTTTATCAATTTTATGTATGTATATGTATATGTATTTAGGATAGGTAGATAACTTTATGCATAATGTTTTATATTATAAAAATGAATGAATGAATTAATTAATTAATTAATGTATTCTTTTTTTTCTTCTTTAGAACATGATCATTAGTAACAAAACATTTTAACAGAAAATAATAAAATTAAAAGTCTCAGCATGTTCAAAAGAAAGAAAAAAAAAAGAAAAAAGGAGAAGGAAGAAGCTAACTTATATTTGCCTTCCCCTTTTACACATCTAGCTTTGAATCGGCTACTGTTTACTCTTGCAAGATGTCATAATTTATCCTTATTGAGAAAAAACTTAATCATTTGAGGTACATTTGTCTGAAAATAAAAAACACAATATAATATATAAAAAAATAATAATAATAATTTAAATATATGCAAAATGGCAAGAAACAGACTGTATGGTAATTCAAATCAACCTCTTGAAGAGTAAATGAGAAATTTGTCCCATGTCCACCTTAATTTATATACTTTTCTAATATAGACATTTTAAACCTTCTTTTGAGTTGCACAATATGTTTGCTTTCTTTAATTGTTACAGGTGAATTATTCCACAGCCTCACCCCATTGACAGATATGCACATGCTTTTGAGTGTGGTGCGTGCCATTGATTGAGAGAGATTTCCTCTCCTTCTTAAATTATCTACTATCTCTTTCCTTAAACCATTTTTGGATATTATTAGGGAGTACTTTGTTTTTAGCTTTGTACATAATTTGTGTGGTCTTAAGATCCACTATGTCTTTAAATTTTAATGTTTGTAATTTAAAAAATAAATCATTTGTATGTGCATGATAGCCAACATTGCAAACTATTCTCATTGCCTTTTTCTGCATAGTGCATATCGTCTTTAGGGTGGTTTTATAGGTATTGCCCCACACCTCTGTACAATAGGACAAATAAGGAAGAAAAAGTGCGCAGTATAAAATATACATTGTTTCCTGGTTCAATATGTGTCTCACTTTACAAAGTATACCAGTGATCTTTGCCAATTTAGAACTAATGCAATTGACTTGTGGTTTCCAGCTGAGCTTATGATCAATTATTACTCCCAGAAAGGAGTTTTCATAAACTCTTTCTAATCTGGTGATATCACACAGTACTTCAATAGTTAAATCTTCAGGAATTCTACAATTCCTAAAAATCATAAATTTAATTTTCTTTATATTAAGAGATAATTTGTTTAAATCAAACCACAATTTAAGCTTAACCAACTCTTCAGAGACAATCTTCAACAAATGTTGGAGATTCTCTCCTTCACAAAATATATTTAAGTCATCTGCAAAGATTACAAATTTCAACAAATCAGAAGTTTTAACAATATCATTTATGTATAATATAAATAATTTTGGTCCTAGTATTGAACCTTGTGGTACACCATATATTGTATTTTGGAGCTTTGACTTTTCCTCTCCCATCTGCACAAATTGTTGTCTATGTTCCAAATAGCTTTTTATCCAATTTAGCCCTAATCCCCTAATTCCATACGTTTCCAATTTTTGAAGCAAAATGTGATGATCTATTGTATCAAAGGCCTTTTTAAGGTCAATGAATACACCTATAGCAAACTTCTTGTCATCAATACTAGTTGTTAATTCTTCCACCAGGTCAATTAGAGCCAGAGATGTAGAACGATTTGATCTAAAACCATATTGACCATCAGTTAAGATCCCATATTTATCAATAAAACTATCCAATCTGGTGGAAAATATCTTCTCCAGAATTTTGGAAAATTGGGGAAGCACTGAGATTGGCCTATAGTTAGTGTAAAGATTCTGTTCACCATCTTTAAAGATAGGAACGACTTTAGCTATATTCATCTTTGTGGGAAAGGAGCCCAATTTCAGAGAGAGATTGGAAATATATACTATGGGATCTACTATTGCTACAATTAATTGTTTAATTAAAAACATATCAATATCATCACAGTCTCTTGATGTTTTATTCTTAAAGTTATTGACAATATCAAGTACTTCGGTTTTATCAGTGTCTCTCAAAAAAATAGTTGCTGGATTTCTTTCTTCAAAGAATTGTGAGACATCGCCCTCTTGTGGAGGGATTATCTCCTCAGCCAGATTAGACCCTACGTTCACAAAGAATCCATTGAAGCCAGCCACGACTTCATCCCTGTTTTTAATTATTTTACCATTATCAAAAAATTCATTTTGGAAATCCAGTACTTGTTTTTTTCCTTCTGATAATTGAATTTAAAATGTTCCAAGTACCCTTTATATTGTTTTTATTAGTTTCCAGCAGTCTACTATAATAATCTTTTTTACATTTTCTTAAGATAGCTGTTAATTTATTTTTATATGTCTTGTATTTGGTTTCTTTCTCTTCAGTTCTGTGCTTAACAAAACCTTTATATAAAGTATTCTTTTTTTTTGCAGGCATTCATCAGACCCCTTGTAACCCAGGGTTTAGATGGACGTTTAGATGTTATCTCTGATTGCTGAGTTGGACAATTTTTATAATACAAAGTCAAAAAGGTATTTAGAAATGAGTTATAGGCTAAGTCAACATCCCCTTCTTCATAAACATGCTTCCAGTCTTGAGCTAACAAATAATTTTTTAATTTATTCAGGGTGTGATCTGTTCTTAATCTCCTCTGTATATTTATTTTGCTGGTATCTAAATGATCGTGTTTGCATTCACGGAATACAAATATTGGCAGATGGTCAGTGATATCATTTATTAACAATCCACTTTCTAAATTACTGCTCATGTTATTTGTAAAGATATTATCTATTACTGTTGCTGAGTGGGTGGTAATTCTGCTCGGTTTGGATATACATGGATATAGGCCTGTACTATACATTGCATCTATAAACTCTTCTATTGCAGGTGATTTACTCGGATTTAAGAAATCTATATTATAATCCCCACATAAATAAGCAACCTTCTGCTTGGCATTCAAAACCATGGCCTCAAACACTTCTTTAAAGCTTTCAATGCCAGAGTTGGGTGCTCTATAAACACAGCTGACGATAACATTCTTCATTTTACCCATATCGATTTCCACCGTTATACACTCACAAATGTCATCAATAACAGTCGTCATACTTTCAACAATCGTACACTTTAACCTGCTATCCACAAACATTGCAACTCCCCCACCCCTTTTGTTTACCCTATTCACAAAATGTAAATGATAGCCTTCTAATTCAAAATGAGTCCCTTTGTCATGACTGAGCCAGCTCTCAGAAATAGCGACTATATTAAATTGCATGGTATTATGTTGCAAATAGTCTCTGATCTTATCAAAGTTTGCATATAGACTCCTGCTGTTGAAGTGTACAATTGATATACCATTCTCCAAGTTGAATTTTTCCTTGAGTTGGTGTTCAGTATAATAAAAACAATTTCTAGTTACTTGGTCAAAAAAAATTACTTTCCGGGTCTATATCTCGTTCCTGCATAGTAATTGTTCAATGTGGTCGCGAACATTCACCTTCCCAATCTCACACATCCAGATCAGTGCACATACACACCACTGAAAGTGATAATAGAGCAAATCATCCAAGAGAAATCCGACCAAAAAGTTGAGAAGTTGTAATATTAAAATTCGACAGATAGGCATATAGTAAAAAGAAAGTGGGTTCAATATAAGTCTCTGGAACATAAAGAAAAGCACTTGGAAAAACAGTAAGTCAACCATCAGTCTCAACCAAAAAGGGAGAAAAAAACGTGTAGCAGGATTGTTCCAAGTAAAGCCTGTTTTATGCTTCTGCGTCGAATCGACGGCGTACCCCCGCGGACCCCTCTGCGTCGACGCGAACCTCGACGCGACCCCTCCGCCGTAGCTTGACGTGCACCTCCAAAAAATTTTAACTACGCGTCGCGGTGACGCAGACCGCAGGGGCTGTGATTGGTCAGATTATACATCATTGTGACACTGAAGACTGGAGAAATGATTCTGAAAATTCAGTTTTGATCACAGGAATAAATTACACTTTACTGTATAGTCACATAGAAAACAGCTGTTTTAAATTGTAATAATATTTCACAATTATACTGTTTTTGCTTTGTATTTTTAATCAAATAAACACAGCCTTGGTGAGCAGAAGAGACTTCTTTTAAAAACATTAAAAATCTTACCGATCTAAAACTTTTGACCGGTAGTGTATATGTATATATTTATATATATTCTTTTCTTTTTTTTGTTGTTGCTAGAAATAAACTTCAATCAATCAAATCAATGTTTGTTTTGAAAAAAAGTTTGTTGTTTATTTACAATACAATGTTCACGGGTACATCATGGATATCAAGTAATTAACCAAGTTAACATGTTTCCCGTCGAGGCTTCCAACGCAGTTTGGGAAGTTCCAAAGTCGCCAGAAATCTGAAGCAATAGCTTCCCACTGGCTGGTTGAAGGGCAGGGCAAAAATTCGGGCTGCAGCGCAGTCCACAGCGCTTTGCAGACCTCCGATACTATGCGGGACACCGTGGTCGCACCCATTTTGTAGCCCAACCCGGTGATCTGTTGGTTTGCACCCGAAGATAAAATCTTTAAAGTCACTGCCAGTCTCTGAGCGAGGTCAATAGGCATACTGTGTGTAGTCTGATGCTGTATTAACGGCTTTAAACGATGAACAAGATCGTCAAATCGACCTTTCGACATCCGAAAATACTTAAAGTGCATTTCTTCGTCCAAGTCCCTCAGCGGTCGAACAACCGTAACAAATTCGCCAATCCTTCCCCTGTCTTCGTGCACTGGTCGTACAGACCACCTTCGCTGACGTCTTCTTTTTCTTCTACGATTAAACATTTGCAATAAAATCATTTGTTGTTCAACGTTGATTAGCTCCAGCTGCAACAACACTCTCTCTCTTTCGCTCGCCATTGTCGGAAATGAAAAAGCGGAACCGGCGCATGGAACCAAAACAAACTAGGAAAGAGATTCGCGAACCACACCACCCCCCTAGCGTTCTGGCGGTGAAATGCACCGCGATGCAACGCAACCCGACGCAGAACCATAAAACGGTCACGACGCCGTTGGAGTGACGGCGTAGCTACGCCGTGGAGTTGACGCAGAAGCATAATGAGGGCTTTAGTGTAGATCTGCTCACCACCACCAGATTGGGCTCATTATGTGTGAAACAAACCTCTATCAGATAGATCCATGGGCGCCGTATAGGGGGGAAAAGTTAGGACGATTCCAAGGGCCCCTGACTGACAGGGGCCCCAACAAATAAGTAAAAACTAATTTAAAAAAATATATATATTATACACTATACAAATCATCATCATTAAGTATATTTCAAATAATTATACAATGAATGATGTCTTTGATTTTACTTATTTTGGCAATAAAAGGTAAATATCCCCATTGATCAAAAAGTAAACTTTCATTTTGACCGACCACCCCCCTGTATCTGCGTGAAATGGTTTGGTCCTGCGTTAGCGTGCGCGGTGTTTGTGTTTAGTTGTAGTTGCAGACAGTTAGTCGATGCGACGCGTCAGCAACACAGAGACCACAATGTTGCATAGTAAAAGAAAATCTGGTTTTCAAAAAAGGAAAGACAAAAGAAAGGGTGTCAATCTGTAACCCAGTTTTTCACCAAGAAAGGTGGGTAGCCTTTAGTCTGTGCGTGGTATTCTACAGGCCGATGAGTGTACAGTCACTAAATGTGCACATAAATGAATTAATTTTATACCCCCCCATGGATGAAATTCTACGAAACTTAGCATACCCCCAGAGGATGTCAAGTTAATCATACACATGAAATATGGTGCAGTTCTGAACATCTCCACTGAAGATAGGGGCGATTAAAGCAGAATAATATTGCATTTTCATTTTTTATGGGAGGGGCGCAAATCACAAATGAGTGATTATGGGCTAGGTTGATGTGGGCCCTTAAGACCAACATACCATAAAAATTTCTTCATCCTCGGTTCCACAGTTCAGGTAGTTATTTAGGAAAAACTGAATTTTTTGGGGTTTGGGGGGGCCCAGCGCGGGGGGGGGGAGTGGCCCCCGGGGACCAAACGAAATTTTTCCGTAAAAGTCTAGTGGGGCTACATGCCCACCAAATTTCATGTTCCGCGGTGTTTCGGTGTCCCTGGTATCGTTGACGAAAAATTCAGTAGATGACAAAAAAAAAAAAAAAAAAAACCTTTGACAATCCCTATATGACCGCTTTCTCTAGCTATGCTAGCGGCGGTCATAATAATTATCACTTAATTTGACCAACATTCTAACGCATTGCAAGAGAAAACAACTGTTAAAGCAACTGAAGCCTAACATTTATGATAACCTTTGACAGTTGTGTATCAAAAAGATTTTCAGTTGAGCGTAAAGCAACATCCAAAGCTTCCAACAACATGCAACTCCAAGTTCGTATGTTGTCTTAAGCTATCATATATCATATAAAAGCTATTTCAATAATAGCTTACAGACAACTTTGGGAGACAGAATCAAAACACAAGAATATATCTGTAAATATTTATTTAAACATACAATAATTTAAAAAGCTTAATCTCAGAAACGAATAGTTAGGAGTAGTTTAGGACGCGATCTGAGGCGCTCATGCTAATAATTTCTGTTCCACTCGCATGTATTTGTCGCCCCGCCCACGCTATGGTCTCGTGAATATTCATGATAGCTCCACCCATTGGAACCAAATATTTCAGGAACTGAATATATTGTAACACCGGCAGATTTGAAAGATAGTGTGTGTGTGTGTGTGTGTGTGTACACTCACCCACACAGCAGGAGACTCCAATGCGGATCCGTGTTCAAGTCGCCAAACCCGCGTGACTGTCAAATTCGTTTTGGCGCCGCCCAGAGGATCAGCTCCGCCTCCGGGAGGCTCCGTAAATTAGAGCTGTAATCGGGCCTTAAAAGTTCGGCCCGAAAAGGCCCGAGCCCGACAGAGTTTGGCCCGAGCCCGACAAGTACATTTTGATTGACAGCTTTTTAAAAGCCCGAACCCGTTTACAGCCCGACTGTCCAAAAGGCCGTCTATCAGCAGTGATAAGAGTGTCGGAGAATAGCGCGGACACGCGCTTCACACCGCGAGCCGGCACACGCACCACTCGGCGGAAAAGGGAGAGAAAGGAAAAAAGAGACTGCGCCGCACGCACACAGCTTTGTCTTTCGTAAAAAAAAGGAGTAATTTATACATTTTTTAACATCATTTATTCATGACTAACGGAGGCTAGAGGCCACTTGGAAGTTGGAACAAAGAAATAAAATAAGTCCAGAGACCAGCCTCCATTTCACCTCCTCAAGATCCATTTTCACGCTAATCTAAACACATCACCTGACCGCTCATTTACCACGCAACCCGAAGCGCGAGCCCGAGCCCGGCCCGAGCCCGTGTAAAATAATAGAAATTAAGACCGAACCCGACCAAACCCGTCGGGTCCCGTCGGGTCCCGTCGGGTTCGGGCAAAGATCTTCAGCTCTACCGTAAATTCTACTGTCAAACAGCGGGTCCTGAGCGAACCCATATCGGATGCTCGGACGCGGACGCGCCTTTTACTGCAACGGTTGGACTACAGCACGTCACCAAGAGCCGATATCAGTCGAGAATATTTTTGCTGTGACACGGTTGTGTTGAACCCTCTTTTGAGTAAGTATATTGATTTATTGATATATTGCGACATTCACAGTAAACATTGGTTTATACTAATGATTGTAATGACGTTGTTTGATATTAGGACAACTTTAGAATGTTCACTTAATGGTTTAGCGCTAGCTTCTAGCTAGCTGTGCATTAGTAAGTTTGCATTTTGCCAATTTTGGTCTCATGTGTGTGTGTCTGCCATCCTCTTATATAATGAAAATTAAGTTTCGGCATTTTAATCACTGTTTGAGTCGGTTCAGACAACTAATGCCGCCTATTTGAACGTCAAACTCAAAAGTGCGGGCTTCTGCTAATGTTAGTTATACCGTCTAAGTTACATTGAAACCATACCTTGTGAACATAAACATTTCTTGTGTCGTCTGGGGTCTGATAAACAGTAACGTTAAGTTAAATTAATCAAATTCAGTGTCCACAATGCTATATATTTTCCAATAAGCTGAAACTTACGTTTCATATTTCACGGGACCCGTGAGTGCGGATTTCATGTCACGGGCCGGCTTTCGTCGCTGTTTGTCACTTTCCCTATAGGCAAATATATTATAATATATTATGTACAAGTCAATACTGTTGTTATTTGGTTGCCATGACTTCGCGAGTGACGACGTCTTAGAGATAAGAACGCTTTGGGAAACCGGGCCCTGGATTTTTTCTCCTCAAATCCTCACGTCTGTTTCCAGGTTTAAATTACAATTGATTATCTGTCAAAATGACGGAAATCACTTTGAAATAGTATCACGCAATGCTAAAGTTAATGAGCATTTTTGATTAAGGCAAAAATGTAACCTGTCAACCCTCCCGTTTTTCCCGGGATTCTCCCGTATTTTACCTTGCTATCCCGCTATCATCCCGTTTAAATATTTTCCCGTTTTTCTCCCGTATTTTTAATCTTTCTATAAATAAATAAAAATAAAATCCCACTGGGCGCAGACCAGTTAAGCAGAAGCCCCGCCCTCGGCTGATTTCATTGGTTAAGGCTACACTGACGGGTTTAGGGATCAGTGTAAGTGTAGAGCTGACGTAGTTTGGGGGATTAAAGAAGAACAGCAGCATCCCGAGGATGGACGAACATGAGAGCGATGGCACTGGAGACTATGTGTGTCATGTAAATTATGTAATACAGAGATTATGTATTTATTTATGTTAATATCTGCGCAATTATTGTGTATTTAGCCTGCCTCTGTCATTCAGCACCCCTATACATTACAGTGATATTAAACCCGCCCGTTATTGCTGTGGAAAGAATCGCGCTTCTGGGGTTATTCATGAATGACTCCTATTTTAGATGCGCGGTATTATGGCGTTCATAGAGCGAGATTTTCCATTATTGTTTATAGGCTACAGCTGAACGGAAGTTACACCCATAATTCACTCATTTAAAACATTAAGACAAGCTCCCTAGCAAAAATATATTGCTAAAAGAAAGTCACGGACGATCATTTAGATATATTTTTTTGGTCAAAAATAATTTCAGTTTTGATGACTTTGAAATATTGATACAATGTTAGAATATTAATAGGCCTAATGAAAAATAGGAGTGGCTTATTTCAATATTTAATTGACGACAGAAACACACGACGCAGCTCGTAGTTTCTTTTGCGCTTGATATTGAAGAGTTTATTTAGGCAATTTTTTTTATTGCTGCGAGATTGTTTACTGTTGCGGGCTGACATCACTCACGTTGTGCGTCTCTCTCTCTCTCTCTGAGTGTGTGAGAGTGAGAGTGAGAGTGAAAGTGAGAGAGATCTCTGAGAGAAAGAGAGAGAGAGAGAGAGAGAGAGAGAGAGAGAGAGAGAGAGAGATTTCAACAATCGCCAGCCAGAGAGAGCTCCGAACTATAGATTAAACAACAAATATTTACTTAATTCATATTTCCCCTAAACTCAGCTGTTTCTGGCCAAACTTTCGGTGCTCGATTTAAATCATTCGGGGAAATAGATTTAAATGATTAGTCCTAGCGACGCCCGGGCTATATCAAGAAAAAGTATCTTACTGTATGTTACTGCACACTGTAGGCTATTAATTAAAACAAAACCACATAATTGTACTAGACAGGTGTGAAATTAATTATTATTAATGAGGAGAAAAACACAAATACACTGAACCAATGATACAAACCCAGAGAGTCAGAAGTGTTCGGTTGCGCCCCCTACTGTTCATTAAGGACATAACTCACCATTTGTCAAATCTGAATGACGGTTTAGAGATTTTGCTGTATGATTTAGGGCCCTTTCACACCTACGTTGTTTGGTCCGGACTTTCGGACTTTTCAGTTTGGTCCGAATCAAAATTACAGGTGTGAAACCTCCCCCCCGGACCACGGTCCGGACCAAACAGACGAAATTTGGTCCGACGAAAAGAGGTAGTCTCGGTCCGGATCAAACTGAGCAAAGGTTTGGTTCGTCTCTAGTGTGAAAGCATTTTCTGTATGGTTCGGACTTTCAGACTATTTACAGGAAGTTCCGGTGGTTCCATAGCCTAAACAACTGAAGAAGAATATTTATGTGCAGATCTGTCAGTCCTGCCCAACGCATTTCTTCCAGCTGATTCAAACGCGCGCGCGCGCGCGAACACACACTTTTCCTGCGTCCTGCCGGCGACGATAAAATGTCCGCAAACCGAGGACGTTCGTTTGGCGAATTTGAACTCGCCTCGAGTACAGTCGGTGCTGCAGGGAGTGCCGTAATAATAACAGTATAGTGGTGTAATAAACCTCTTGGTTGGGGTTTCTTTTAAGAGGTTTAATTAGATTTCAGTGGAGGACAGAGGGTACACCACACCACAGGCTTTAATGGAAAATATTACTTTATTGACAATGTTCAATTTAGAAAAGTAGTCATTATGTGAAACAGCATTTAGTTCATCAAACATCAACTCAGTACACTCACTAGGACAAACGGCGATACACAAGTGAAACTCCAAACACGTCACTCCACTGCACTCTAGTGGTTAACCTCAGACCAACACAGCACAATATAAATCGTGATCACACAGCAATCAGGTTTTTAAGTCAAAAGTTTTAAGTTTTTAAGGAAAATCAGCACGTCCCTAGTCCAGCATACACGAATTATAATGGCCGTAAACCTCAAAATCTTAAAATACATACACACTCACTCATACATGCTCACAATGGTAATTAAAATATAGAACACTTCCCCGTTTCCATGACACAAGACCCCGACCCGGGGTCTAGGGAAAGGAATCAGCCGTGCCAGGCAGTCCACAACAGCACGCGCTCTCCTAAGCGTTGTTCCCGTCCCCACAGTCACGGCAATTAATCACTGGTTCTGGCCGGAATTAGTCCTCTTTGGCCGTCACAGCTCTCTTTAGAACTTATAAAGTGTCTTTGGGCTTTACGAGGTCTCTTTGGGCAGCACGGCTCTAAACCGTTCCTGGAACATGTGGCCAGCGCTCCTACACCCCAGCCCCACTATTATCTAACTACACAGGTCGGTCTAGCTAGCTATCTTCGTTGCCGGACAAACCCTAACGGTCTCGAGCAACACAAAACGTCCCCATTTCTTTCCCGAGCGCGACAAGCCAGTCCCGTGCTGCTCCCTCTCCGCTTCTCTCACTCTCCTTAAATCTCCTCACTCCAGGTGAGATCAATTATCTCTTCCTTCAGGCCATCAATTAAATGTGCTGCAGAAAGTTTCAGATGGGCCGAACCAAACCAGCAAGACAAATCCCCAGCGTTCATCACAGTGGCAACGATATGCGTCTGTTCATTCATTCTTGTCAAAGTTACCCGCCGAATTGACAACACACTGACGTCAGACGCACGTCCGTTTACAAACCAATCAATGTCAAGATGCAGCCCATATAGATGATGATGACAGGACGCAAGTACGTAATGTAAAGTTCTTTAGTGTGCTCGCATAATTGCAATGTGAAACCAAACCAAAACTAACCAAATGTATACAATGTATCAAAACATGACCTTTGGTTCGGACCTTGGTGCGGACTTTCAGGTGTGAAAACGCCCTTAGTTTAATTCAGATCACTAGGTCGTTTACCTGAATTATTTAACAACACTTTCCAAGCGGCAAACAACAACAAAACAACATACAATCATCAAGAGAGTCTCTGCTGTCATTCCTTCTCATGATCCACGACACATTCACTGTTTCCTTCAGTCTCCTGCAGTTCTCGAACACTTCCTGAACACACACACACACACACACACACACTACATGTGTTAAAATCTACACATGTTAAAACTGACACAACATGTGTTGTCCCTGAGCACACTCACTACATGTGTTAAAATCAACACAACATGTTAAAATCTACACGTGTTAAAATCTACACATGTGTTAAAAACTACACAACGTGTTAAAATAATTTTTAACATCTCTTTTTACAGGTTGTGTTGTTTTCAACTCATTTAAGAGTGCGCGACACTCGCCATTGCTGTGAATGGTATGCAGTGTTTGCTGTTCTCAAACAAACAGGCCAGTTTAAATAATTTTATTTACAATATTTCGTCAGTTGCTACATTTTAATTTAATTCAAAGTGCAAACTCGGCTAACTGTTTTCTCTTCAACTTTTGTCAAAAGCAGCATTAGGGGTTGAAGCGTGAATAACTGAATAATGTCCAGTAGTGAGTCTGTCATTGAGCTTGAGACACTGTCTTGTACTGTGTGTGCACATGCATTCTGTCCTCGACTATTGATTAAACGCTTAATATTTTTACATCTGCCCCTTTCGCTTTATTTTTTTTTAAAAAGACACAATTTGTGTGTTAAAATGACTTACACATTTATTGTGTTAAATTTGACAGCGTGTGTTGTCCCTGAGCACACTCAGCATGTCATTTTTAACACATCTCTTTTTAGAGTGTAGTTTATTTTGCGCTTTATTTGAAGTGATACAGAGCGCGCCGCATTTGCGCGTGAGTTTATTTTGTTTTATTATTGTTGTGAGATTGATAGGTGTGTGTGAGAGAGAGAGAGAGAGAGAGAGAGAGAGAGAGAGAGAGAGCTCCGAACTAAGATTAAACAACAAATATTTACTTAATTCGTATCATATTTCCCCTAAACCCAGAGACCTGTTTCAGGCCAAACTTTCGGTGCTCGATTTAAATCATTCGGGGCAATGATTAGTCCTAGCGACTGTAGTATACACTGTATTAATAAAACAAAACCACATAATTGTACTAGACAGGTGTGTACGGAAGCCCTGAACCGCAAAGAAAAAAAAAAAAAAAGAAGAAGAAAAAAAAAAGAGAAAAAAATCAGAGAAAAAATAAACAAATCATTTCGAGAACGAAGTCGACACATTTCGAGAATACAGTCTGAATGAATGAATATTCATGTAGGCTCCGCCCACTGCCTCTACAGATGCACAACTCACTTTTGCCCCACATTTCACGGTGCACTTGGTGCAAAAGGGAGAGCGCGCGAAACTTGTCACTTAAGCTAAAAACAGTGTTTGAGATTGGTCGCAGCAGATTCAAGCAGCTGTAGTTATGTACTTGTGTTTGTGCTAGAAAAATATACAAGACATTTGTGAGAAAATATTCTATAAGTGTGCAACTTTCATTGGATGAATTCACATACTGATTTGCAGATGAGCAAAATTTCTCCATGACTTCACATTTCTTGATGCGGGTGTGTAAATGCGTTTTGCACCATATTCACTGCAGCAACTGTAGCAAAAATGTGAGCGTATGAGTTTCTTAATTTGTGATTTGTAGAATAGGATTTGTGCACCTGCAATGAAGAATTTGAGAAGGTGTAACTGTTGTGTTGTGTTTGTGGAAGATAAAAAAAAGTCTACAAGTTTGCAACTCTTAAAACATTTCTCTCTGTGACTTCAAATTTACTGATACACATGTGTGGCTATTCTCTACAACTACAAATTTCACTGTCACAGGCGTTCAGTAGTTTTGCACCAAAAATACCTCCATAACTTTCCAAGCGGTAACTGCGAACACACTGAGTTTTACAACAACAAAACAACTTACAATCATCAAGAGAGTCTCTGCTGTCATTCCTTCTCATGATCCACGACACATTCCCACTGTTTCCTTCAGTCTACTGCAGTTCTTGAACACTTCCTGAACACACACACACACACACACACCCTACATCTGTGTTGTTCACCCTCACAAACTCCAGCTTCATGTTCCTCAACTTTACCCGTGTGAAGTTGAGTGTAGAATTCAAGTTGTTCGTGGAAAACGTAAATCTTGAGTCACTCGTGAACGCGCGCCTGTCATTTCAAACGAAAGGAAGGAGAAGAGGAAGTCATATGAGGAAGCACGCGAGAGCCAATGAGCAGCGACATCAGCCAACATCAGCCAATCAGCTGCTGGTGTGGCAATTTTTTAAATGAACGAATGCAAATGCGGAAGTCCGAGGAAACGAAGTCGCTGATCTTGCAAAACTCACTGTAAGGTGGTGTTCATGTTGGCCTGTAACACCGCTGAGCAAGACAGAGTTTAAAGGGGAATCACAGAACTGATTAATACATTATGGGTAAGAAAAAAAGGGAAGTGTCCAAAAAAGGTGAGCACTATAGGTCATAAAATAATAACTCTCAGAATAGCATATGATTAAATGATTATTGATCTAGATCTGCATTAAAGTATAATTAAAAGCTACATTTTAACATTTATTAGGCTTTTAAAAATATAACAACTTATAGGCTAATTTAAGTGAACTTAAAACAATCTTCACATAAACCCATTATAATGTCACATTTACCAATAAGAATATTTAAAAGAATAACCCCAATAAAATGACCCAAAAGTTAACCCATTTGGGTAAAAAAAAAATAGATGTAAAATGTAAAATAAGGTCTAGGCAAAATGCAGCAGCATTCACAAAAGTTTAAGAGAGGAATGAAAAGTTTATCTAAATGAACTCTATAAAGACCATCAGTAAAAATATCATTGATGGTTTTGGGAACGGGAGTCCGAGGATCAGGACTGTGTTTCTGCCTCTAACATCATAACATCATATTCGAAACAATCAAATGCTTTGTAATAGTGAAAAAGGTGCTAAAATATATAGGCTGCATCAATATGCTAATATAGGGTGACCAACCGTCCTGTTTTCCCAGGACATGTTTTCAGGTCCTGTCCTGGCCGTCCTGTCTGTTTTTTGTAAAGTGGTGAAAATGTCCTGGTTTTCATTATTTTCATTGGGCCATTAAGCGTGTACTTTAAATACATGCTTGCCTTTGCACACAAAACATATGAAACCGACTTCGGCTTCGCCCCGTCTTAATCAGCGCGTTCCTCAAATTCAATCCGCAGCGGCAAGCAGAGAGCACGTCAGAATACAGAGGCCTGTGTGTGTGTCTGTGTGTGTGTTCACTGTTCATCTCAGCCTCATTGGTCTGTCACACTGCTCTTCAATGTCAGAATATTTGAAATGACCAATCAAATCAAAGTAGGCGGACTTTACGTTCACAGACACAGAATTTCAATTTTAGCAGCGTGACTTGACCAGGACTCGACGGTCGACGCCTCAGTTTATATGTAAGTAGCTAACAGCGTAAAAAAAAAGCCCAAATGTAAATTCACAGATGATTTACAGAGAAAATTCCCGTGTTTTCGTTTCGGTCGGGATCCGTGTAAAGCAGAATGCTTGAACTGCAAAGCTGGCACGTACGTGTCAGTGTCAAATAAAGGTGCTAGCGATCTAGAAGCCCACCTAAAGAAATTATAGGCTACAAGAGAACATCAGGAGGATTGATACATATATATATATATATATTTTTTTTTTTACTGAAATAGAGTAGTAGATTTTTTATTTTAGTGGTAGATTTTTAACCTATGACCATGAAAAGGAATAGTGTCATGTAAAAGGTGTTAAAAGCTAAACTTTTTTTTTAATAGTAGGCCTATTCTATTGTTTCGGTCCAAACCTTGAATGGAAAGGATGTATTACTTTATGTATTAAAGTACAATAACATAGTTGCAAGGTTGTGAATGCATTTGTCAAGTATTTTTTTTATGCATTCACCCCAACCACGCCCCCAACCCCTTAACCACGCCTCCCAGACCACGCCCCCGGCCATCAACCACGCCCCCGTCCTGTTTTCTGAAAACTAAAATATGGTCACCCTATGCTAATATAATACTGATTATATGTATTTTCTTGTAGGAACCATAGACTGTAAAAAAATATGGACGTAGTGTCCGTGACGTCACCCGTAGGTTTCTGAAGAGCATTTTTGAAGCCTAAAGTGGGCGGAGCCGGCCGTCGCCATCTTGGCCTTGCGTCACTCCCGGATGGGCAGAGGCGGGGCGTGAGCTGGAGCCTGGCTGTATCTGAAACTGATCTGAAATCACCTAGCTCGACGTGATCGAGTTTTTAGTTCAGGCTGGGCATAGATATATGTTTATTTCTATGCAGGCTGGGGAGGTAATTCTATAACGTTATGCAACTGACAGTACCAGGTCTGCGACTGCACAGGGCCTCGCGCTAAAGTGACAGTTGATGACAGTAAAGCCAATTAAAAGTTCATGTTTTTGCCCTTCGAAATATTATAATAGTTAAAAGACATGGCTACATGTGAGACTGTATCGTGATTCTGTACTATTCTACTAGTTGAAAATGTATAATGCAGGAACTCTTAATATTACTCTGAGAGAGTGTGTGTGACTGATTTATGTGCACAACGTTACATGTCAGTCACCTTTTTTATGGTCCGTCAGTGCGGCATCGCTCGTCAAGTTCGTAGAGAGTTTAGTCCATTTTAAATTCTGATTTTGGCCGCCTCTCATATGGGATAAAGTATATTGCCTATGAAGTTCAAGTAAATGCGCTAGAAAATCTGCGCTCATTCGTGGATGTGCATTTATTGCATGAACGGAGAAAGCGCCAACGCCTGCATGATTTCATCTGACGGTACATAAGCATATTATAATCTATCTGTTCCGTGAGAGCAGAACGAACGAGCCATTATTGACGTTTTTAAATCTGAAAACTCCAAAAAGCAACGAAATTGTCAGACATCCATTAGTGCATGTTCACAGAGGAAAACTGAAATACAGCGCTGTGTTCTCTCGAACGATACTCGACGACAACGACGGAATCCTAAGCCGTGGGCGAAGTAACTTAATGGGTGTATTACATTGTATGAAATAATCCCGGAAAAAAGCACAAACACTGCAGAGAAGGCAAGTTCAGCAGCTAACACTTGCTGAGGTGAAGTGACGGCTAGTAACAACAGACGAAACAGCTAGCATTGACATCAGCGACAACCCACCTGTCACTCAAGTGGCCGCACCCTTAATTATGCAGAACTTTAAATATTAATCAACTAAACGGATGAGTTATAAAAAAATTCACTCCCCTCACAGTTGTCATGAAGGGCAAAATTAGCTGTATAGACCAAAGCCACATACAGACACCAGGCTGTAAACACGTTTTTTTCTGCTGTAAAATTTGGCATTTTAACATGGGGGAGATACAGATTTGACTCACTTCTGACATCAGCCTCAAGCGGCCAGTCAACAAATTGCAGTTTAACTCACTTCCGTGTTGGTTTCAAGAGAGAGACGGGGAGGTTGCCGCTTGGTAGGAACAGACACACACACACACAGTGAGTAAAGGGAAAACAACTTGTTCTTCGTTTTATTACTTTGTCAGCATCAGCTAAACAACACGTGACCTGGAGCGCCCTCCAGTGGCAACAGGCTAGACTGAATTACCCAAAAACATCTCAGTTTCTCCCCTCTTAAATATATCCAAACTTATAGAAACACAAGGAGCTCAACTTAAAGCATGGCAATAACGGGGTCGCTTTCTAATGTAACTGAACACTATTAGTTGGTGTCACTCCAGATGAATGTAAACTCAGTTATGAGGTATAGCCTACAACACAAATCATGACATTTGTCATATATTTTCTCTCTTTTTGAACTACCCAAACCTTAAACATTTTATAAGCGTAGTCTGTTATATCTGGTCTGTGGAGCCGGACAGGAAACCTCCTAACGCTTTGGGAAGGTGTCGTCCGAGAGCTGTGTTTCACCGTGGTCTGAAGCACACATACTGTTTCACTGACCGGCGAAGACAATCCCTGTCCAGCATTATCGGGTGTCTGCGATGGAAAGTCCACTGATTGAGGTCATTTCAGGAGGACAGTCTAGCATCTGATCCGTACGTCTTTTCCAGAGTTGCGAATTGCCCAGCTCTGGTCCTGTCTGAGAGGACACATGTGCTGTGTGGGGCATTTCTGTACTATAAACAATCGTATACATTATTTTTATGTAAGTTACAATTTGTAAATGAAATAAAAATTATTTCTGTGCATTGTTTATTTCTGTAATGCAAGTTATAGGCTAACTTAAAGTTATAGGCAATTAATGTGTACATTTACTACAAAATGAATTGTTCTAGGCCTATTCATTTTTACTTACTGTACTTTTTACAACTATTTACAGTATAAGCTGCGTTTATCTGGGATGAGTGCATGTTTCCACTGTCCACCAGCAGGTTCTTAAAAAGACAAATCTTGACTCCACACTGCTGTCTAACTTCCGTCCCATCTCAAATTTGCTTTTTTTTATCTAAAATCCTTGAGAAAGCTGTTTTAAACCAACTTCAGTCATATTTGTCTTATAACTCTATTTACGAGAAGTTTCAGTCTGGTTTTAAATCTTGCCATAGCACGGAGTCAGCCCTATTACGAGTTTTAATGTCATGTTGACTACGGATTCTGGCCAGTTTATGGCTTTGGTTTTGTTAGACCTCAGCTCTGCCTTTGATCTGGTCAACCATAACGTTCTAATATCTCGTCTTGAAACTTGCGTTGGTTTACGGGGCACAGTGTTAGAATGGTTTAGGTCGTATCTTATTGATAGGAGGTTTGTGGTCAATATTGGGCACCATTTCTCTTCTGAGATACAGTTAAGATCTGGTGTACCTCAGGGATCGATTCTTGGTCCAGCGTTGTTTTCTCTTTATCTGCTTCCACTGGGGTCTATCTTTAGTAAATATGGGGTCTCTTTCCATCTATACGCAGATGATACTCAGATTTATATTCCTTTAAAGCGTGGTAATAAGAATGCCTTTAAGCCCATTCTGGATTGTCTGGAGGAGTTAAAACTTTGGCTGGCAACAAACTTTTTGAGCCTCAATGAGAGTAAAACTGAATTCATTTTGTTTGGTCCGACTGAACAATGCGTATACGATTTCGAAAGTACATCTCTGTCACTGTACAGTACCTCATGTGTCAGAAATTTGGGTGTTCTGTTTGACACTAACCTCAAATTTGATAAGCAGATAAGCACAGTGGTTAAGTCTTGTTTTTACCATATTCGTCTTCTTTCAAAAGTAAAGCCATTTCTATCTCTAAAGAAGCTTGAAATGGCTATGCACGCATTTGTAACATCGCGGCTTGACCACTGCAACTCTTTGTATGTCGGTGTTTCTCAGTTTTGTGTTTCTCGCTTGCAGTTAGTCCAAAATGCAGCAGCCCGGCTTCTCACAGGAAGGCGCAAATACGAGAATATTACGCTGGTTTTAATTTCACTTCATTGGTTGCCAGTTAAGTATAGAATCAATTACAAAATCTTAATGTTTGTTTTTTAAATCTTTACACAGTCTGGCCCCTCAGTACTTAACTGATTTGTTACAGCCTTACATTCCATCAAGATCACTCAGATCTACTAATTTTAATTTGTTGTAAGTGTCTAGGACAAGACTAAAAACCAGAGGTGACCGTGCCTTTTCTGTTGTGGGTCCAAAGTTATGGAACGATCTCCCGCTTTACATCAGAACTGCCCCAACCTTGTCTGTTTTTAAGTCTACTCTGTTTTCCTTGGCGTTTGACATCCCTTGAACTATTGCTCTGTGTTTTTGGCCTTAGGAACCTCGCCTGTGCTCACAGCTTGTATGTTATTATGTTTTATAAATTTGTGTCTTTCTTACTGTGTATTTATTTGTAGTATCTATACATACAGCTTGTATGTTATTATGTTTTATAAATTTGTGTCTTTCTTACTGTGTATTTATTTGTAGTATCTATAGTGTTGTAAACAGGGCCGGAGCGTCCATATAGGCGAACTAGGCAATTGCCTAGAGCGGCACTTTTGTAAGGGCGGCAAAATGTGTGCCAATCGGGAATGAACAATTCACAAAATAGGCTATATGATTTGCTGAGCTGCCGCTGCGCCGCCCTGCGCCGCCCCGCCCCCTGCTCTCACGAGTCATGACTCATGACTGAGTGATGGGAAGTTCGGATAATTTTACTGACTCTCTTGTTCGATCTCGTTCATAAAAATGAACGAATCTTTATTTGAGTCATTTCGTTAATTTAAGTGGCTTTAAATGTTACACAGCCAAAATCCCCGATCACATCCACCTACGCATATAGTATATGTAGGCTATATATTTGCTTCCTCTTGGCCTAAAGTGTTCCTGCAACGGGAGTGTTCTCTGGCTAGAGCGCAGAACAGCGGAGTGTGTATGGACAGAAGTGCATGCCTGAGCTTGTGTTTTGGGTTAAGCTGCGTTGCTTTGACATTGTGGAAAATATAACAATAGAAACAAAATATAGGCTATTAGCCTTTTTACCCATTATTATCAATCTAAATTAATCTCGATTTTAATTTAA
This sequence comes from Leuciscus leuciscus, assembly GCF_965113295.1. Taxonomy (NCBI): domain Eukaryota; kingdom Metazoa; phylum Chordata; class Actinopteri; order Cypriniformes; family Leuciscidae; genus Leuciscus; species Leuciscus leuciscus. Next base: position 7,298,277 of record NC_138725.1, read on the forward strand.
CTTAATTTCGTTTTTCTTTATGTAAATTTCGTTTTTCTTTATTTAAATTTCGTTTTACTTTATTTAAATTTCGTTTTTTCTTTATTTAAATTTTACATTTAGTTTTTTTCTTTATTTAAATTCTGTTTTTCTTAATTTAAATTTTGTTTTTCTTAATTTAAATCTACCCTTTACTGTGTCAGTAATTTGTTAGTCAGAAAAATATAGACTACCTTAAAGTATTGCTTAATTTAACAGACATGTGTGTGTGCGTTTTATATTGCTAGTGCAGCGTGCGTCAAGTATATAAGCCCTGCCCGCTTGAGGTGCGCCGCTTCCCGCTCGCGGTGTTCTGTAGTTTACTAAAAGTGTATTAATTCTGAACGTGTCGTGTCTCGCGTGTCCATCTATATTGCACCACCAAATGCTACACTGTGCACTCCCTTGTGAAGTCGATTGGATGAACAGTTCTCGAAATAATCAAAATGCAAACGGACATATAGACACATAGAGATTCCTGCCTTTATTAGAGAGAAGAATATCTTCAGCACCCTCTCGAAGCTTTGAATATTCGATGTTCATTACTACCGCAGCTTCGAAGCTCAAAAAATGGTATTCGGACCAGCCCTAGGGGCGGCACAAATGTTTTTCGCCTAGAGCGGCAGAAGTGCACGCGCCGGCCCTGGTTGTAAAGCACTTTGGTCAACCTCGGTTGTTTTTAAATTGTGCTCTATAAATAAAGATTGTATTGTATTGTTTGCAGGGCTGATCAGTCGACGGCTGCCGGTCACTGAGATCTTCTCAGAAACAGGGAAGATTAAATCAAATTGTCTCACATACTCAAAAATCAAACCATTAAATATTTTAACATGCAAAACCGTCCTGTGAGCGAAACTCTGCAGGACAACGGCCCTCCAGGACAGATGTGTCCTATCCCTGATCTAGAAGACATATTTCTAGTGTTTCTATTATACTGTTCATATTTTTTTATTTAACAATATCTAATATCAAAATCTAATACTGGTAAACAAAATCAGATTGATAACATGCAATCAATCAATACATAAATAAATTAATTAAAAAAAAACTCTTAAAAACAATGAAAAAGTGTCTCACGGTTAGAATGGGGAAATGTTTTTTTTTTTTTTTTTTTTTATAAATACAAATAATATTAGACTTATTTTTACAGATATGTACCCTATATACTATAGTTTAAATTTAGTGTGTTTTTCTGGCTCATAAGAAAGAAAAGAATGTTGAATATAAAAGACAGTTACATTATAGTTCTTTCACAACTCCTCGCTAAAAAACTTTAATCATTTTATTACCTTGAAAAATGTTGATACCTTTATTGAGAAGTTGCAGACTCATAATCTTCTGACAATGGAAATTTTATATAATTTGATAGCACTGAATATAAACACCATCAGCTTGATAACATGCCAAAACAATTAATACACCTGTCAAAAAATGGGGTTAAAAACAATGGGGTTTTTATTATTTAAAATAGCAGCCTATTTTATTTTCATATACTAATAAAATATTACTTTTTATATTAAGAGTTTATACTAAAATGTATGTTCAGTGTTGTCTTCCGTCCAGTAATGTATGTTTATTTATTTTAAGTAACAATTTCTAATGTTCTAGAAATGAACTTTACCGGTTATATATTTAACGGTTTTAACAAACTTCATCGGTTATTATAAACATAAACAAATGTTCCTTGAATCTTTGTGTGAAATAGTGGTTGTTTTATTATGTAATTTTTCATAATGATGAACTCCTGTTAACAGAGACACATATAGTTATCAGGGACACATGTAGATAAACAAACTTCAGCTGTTTAGAAGTAAACAAACACAAGTTAGTGACACACAAAAACAGGTTTGTCGCACACACTGAGATGTACACACCAGGGGTCTGTTTCAGAAAGGAGGTTCAACCAACTCTGAGTTAAAACTTGAACTCTGAGTTGACTTACCCTGAGATGGGAAACTCTGAGTTTTCGGTTACAGAACAGCTGAAATTAGTTAGTTCAATCAACTCTGAGTTGACCTACTCTGAGTTAAGCGCGTGCACCACAACTATAAAAAGCCATTATCAATGGAGCACAGATATTATGAGTCACCATGGCAACAGCACCAGACAAAAAGAGGTCTGCATTTTCTCACCTTTACATTTTAATTAGTTATACAGTGTTGGGTGTAATTAATTACCAAGTAATCTAAATACTGTAATTTAATTAAAGGGATTACTCTTAATTCTTCTGTAATTTAAAGTAAAATCTGATGTAATTGCATTAGACTATAGAACAATTCTGTATATTTAACATACATTTTTAAAAGGTATATTTTTTATGTAACCTTCTCCCTCTACACACTTTGGTCAATTCAAGAATAATTCATGCAATTGTTTATTTGAAAGCATTAAAAGTGCAGTTTCTTGTCTCTCCTTGTATTGTTGAAATGGTTGAGGTTGATATGGGATTTAGTAATTAGTAATAAGTAGACATTAATCTAATTACAGTGTTGAAGATGTCATTTGTAGTTAGTAATACAAGTAACTTACCCAACTGTTATAATATCAGAGGTGAAACTGGAAGAACATTGTTATTCAACCTAATTTTAATGTTCATGTGGTGCAATCCTGCAGGCATTAAAAGAACATGGCAGCAGCTGAAAATTAAATATGAAAACATAATTCAATCAAGTAAGGCTTGAGCATATCATGGGTGTAGGCTACCTGACTTTACATTTGACATAAATAACTAAAGCATCCAGTGTCTAGCAGTGCAGCAGCATTTTTGGCTGAGGGAATTCCTGGAGGGACTTCAGAGCCAGTCACTCCCGAAGATCAAAGGGCCTCATAAAATGTAAGAGGTGTGTTATTTTTTTATATAGACTATTTTTGATATTTCCATTTATTTTATTTTGGTTTGGGTTTTTGTTGGTCCCAACAGATTCTGATGGTAATATCTGTCTTTTGGAGCCTCCTGTCCCAACAGAACCCCAGGCAGTTGTAAGTAACCTACTCAATACACCATTGTGACAAATAGTGTTACAAAGTGTAGGCTATACTCGACCAAATGCTCATCTTCACAGGACGATGGGGATAAAGAGTTTCTGCTGCCACAGAGAGGCCTACAGTGTCTACACATCAAACAATCTACACATTCAGATTTTTTCACATATTTATGTGGAGTAGCCTATAGAATCAAAGTTTAAATCTAAGTATAAACGGATATTCTTATCTCCCCCCTCCCCCAGAGTGTGGAAGAACAGCAGGAGGACGGTCCATCAACTTCTGGTGCACAGATCAACACAGTTCAGTGATTCTCAGTAAATGCCAGTTGAATTCTGTAGAATTTGTTTACAACTACATTATGTAACTCTAATCTACTACTGTATTTTCAGTTGCCAGTTAAGGAGTTATATAGACTTCATCTTATTTAAAAAAAAAAAAAACCCAGTAAAAATAGCTATATTTCATTTATTAATAAAAGGTTAATTTTATTAATAAAAATGTACTGAAAGAATGAATGAGGTGTTTAAACACTACTTCCTCTTTAAAAAAGGGGAGGAGACCGATAGAAACTCTGGGTTTCCCGAAGAAAACCTGCTCCCGACCAGGTTAGGTTCACAGAGTAAGTTACCATGGTAACTGACTCTGAGTATAAGTTACCTCTCTTTCAGAAACGGGCTTGACTTACTCTGCTTTCTCAGGTTTAACATACCTCCCATTCTGAAACAGAAAACTCAGAGTTTCCCTCATTTCGGGGTTAACATACTCAGAGTTTTCACTTAACCTCCTTTCTGAAACAGGCCCCTGGAAAAGCGTTTCCAGACATGATGTAATCATCAGAGTCACACTGAGAGTGTGTTTGTTGACGGACTCGCGCTGATTCTGGAGGGTTTGTTGTTGTTTAGTTCAGATCTGTGTGTCCAGCCTGTGGATCAGCCTCGCGCTGCGCAGGAGCGGAAGATCACACGTCATCAGTGAGAGTGGAGAGGATGTGGCGCCTCCTGCCGGACACTCAGAGAAACACAGTCAAGTCTTCTTCATTCATACAGCGCTTTTAAAGCATAAATATTAAGAATAAAGTTATTGTCCAGCTAAACTTAGTTCAGGTTCATACAGTGTCAGAAATGGATCAAATGCTGGTGTTTATGCGGGAGCAGGACAGTTATTCAGTTATTCATCAAACCATCGTTCCCTAGACAGATGACTTTGGATTAGAGGCAGAAATGTGGATTATATAAAATGCAATCAGATATGAATGGGTGATTTAAATTCTCTGTAGAGAAAACCAAATATATTTTCTTTACAAATAAAAAGATAAGTAGAGATGTAAGAGCCACCAGTAAGTCTCCTATGTGTTCTGTATGGTTTCATTCATAAATATTTACTGCACTCGGATTGTAGGTGGTGGGCGTGTCCACCGGGGTTTGGGCAGAAGTGATAGTGGTTTATTTGTTTTGCTTCACGGGCTCACCTGAATTCAATGGGGATTTGACGGAGAGAGGGAGTGAGCCTGGGAGCGAACACTTTCTGTTGACCGCAATTTTAGCCCTCAAACAGCACTTTTATCACCTGGTAACTGCAGCAGCAGTACCATGTATTTTTACGTGTTGAAGTACAATAAATGATTAAATTTGGATCAACGAGTGGAAATGAGTTTCTGCGCGTCGCAGTGTATTCAGATTCTCAGTGTTTAGTCCCTCGCGGCTGCGGGACTATGTTTTGCTTCGTCCACAACCGCTAACAAGAGATATAATTCTAAAATTAGATAATAAAAAGGAATTACAAAAGGTAATAAGATTTCTTTGAATGTGGTTTGACACGAAAATTACATGGATTTCTCACATTTAAACAAAATGGATAAGAGGATTTTAGGTGTGTTTCAGGTCGTGAATGGTGGGGCTGATAGAATGGCACTGCATTTACTCAGCAATAACAAGAGCAATACTAGACTATGGATGTGTGGTTTATGATCAGATTTTCTTTCAGTTTAGATATCACGTCATGCTGCAGCTCCAGAAATGGGCTGGCTTAAGGCTATTTATAGAATGTCTCATGAAATATCTCATATGATGCAGAACTGCAGAAGAAGGAGAAGCTACACAACTTTATTAATACTAATGGCCGAATTTCTCTCTAATTTTCCTCATTGAGATTTAGACAGACTTGAACATCAGCTCGACTCCTGGTGAGTTTGCATTTCCGGGTTTTATGCAGACGTGTTGATTTACTGATAATAAGGAATGACAAACATATTGAGATTGTTGTATTAATTGTTGTTCTAGGAAGTATTTTCCTGCGCTGTGATCTTTCTGCAGTGTCATACAGTATTGGCGACGGGGTCTGAATCTCTTCCTGGTAAGAGAATATCCCACAGGATTTATTAAAGCAAAATAGCGGAGCTCCTAATGAGACAAGTGATGATGATGATGATGATGATGATGATGGAGAAAATATGACTGAATGGCGTTTCATTCGAACGAAAAACCTTTTAAATATAATAGACTAAAGACCAAATTCATACTATCCTCGCATTGCAGCTTGTAATTGTGTATTTTTTATTCGGATGGGAAAGCAGTAGGTATAAGTCAAGTCAAGTCATCTTCATTTATATAGCGCTTTTAACAATGTAGATTGTTTCAAAGCAGCTTTACAGAGATAAACGTATAATTTAAGGTAAGATTGTTTTGGCTTTATAGCGGTTCTTTAATAAAGTTATTTTCCATCTAAAGTTAGTTTTCATTGATTGGCTTCCGTCGCAACGATCATTTGTTATTAAATTAGGGGCCGCTAAGACGACACCATTCTCTCTACACAAACTTTAAACGCGAACCTGTGAGAAACGCTGATGGCGTTCACATGCGCATTAAGAATTGGTTCTACAGTTATGTGCGTTTGAATACATGTGTGCATCGGGGTCGCAGGTTTGTAATTCCCTACAAACCAAGCCTAAACAAATTACTGGTGTTTCCTTATAGTTTTGATTCAGAATTCTATTTTATTTTATCAATTCGGGGTAGATACGCAAATCGAGTTTTCCCGACGACGCTTTATCTGTAGAGTGGGAAAGGGATCCTCCATAGGGAGAGACTAGTTGGCACTTCAGCACTGCGTTGTCATCGGGTACAGGCCAAGGGCCTTCATCACATCTGGATACGGCCTGGATACAGCCTGGATCCGGCAGGCTGCGGGAAAACCTCGGGATAAACAAAGACACTAAAATTAGTGTAGATGCCATTCTTCTCATGATGTAACGAGTACATCAGGATTTATGGGAAGTATTCCCGGTTCCAGCTGACCTAATCTAATATTGAATTATAGAAGTCTATAATGTATTATGTGAATGCTATATAGCCTATTAGCTATCAAATCTATCGTCCGACTGTGGCCTTCTTTATATCCAAATGCAGAGATGGACTTTGCCACAGTCAGGTTTATACAAGTTTTTAAAAGCAAAGACAAGTTTCAATAAAATGGGGCAAAATGTTTTCGCACTTTAAAAAAAGCGAAAAAATGTTTTTCACAATTTTAATCACATTTCCTGCATTTACATACCTTTAGGGACTGGTGATACAAAATCCAGGGAAAAATTAAGTTAATTATAATGATAAATTCTGCCAAAAAGATTAAAGTAGGCTACTAAACTATAAGAAAAATATGTCTTACTTTATTGTTTAATAGGGGCCAAGACTTGAGAGAATCATTTTATAAAGTAAAAACTGTTCACCATTAATGTTTTGTGTGCAAATAAAATTTAAATAATGTGAGAATCAATTTCCAGTGTAATATAGAAACAACATAAATACAGCATATTTTAAATAATTGTTTAATGGCATATTTTTTTTATGAATGAAGGCCATCACTGCAGCTGATATCTCCATGAAAAAGATTTTTTACTTTTGAAAATTATAACAACTTTTAATGTAAGTGAACTTAAAACTATCCTCACATAAACCCCAAAATAATTTTATATATATAAAAAGCTTTTTGAAAAATAAATCATTAAATGGCATTTTCTGGGGAGTTTTGTGCAAAGAAGTGGAGAAATTGAGTCTTACATGATATGTAAAAAACAGCAAGGTTAAGAGCATATACTTTGCGTTGTTGTAGTATCAACAGGTATTAGGACATTTAGCATTTACATTACTGTTAATCAGCAGTGGTGGAATGTAACGAAGTACAAATACTTAATTACTTTACTAAAGTACATTTTTCACGTATCTGTACTTAAGTAGAATCAATAGTGCATTGGCTACTTTTGACTTTTACTTCGTTACATTTTGCAGCAATTATTATACTTTATACTCCACTACATTTCTACAACGTTTTGTTACATTTTCGTTACATTTTCTGATCAGTTTTTCCCCTGCCAAAACAGGGTCAGGGATAAAAAAAAATCTCTTGGTTTCGGTGCTGACGCGTTCATGTAACATGTGGGTGGCGCTTGCAAATAAAGCACCTAAAAGCTGTCACTAAGAACCGGCAAAAGTAATGATTATGAATATGTAAAATATAGCAAGGAGACATTTTAATTGTTTATTAATAAACAAGTGTTTTCTGTGTCAGTGTCAGCTGCAAAGATGAAGTTGACGATGCTGACTCGCGATCTTCGCAGTAGTGAACGCACCAGAGAGAAATGCACATTTCATACGGATTACACAAGCAGCAGTCTGTTTTCTTTCGTTTTGAATTGTTTTGTTTAAAAGTAGACATTTCAAGCTTTCTATAGATATATTCCTCAGGTCTGTGAGGCAAGTATAACCTTATACGCTGAGTTTCGGTTCATTTATGAGACGAGCTCCAGGTTCACGCGCCGGCGCCTCCGTGTCGTGATTATCTATTTTCTACTATATTAAATCCAGGCAATTGGTTGATGAAACATTGATTAAAATTAAGATACAATTAATACAAAACGAAATTCATTTTAAAGAAAGGCTTTGTGCTTTCTGTTTGAGGTCTCAGTGAAAGTTTTAAACAGTCTTTTAGTGCCGCTTTCAGAGCGGTCACGTCCGTAATATTGTTTTTTCCTCATAAATGTGAACATGAAAAATAAAATAAAATGAATATGTTATGTTCTGTGGAGAGCCGACCTTTCTTCATCCGGTGGGTAGTACTTTGGTTTGCAGTGGAATTCACAGAATTACCCAAAAATATTATGCCACCTAAAAGTTAAAGATTTTTTTGTGTCACATCCACGGCATGTGTAGCCTATTTCCCTCATATTAAATATAAAACGCATGTGTAGACTGATATTTTTCTAATGTCTGGACTCCTTTATTAAGGGAGTATGGATATATAAACAGTTTTAACATATTGGTATTAAATGCATTTTCTGAGAATTTATATTTCAAGTTACAGAAAATTTCACGTCCATAACGCTGGAATTGACATCACTTGATTACACATTGTATTATGATATAGTGACCCATACAATGTGCCAAACATATTTTCCTTACCTTGTCATTCAAGGCCAGGACACTTTTTGTACAACCAGCGTTGTGCTGAACTTGACCAAATTGATCCGCAGCGGCGGTGGCCAGCAGCTCGTGATTTAAAAAATCAAAAACAAATTCCAAGGCTGTAGAAGGTTCTGGAACTTTTGCGCGCTTCCACGATTTTATTTCATCCAGTGACATGCTGGGTTTTATCTTCATTCAGGAGATTTTGGGTAACTGCACAACTGACATATGACTTTGAGCACACCGCCAACGGTGTGTGTGTGTGTGTGTGTGTGTGTGTGTGTGTGTGTGTGTGTGTGTGTGTGTGTGTGTGTGTGTGTGTGTAACCATAGCGACAAAATGACCAACTTTCGGACCCTGCACTTACGCATTTGGCATAAATTATGAATTAAATTAGATTAAACCTTATTAAAGCTGCAAGCGTTCTTTAGTCAAGAGCAGTGAGTGATTTTCTCTGTTCCCTTTGTTCTTTGGTTAACTTTACTGACACACAGAATTAGTGGCTGCTGTCACTTTAAAATCTGCCGCTGCTGACAGGATCTCGCGCATCTCATTGTCTCATTTACTCTTGTTCATTTAAGACTGTATTTTACTAATTTAAGACTGCTTTTCTGTTATGAGGATACTCGACAAAACTGACATTTTGACATAAATGTGTGTGCTATTCTCAAAAGAGAACTTGTAATAGTTTATGATCATATCTCGATCATATCATGATTAATACCGTTCCAAATTATTTTACGTCCTACCTGGATATATAAATAATCCCGCGGTAACTAAAAGTGCCTATCCTTTAGTCATGCTATTTAAGAGTTAGGTGAACAGTCTCTACAAATTCGTATTTTATTACAAAGATAATAAGGATTATAGATATAATAAATTTACCCTTCGTAGTATAAATCTACCTTTTTAGGTACTCTTCAACCGTGTTCGCTCTACAACAATAACCCTGTTGTAAGCTGCCTCTTTGGCTAGGCTATCAATCAATCAAAAGCACACACTGATTATTCATATATCAGAAATAATGCTTACCCTCCTGTCGTGTCTCTCAGTTAGGATCTCCCTGATCCAGAGGAAAGAAGGAGGCAAGTACTCAAGAATCCAAGGTCCAGACAAGATGATTTAGAATAAATGTTTAACAATATTTATTAAAAGAATCAAAATTGAAAAGAACATTTGTTACAGATTATCATAGAGTACTGAACTAACAGAGAAATGCTAGCTAGGCTTAACAGCTTCTTGCTGTCCAGATTGCAGGGGTTCTGGATTGTAGGTTGCAAGGAAGAGCAATTTAATTTCGTCCAGGTCTCTTCTTTTATAGTCCGTATTGAGAAATCTTCGTCATATTTACTATAAGGCACATGACTGCACGGGTCTTATGATGACTGTCCAGTCATCAGTTTGCTCTCCGAAGATACAACAGTTCCTTTGTATTGGTGGACAAAGACCCTTGTCACTGTTCCCTCATGTGACTTGAGAAAACCATCAATTGACAAAAACTCTTTATTCAAAATCATATTTTTAGAGGGTCATGTGTTTTAACAAACCAGCTAGTTCGCTGGGAATACCCTTGGTTATAGGCTTCTTATTGTGACCCTTCCTTCTCTGACGTCGAGTCTGAAGTGTAGGTGAAGTGAGTGAAATGTCACCTGCATATGGACTTTCCTCAAAATCCTCAACACCCCCTCTTGACATTGATTGAGCTTCTTTAATTCTTCTAAACTTGTTCAATCTAACTCTAGGTTTTCGTTTCGGTTTACTTACAAAATCTCTTACAGCAAATCTATCCAGTTTGCTTACAAAATCAGTACAATACACGCTAGGTGTAACTTGATCGAATTCGATCTCATACAGGCGATGACTAATTCCATCATTTTTACATATCATCACTTTTAATGAGTTGGCTTGATTCTGACTCATCCCTGCTTGAAGACACCAGGTTCTCAGACTCTGGATAACCGCCTGCCTTTGCCCCGTTTTGAGTGCTGGCTGCCACTGAAATTCGTGTTTGTTCCGCCAGACTTTCGGCAGTTTGTCCAGATTTAACTGGTTTACTGCGAAGATGAGTCCTCTTTCGGCCACGTCCAGGGTTAAAGGTACCACCGCCCAGTTCCCAGGGGCCTTTGGTAAGAGGACTACCTGCTGAAACATACACACAGCTATATTTAAATTTTTGTCCAGCACTTTCGGGTTGGCTTGGGTTATCCAGGATCCAATGCCTGTAAATAATTCCTATTATTGTTTTCAAGCCTCCATTTTTCTTTTTCTTTTGGTATATCCTGGGTTCCAGGAGATACCCAGTAGCTGTATAACTGTTTCTAGAACCAGCCTGTATCGATAAAATTTCACCGATTTTACAGCACCTAAATTTCATCTCAATACACCATCTGAGGAAGCTCTTTGACACCCAAGGACCTCTAACATCCATTCTTCTTCCTCGTTGGGATATAGCCACTACCCCAATTTCATCCATTTTCACATTTTGTATTGCAGTACAGTTTGAACATAGATCTTGCCATTGACCCATCAAAAAACATCTTATTCTCAAACCTCCTGGAAGCATTCCACATATATCACAGTTTCTTTTAACTTCAACTACATTTTTCCCACAACTTTCATTTGAGATGCCATCCAGGAATCTCTTCCTCTGCTGTCCAGGGGTTGTTGTATCCTTAATTACAAGTTACAAAAAGGGTTTGTCAGCTCAATATTGAGACAACATTCTTTACCAGCTTTTATCAGTTTTGTTACATAAAACCAATCATTACTAACTATCATTATTGCTATAACACACATTATATGATCATTATAGTAGCTTGCAATAACCATTATCATAAATGCAGTTGCAATTACAGTTATTTCATAAACAGTCCTTTTTGTACCTTCCATTTCTACTCTCCTGGTGGCAAGTATCATAAGATACATAACCATCAATAGTGTAGAAGAAAATGCTATGTACTTTACAGATTGGAGCTCAAGATAATACTTCAGTAAATCACATGCAACAAGTATTATATTAAGTATTTCCAGTCCGATTAAGCTCCTAAGTCCAAAAATGGATTTTATCTTAGGGCCTTTCGCAACTTGTCCGAGTAATATACCTGCCAGATTTAGCCTCTTTTCCAAATTAAATGAGGCTATGTTACATATTGCAATAGGAATTTGCCATAATCCTTGTAACCCCATAAACATCAATATCCAGTAAAGGATCAAAATGACATTATAGATTATAATTTGAAATTTATTTACCGGCAAGTCAGAGCAAGTTGCATTGGATTTGTTTCCCCAATTTGGTCTGGTCATTGATTCCATGGTCAAATTTTTCAAAGAAAGCTCCTTAGTAGGTTCGATCAGTTCAGTCTGCTGAATTTCAGAAGAATGGAGTGATTTTTACGAGCCCTTAACTTTTTATGTTCTGTATGCTAGCCGCAGGCAGTTCTCCTTCACTCTCATTCTCTGACTCGGAGAAATCAGCTGACAGAGGAATCTTTCTGTACTTGGCTTTGTTAGCTAGCTGTTTTAGCTTCCTACAATGTATGCATATTTTCACTAATTTGATTAGGATACTTATCATTACAATGAATACTATCGTACCTCCCACACAGTACAGCACAGTTCTTATTATCTCCCATATGTCTGTCATTACACTCCATACATTTGTGGCCACTGCCTTAATTTTTCCTCCTATATCTTGAAATGCTGTTTTCGCTATTTTTCCGATCAATTTGATTAGGGTTACCTCTGAAGGGCTTCTGGTTTTCGACCAATAGTCTATCCTATGTATCCAATGCCCTCCAATACTCTCTCCCTCCAGGTAGCTGTCAACAGGGTGTAGTAAATCTTTCCATTCACTTATATAATTAATATAAGGTATAATAGCACATATTTTTCTGATTTGCACTTCTCCTGTCATTTGTTTTAGAATCAAGGGAGTGATTTTCAAGTTCTCTCCTACCCAGAGGGCGCCTTCCATGGCTTCAAAGTTGCATGACATGTGATTCCTATCAATGCCTCCCTTTGTCTTCCTAGCCCCATAAGACTGAAAGATGGGGGCACCAAAAGTTGCATGCTTCCAATTATTAAATAGGTCTCCAGTGCACAAATATTTCGTCTCTACTCTATCACTCCAAAATTCTATTTTCTTCGTATCCATTCTTTGACCTACCATCAATACTTCTGTTCCTAAATCAAATTCCTTAACACACTTCATGTTATAAGCTAATCTTTTTCCTTTTGAAGATTTTACTATATTTATTTCTTGTCGTCTAGTACATGGCTCTCCATACCAGTCTGTGACATTCCATTTTTTGTTGAAATTTCCTTTAGTAGGTCTGATATATATTTTACTCCGAGTCCCCCATGAGTAACTATCCGGATCAGATACTTTTAAATAGTAACCACTTTCCCATTGACCAATCCTCTGGGATTTATAGGAGTTTACAATTTTGTGTGAACCTAGATACTTCATATGCACTGGCCAAATGAGATCAACTTCTTTTTTCCCAGTATGTTCATCCTTTATATCTTGATGTCTTCCGTGGTATCTTACGTAACCATTAGGTCTTTTAGTAATAGTATAGTGTTTTAAGGCTTCCCCTCCCTGCATCATGTATAGCAACAATGCACTCCTGTACTGTTGATCTATTACTTTCGTTGTCAGGTATTTTGCTATTCCTGATAATGTTATAAATTTTTCTGGAATCCCTGCATTCGAAAAATATTCTAGGGTGTATGGATGTCTATAATTGCCATTTGCTCTTTTCTTTCCCTCTAATGTGGCCTTCACGGTCCATGTAGTTCTATCTGTTTCACTACCTGTCCCTTCTGTGAAATTATAGTTTTTCATTATCCATTTACGCCACATAGTAATAGTGTCTTTTTCATATTTTTCCATAAGGGTTTGATTCCAGGGAGCTTCAGCTTTTATGACACAATACCAAACTTTCTTCTCTGGGTTTAATTTACGAGCACACTGTTTTTTGTGATCAATAGTTGACCTGTCTTTGTTACTCGGCCAAACCATTTTCCCTAACCATGGACAACCTGGAACTTTATGGCACATAGGCGTAGCTCGAGGCTTATTGTAGCAGTTTATCCACTCTGTGGTTTTTGCGGGAATTATTGGTTTGGTTTCATGGATTGAATGAATTATAGTTTTATCTCCGAACTCACTCATACGAATCCAACGATCTATTGGTTTTGGCCCTGCGCGTTGCGCTGCAGGTGTTAGTGGACTTGACTTTGGTGACTCCGTTTCTTCGGTCTCCTCCATATCATCTGCCACTTCTAAGTCATCTACCACTTCTAAGTCATCCGCAACTTCTAATTTGCCTTGATTCACTTCGTCTAATATTTTTAATCTTTTTATATTTGCTTTTCCTGTCTCACAATTCCATTCTAAAGTGGAGATTGTTTTTCCATACGAATATGTCCACCATACTAGATCGAAGTTTATCACACTAATGTTTTTAGCTGCAGCTTCATCTATTTTCTGCCCTTTTAATAACACGTGTGTTTGATTCAGCACTTCAAGTTTATTCCATTTCATTACGGTTATCCCTCTCTCTGTTGTGGGGCCATACTCTGCTACTGATTTTAGAAAACTTCCTCCATTAGTACAATTCCAGTATTCTGGATCTATGTCTGCTATCCAGTTTCTCATTACTTTAGCATTATTTTCAGAATTGTATACTATTCCCGCTAAAGTCAGAGGTGAACCTTCAACCATTATTGTTTGATTATAGCAGTATAATTCAACTATCTTTTCCATTTTAGTACAAGGGTAGACAGTATAGGTTTCTTCTGTTTCCTTTGTTCCGAATCCAGCCAATATGGATATAAGGAGAATGAAAGCCATACTTATTCCTGCCATGACTTCCTGAAATTTCTCAGCCTTTTCCTCATGGATCCTTCTGTATATGGTTTTCAGCCTCCGGCCTCTTCCCCCTCTAGCCATGTTGCTGTGGGTGAGAGAACAAAGAATTGCCTGTCTGACCCTAGAATTGTTTTTTACGCAGCCAGTCTCTGAGTTTTTGTTTAATAGGTTTAACTTCAGTTATCCAATTAATATTAAAACCCTGTATGGCAAATCCAATGCCCATATAACTCCTGGTACAACAGAGATTCACCATCAGTCTTTTAATCATAGATGCATCATTTTCTCGATACTTAATTTTATAACAGGCTTGCCCAGTCATGATAATTTGACTTCTGGACATCCTAGTGATGTCAGTCTCTCTTACTCCCACTTCCCATGCTCTGGTTTCCCAGTTATGTTGTTCAATTAGGAAGTTCATTTTTTTAATTTCCGTAATAATCAATTGTTCGGCTGAGCTGCGTTCATACTGTCCCTGTCTTTTTACAAAAATGGTTTGCTTTGGTTCATTTAGATTATGTGAGATAACTCTTTCCCACGCATCTAAACAAGTGATCTGTCCCAATATTTGGCCTAATACGGATCCAATCTCTAGAGGGTCGGTATAACAGGGATTACCAAGCCCTGACAATTCACAGTATCGATATAGCCATGCTTGTTCATCTTCTTCCATTAATTGTAGTGGATTGCTAACCCATGAGGTCATTATCTTACCCTGGGAAACACATCCCATAGCTAATTTCGATTTCCGGGTTAACCAGACTTCTTTTTTACTGACAGTCTGTAGCCATTTCCGTTCTTCTAGCTTTTCACATCTCTCGCATAGTTCTAGTTTAGAATCTCTAAACGTACACGAACATTTCGAGCCTTGTAAAATAAGTTTTTCTTCACATAAATTACAGGTTCGGCAGACACAATTGGTTTCTCCACGTTGTATCTTTTGAATGACCCATTTTTGTTTACTTAGTCTGCAGTTTCCGCACACTGAAATTTCGCCCAGGGCGCAGTGGCCGATTCTATTCTCCGGATTGTACCAGGAAAAAAGGTTTTGTTCTCCCATGCTAGGGAGTGTTCTTAAGCTCATTTTGGTTGGTCTAGACTCATTCGGACCTTCCCAAAGTAATTCTGCCACATCTGTTGCTTCACAAATACAACAGCTTGTGAATGGTATCAATCTACTAATGGTACCATCAGGGCAGTCTTCATGCCATTTTTTAACTCTTAGCAGTGCATATGCTTCATTTTGGCACCTGACCCATCCTGTTTTTGATTCAATAATGGACTCAAATACTACCTTCTTCATGATTATGCCTTAATTAAGTCCCTCAAAGACCAAATTCCGTTATTTTCTAATTGTACAGTAGTATTTGAAGTAACTCTCGTAACCGTATCCACGGTTCCAGTTTTCTGCCTAAATCTCTTACCTCTGATTTTATGCAGTATTATTACTTGGTCGCCTACCTTAAATGGATTGGCGCTAAATTTTTCCTGCTCAGGCTGATCTTCAATTTTGAGTTCACTCGGTTTGATTCTGTAATTTAGAAAATGTGTACATTGATTAATCAACGTATCCCATTCGCCCACCTTTTCGTTCTTGATGAAAAATTGTTTACATCTTTTAACAGCGTTTTCTGCAATTCCATTGCTTTCCGGCTGGTATTTCACACTTTTTATTAATTTGACTCCAATTGTATCACAATAGTCTTCAACTTCACGTCCTGTAAGGTTCGGTGCATTATCCCCTCTAATTCGTTTAGGTGGTCCTCGAAACCTTATCCATTCCTTAAGTGCTTCTACGACTACCGAGCCAGTAGCTTGTTTGCACGGATATATCTGTAGAAAATTAGAACAGTTATCCACTATTACTAAGAAGTAACAGTTCTTCATCTTCGTCTGGGGTCTGACCGGTCCACCCCAGTCCACTGACACCTCCTCATTCTCTTTATCTGTTTTTATTGATCCGTATTCATTAAACCTGCTGGTCATAACTTTTCTACATTCAGGACATTTTTTCCTGATTTTCAGGTAGGTTGTTTTTAGATTTTGTATGTTAAGCCCTGTGGCTTTACAATACTTCGCCATATAAGATAGGCTGGGATGCATTAAATCCATGTGCAGTTTTTCAACAATATTATTTTCACTTGTCTTAGTGATAGCTTTAATAATTTTTGTTGTTCGAACTGTCTTATGTCTAATATATTTGTCTACCTCCGCATTACCTTTCGCAGCTGATGTAGTTTGCACTGTGTGACTGCTTTGGTGTAACACCTGCGGTCTAACTTCCTCTAATAATATTGCTATTTCCTTCCATAAACTGTCCTGTTTTAATGGCTTTCCCTTAGCAGTGCAAAAGCCATTCAGTTTCCAAGTGGCAACATATTCTGTCAGTGCTTTGTAAACATAATGACTGTCCGAGACAATAACGGATTCCATTGTTTGTGTTGCCTTCATATGCCTTAGGGCTTCCACCACGGCTTGCACTTCAGCCAGTTGTGCTGAGTCTTCATTAGACAATTGCCCCTTTTGTTTGAATACTATTTTTCCTTTTTCCTTTCTAATGAAGCCCCACCAAACTTCCTCATTTTCTTTAGAGCCATCTGTAAAATAACAAATATTAGCCCCTTTAGGGATTTCTGTTATTTTGTCTTTCTTGTTAAGTTTACTTTGGCCAAAGATAATTTGAGTGTCCTGCAACAATTTACTCCACTTTGCCCATGTAAATTGATGAATTTTAGGTGCCTCACTCACTAGGTTTTTAGACTCCCTCATCAGTTGAGTGATGCCTTCACCTTTTGATTCTACAATTATTTGTTGTTCAAGGGCTAGTGTTTTTATTGGTATCAAGCATTTAGCAATACTAGCTAAGATGTCAGCTGCTGATTTTGGTTCTTGTTTCAGCTGATTAGCAGGTTTTGGGTATGACATGAACTGTATTGGATTTTTCCTATCTTTTTCATTGTACAATACCAGTTCTATTTCATCCGCAGTATTTTCAACACTTACAACCAATTTTTGATCTGGTTCTCGTCTCGCTATTTTACCTGAGGTCAATGCTAAATCAATTAATTGTAGCCTAATATCTTCCAATTCTTTGCTCCAATTAAATTCATTTCCTTTTGTGGCTCCATAAAGAGGTTTAGCTAGTTTAGCGTATCCTGGTATCAGATCCCTGATAAAATTCATGTGTCCCATGAAACTTTGTAAATTTTTTAGGCTTTTCGGGCTGTTTTGTCTCAAATCCTCCAATTTTTCTTTGGTAGTTTTTGAGAGTCCTCTATCCATCCCTGTCGTAGCAAAGCCTAAAAAATCCACTTCCTCTTTACCTATTTCGATCTTTTTGTAACTGGGCTTAAAACCTGCATTTATCAGTCTAGTTAACACTTCATCCAAGATTTTCAGGTGTTCACCTGGATCATCGTTTATAATTAAAAGGTCGTCAATATAAACTGTTACCGGCAAACCTGTCATTAGCGTGACGACAATAGACTGGAAGGCGTTAGCGGAATTTAAATATCCTTGCGGGAGCCTTGTGTAACAATAGGCTTTCGATCGGCAGGTAAACGCAGTTTTAGCCATACTATTTTCAGTTATTGGAACTGTCCAGAAACCGTTGGCTAGGTCAATTTTAGTCAAAATTCTACCCTTAGGTAAACCATTAGTTACATCTTTTGCATTAATTAAGTATCTCCTGTCTGGTTCTGATACTTTATTCAAAGATTTGAAATTATTAACGACGCGGTAAGAATTATCAGGTTTAAGTACGGCCTGAAGCGGTGAATTAGTGATAGGGTTTTCTATTTCTTTAATAACTCCTAATTTTTCTAATTCTTTAATAGTTTCTTCAATTTCAGGTAAAGCTTTTTTATTAATTGGGTATTGCCTTTGTGGTTTATGCACACCTCCCTTGATTTCATATTCATATTCTTTACCCAAAAGGCCTACATCATTCTTAAATCTAGCTGCACCACCTTTATGTTTTTCAAGAATTTCTCTTAATTTGTTTTTATCAAGCATGGTTTCTCGCACCATTCTGTCTATTTGCCCTTTGAGGTCGACCATTTTCATCCATCTGACCGTTAATTCTTTATTAATTTTACCTACAATTTTAGTTGCATCCTGTAATGTCATGAGATTCTCTGATTGATGAGGAATAATGGCTATGTCTTTCCACATATACCAGTCAGTATCAATTGGACCTTGAGCTTTATTAAAACTGTATACCCTCATCATGCCTTTTTGTTTAATGGCATCCTCAGGTAAGTCAGTAAGGCAGCTAATCTCGGCACCTGTATCGAGAATGAATGTCCTACCATTGTAATCTATATAAAAGAAACCTTCATGTTCTTTAATTAGATCAGATTGGATGGTCGCTTTTCCTTCAGGGATGTCCTATTTTTGTGCTTTTTCAAGCTTGTTGTTTCTCACATATTTAGGCTTAGACTGTCCAGTACTGTACGATTTTTCTACAGTCGCTTTTTGTTTGCCCCTTTGCTCTCTGATTATGTTTCGTTGTTCTTGAGTCAACCTGTCCCATTCTTCTTTAGAGACATATGTAGAGCTGGTTTGCTTACTGGCATTTTTAATGAATGGCGGTCTTTGTTCCAAGTTAGGCTTTCTCTGCACTCCTCTGCTCTGAGATCTGCCTCTCCTTTGGAAGTCAGTAGGTCTGAATTGGTCCCTTTGTTCTCTGAAACTTTTGGACTGCACTACATATTTAGGCCCTTGCTGTGCATAATGGCCTTGGGCTTTGAGTCTCTCAGACCGTCTCAGACCTTGCTGTTTACTATCTCCTTGGTAATTAAAATCTTGATTACCTTTTTTCTCTGCCTCATGTTTGGACCTCCTGTCATACCTTACCGCAAAGGTTTGTAATTCTTCCCATTTAGTCTCATGTCCACAATATTTCAAGTGTTGAAGACCTGGAAGATCTTTTTCAAACTGCAGCAATTCTTCCACAGTTTGCGCTGGGTCTTTTCCATCATGAGCTCTATTTTTGCAGAATATTAAAAGTCCTGTGCTCTTTATTTCTCTCAGTCTTTTGTCATACGTTTCTTTTTTAGTTTCCCCTGAAATGTTTCTCTTATGTAAGGAAACATCATTAATTCTTATATTTATACTCAATAGCTGATTAATCATCAGCTCTATATCTTCATCATGAATATTAAGCCTCTTGCCTAGGTCCACTATTTTCTGACAACTTCTCATGTTATCTTTCGGATCTAGTTTCATTCCATTGAACATTCCTATTTCTGTGGCTGTTATCGTATGTTTAGGTCTCGCCCTATTTCTCCTTTCATGCCCCTGGTCAGAGACTTCTTCCAAGCAAACAGACTCACTGGACACAGATTCGTCATAACAGTCACATTGTTCCCTATAAGTCCCCCTCATCTGAGGGCTTCTTTCTTCCTGTTTAATTTTCATCACAGAGGAGGCTGCTATTTCGGCTAAGTCTATGCCTAGACCCCCTCTGGGCCTATACTTTTCTTTTTCTTCCTCATAGTAGAGGTTATCATCTCCTGTTATTTTATTTCTAGTTGAAATTTCAGGTAACGGTCTCCTATAATAAATAGGGTTTTTTGATTCATTTAAAACTTCTCTTCTGAGTTCAAATATATCACCCATAATGGGGTCCCTTCCACTTCTTCCTCTGTTCTCTGACAGGGTCAAGCGAAGTAATAAAGACAGAGCTTTTTGACAAGAGTCTTTTTGTTCTGCGATCATATCCTGCTTAGCTTTTATGCTTGTGTCAGGCATATCCAAAATCTCATCAGATGTTGGGCCTGTTGCAGCTAGGAAAATTCTCTGCATATATTCAGGCTCTTCTCTTTTGATTTTCTCTTTCAGATTATGCCCTGGTTTTGTTAGAGTTTTTCTTCCCGCTAGATCGATATGTTCCCGAGCATAACTACTGCTTTTTCTCTCTCGAGACAATGGTCTAGAATTTTTGTGATTAACTCTATTTCTTTGCGGAATGGGTTCATCCCACTGATACACTACACTTCCTTCACCATCCCACTCAGTTTCTTCACCTTCGGTGGTTGTATCTTCACCTCTATTTTTAATCTGGACAGTTTTATTCATACTATTCAAAGTGTGAACTAGTTCATTTGCCAGCGGTATGTATTGAAGGCCAGGACTAGGTTCCTGGAAGTCTAGCCTTTTTTGAGCGCTGGGACCAGGTTTTTCTACATCAGAAAAATAAATTTCTGTATCATGAGAATCCCTGCGCTTTCTCTGAGGCATCACAGTACCATCATACATTACTCTTGTCTTACCATAGTATACTTCTATACTAGGGTCTGTGGTCGGCTTATATGTTACTTCCAAACCAGGATCAAAATGAACTTTAATTTTGTCCCCTTTCATCCTAGTTCCATTAATTCTTTCTATTATAGCCCTCACATCTGCCGCTGAAGTGCAGATGAATTCCTGTCCATTATTTATTTCATAGTCTCCTATATACCATTCTTCATTTTTTTCTTTAGCAGTTTTTTGCTTTTGAAAATTATCACGTTTAGTTATAGTGATTTGGTATACGGATGCCTGCTGAGGAGCTGGACATACATTTAAATCATTTGGTAGTTGAGCCATTTGAGTCATTTGGGTCTTTTTAATTTGGAAATGCAGACTAGGAAAACTTTTTCTCTTTTTTAAGGAATTCTTTATCTATGTTTTACAGATACTCACTGGTTCTGCCGCGCGGTTTCGCTTTTTTCTTTTTAATAGGGCGTCCCCTATTTTATTTGCGAAATTTTTTCTGGGTCACTCAAGTGATTGATTTAATATCTATTTTTGCTCCGGGTTTTATTATATTAAAGACCGACGAGCCCCCATGTAATAGTTTATGATCATATCTCGATCATATCATGATTAATACCGTTCCAAATTATTTTACGTCCTACCTGGATATATAAATAATCCCGCGGTAACTAAAAGTGCCTATCCTTTAGTCATGCTATTTAAGAGTTAGGTGAACAGTCTCTACAAATTCGTATTTTATTACAAAGATAATAAGGATTATAGATATAATAAATTTACCCTTCGTAGTATAAATCTACCTTTTTAGGTACTCTTCAACCGTGTTCGCTCTACAACAATAACCCTGTTGTAAGCTGCCTCTTTGGCTAGGCTATCAATCAATCAAAAGCACACACTGATTATTCATATATCAGAAATAATGCTTACCCTCCTGTCGTGTCTCTCAGTTAGGATCTCCCTGATCCAGAGGAAAGAAGGAGGCAAGTACTCAAGAATCCAAGGTCCAGACAAGATGATTTAGAATAAATGTTTAACAATATTTATTAAAAGAATCAAAATTGAAAAGAACATTTGTTACAGATTATCATAGAGTACTGAACTAACAGAGAAATGCTAGCTAGGCTTAACAGCTTCTTGCTGTCCAGATTGCAGGGGTTCTGGATTGTAGGTTGCAAGGAAGAGCAATTTAATTTCGTCCAGGTCTCTTCTTTTATAGTCCGTATTGAGAAATCTTCGTCATATTTACTATAAGGCACATGACTGCACGGGTCTTATGATGACTGTCCAGTCATCAGTTTGCTCTCCGAAGATACAACAGTTCCTTTGTATTGGTGGACAAAGACCCTTGTCACTGTTCCCTCATGTGACTTGAGAAAACCATCAATTGACAAAAACTCTTTATTCAAAATCATATTTTTAGAGGGTCATGTGTTTTAACAAACCAGCTAGTTCGCTGGGAATACCCTTGGTTATAGGCTTCTTATTGTGACCCTTCCTTCTCTGACGTCGAGTCTGAAGTGTAGGTGAAGTGAGTGAAATGTCACCTGCATATGGACTTTCCTCAAAATCCTCAACAAACTGCCCAGCAAAACTGATTCTGGCGCGCTGTCTGTGCGCTAGATACTGGCGCAAGTCTTTCTGTGCATCGTGTGTGCGTCAGGACATTCACAGACAGGGAATATTTAATATTTACAAGTAATTTCTACAAATAATTATTTATTGTTCAACCCGGTTGTCTCAAAAACCTGGTAAGAGCGATTGAAAGTGTGCCAGAAAAAAAAAAAATGTATTTATTAATTTTATAAGGTTTAACGATATGTGTTTAACTTATACACTGCAAAAACTCCAGTGTAAAACTCTCCTGGGATTTTATTTGGCTCCGCACTCAAGAGTGTTAAGAGTGTTAAATGAACACTAAAGCAGTGTTAAAGTTAAAGAGATAATTAAGTGATTAATTGAGTGAAGATTGAGCATTATTGAACACACCTGATGTTAACAAGCAGAATCACTGAAGGAGAAAAAGCACAAATTATAGTGTTTGATTTAATTGGCCTCTTGACCCTTGAACTATTCACATTAGATTTAGTTTGGCTGCTGTAACTGAGTTATGACTGCCAGATGACCAAAGAGAAAATATGATCTGATGGTGTTGGTTGTGTTTCAACATAATAATTGTTTGACCTGAATCACTGAACTCATTTCTAATCTCTGAGTTAGGTTTACTTTATCGATTACAGCAGCACTGTGATTCTACAGCACAAGATCTAGCATTTTCAATATAATCCAAAGGACCTCTTAAGATGTTCTGATTAAAAAATAATAATAATTTAGACACACAGACATCAAGAATCATCCTGTGAATCTCAATTATGGTGAAAATTATAAAGCATGTTGCAGTGCATTCTGGGTGCCACCAATCAAAATTCATCCCCCATCATGCATTTCTGCATGAATAAATTATTATCTTAATCAGTTGAACTGTTTATTCGAAAATGCTGTTTGTCACCGTTGCTGAGATTTACACTTAAGAAATCCTATTGAAAATGCTGGATTTTATGCTATAGAATCACAGTGCTGCTGAAAACAATAAAGAAAACCTAACTTAGAGATTAGACTGTAAATGAGTTCAGTGAACATAAACGACACCACCTGGTCATCTTTTCTCTTTGCTCGTCTGGCAGTTATAACTCCGTTACAGCAGCCAAACTAAATCTAATATTAAAAGTCAAGGGTCAAGAGCCCAACTAAAGAAAACACCGATCACCATACGGGTGACTTAACATTGTGCTTTTTCTCCTTCAGTGATTCTGCTTGTTAACATCAGGTGTCTACGATAATGCTCAATCATCACTCAATCACTTAATTATCTCATTAACTTTGACACTGCTTCAGTGTTCATTTAATCAATGTTAATGTGTCAATGTGAACTGCTTTGAACCAACATCACTTCTGTATGAAGATAAATCAGTAGCAAAACTCGAGAGCACGTAAATGTGAATTTGAGAACTTGTACAATAAATATTTGTACTTGTACATGAACATTTACACTCACAGCTCCAATGTGAAAACCTGTAAAATAAAAATCTGAAGTTGAATGTTGAAATTTGCACTCGCAAACAATAGTCACAAACCTGTATTCTGAATTTGAAGCTGCAGACAAGTAGACACAAATGTGTAAAATGCCATTCACAGAAATACAACGACAGACACAAACTTGTAATATATATTTTGCGTTTAATCTTACGTTCACATTCGCAGTACTTCCTCAATTAGGCACTTACAACTTCTCAAATCTGTCACTGAAATTTCAAATTTCGCGCCTTGACTTTTGCTACTCTTTTCGCGATATATCAGATGCAAAACTAACTTGAGCACTTGAAACTCAGAGGCGGTGAGGGAGAAAGGGGGGCGGGAGGAGGGGGGGTCAAAGGAGTCGTTTTATTGGTTGGCAGCTAGCCAATGAAATGGGACTTCGATGATGTCACGAAACTCGTGTGCACTGAAACGCTAACATGGCTTAATGCATTAGACTGATATTAAAAGAAATAAACGATATTATCAAACTCAGTAAACACAATGCTTATAATACATACTACAGAAAAGCAGATGAGCACAGAATATGACGAAAGAAAGCAAATGTGTGTTCAGTGCAAATAAACTTGTTTTTTATTTATTTTATAACTGTTGGTCCACTAAGCCTTAAGCGTTTTCTTGGTTTTCATACTACAGAAAAGCAGATGAGCACAGAATATGAACACAACGCGTTTAATTGAGACAGTGGTATTAAAAGATCAAACTCAGGAAACACCATACAAATAAAGCAAAGCAATTGAGCTCTGAATATGGATGCAACGAGTTTAATTGTACGTTTTCCTCCCACAGAAAACCAAGAAAACGCTTAATAAGGCTTAATGGACCAACAGTTATAAAAAAAAAAAAAAAAATAAATAAAAAAAAACACATAATTCGTTAAATTGTTAATAAAACACAGGCAGCAATTTTATTTTGCACTGAACACACATTTGCTTTCTTTCGTCATATTCTGTGCTCATCTGCTTTTCTGTAGTATGCATTATAAGCATTGTGTTTACTGAGTTTGATAATATCGTTTATTTCTTTTAATATCAGTCTAATGCATTAAGCCATGTTAACGTTTCAGTGCACACGAGTTTCGTGACATCATCGAAGTCCCATTTCATTGGCTAGCTGCCAACCAATAAAACGACTCCTTTGACCCCCCCTCCTCCCGCCCCCCTTTCTCCCTCACCGCCTCTGAGTTTCAAGTGCACAAGTTAGTTTTGCATCTGATATATCGCGAAAAGAGTAGCAAAAGTCAAGGCGCGAAATTTGAAATTGCAGTGACAGATTTGAGAAGTTGTAAGTGCCTAATTGAGGTAGTACCGCGAATGTGACCGTAAGATTAAACGCAAAATATATATTACAAGTTTGTGTCTGTCGTTGTATTTCTGTGAATGGCATTTTACACATTTGTGTCTACTTGTCTGCAGCTTCAGATTCAGAATACAGGTTTGTGACTATTGTATGCGAGTGCAAATTTCAACATTCAACTTCAGATTTTTATTTTACAGGTTTTCACATTGGAGCTGTGAGTGTAAATGTTCATGTACAAGTACAAATATTTATTGTACAAGTTCTCAAATTCACATTTACGTGCTCTCGAGTTTTGCTACTGATTTACCTTCATTCTTCTGCACCTGCGATTAATGTTGACATTTCTTTTTAATTTCATCCAAAAATCAATGGTAATGGCATTGAATCAATGTTACAATGTGATGTTGGTTCAACATTATGCTTGCACTCTCAGACAATTAAACACAACTATAATAGCCTGAAATCATTTTCCATAAACATCAACATCTAAACCTCTGTTTATTCTCAACAAGAACTTCTGCTGAGATCTTGAGAGATTAAAAGTCTGTTTTTATTTGCAGCTGATTTCAGGCTGTGTGTTGTGTTTTTCTGAGAGTGCAAGCATGATGTTGAACCAACATTAACATTGATTCAATGTCATTACCATTGATTTTGTTATGATTTTTTATTTTTATTTTTTAATTCAACATTAATTGCGGGTGCAAAAGTGATGTTGATTCAGTGCGGTTAACATTGCCACATTAACATTGATTTAACATTGTTTAATCAAACACACCTGAACCAGCTTATCAATGTCTTCAGGATTACTAGAAAGCCTCAGGCAGGAGAGTGTATCAGGGTTAGATCTAAACTCTGCAGGACAGTGGCCCTCGAGGACCGAGTCTGGAGACCCCTGCTCAAGAGTGTGGTCTCCAATACACTCCCAGGAGAGTTAATTTTAACAGCTAATGATACTTTCACTAACAATAACATTAATTACACAGATAAATTATGATTATTGGTGGGTCTTCACTGCAAAACAACAACAACAACAATCCACAGCAATTTCAGTCATTTTGGGCCATAAAAATCATACATTGACAATAGACTTGACATTATATTTACAGTCAGACTCCATATTTTCTGTCTCCTTCAGAGATGTCCGCTGGTCCAGATGATCCAGTGATCCGGGTTCTTCTGATGGACAGGAAGGGTTCTGGGAAAAGCTCATCAGGAAACACTATACTGAGAGAAAAGAGGTTTAACATCCACAAACAGAAAAAGCAGCATGAAGCTGAAGTGTGTGAGGAAGAAACTCAGATCGGAGAGAAGCAGGTGTGTGTGATTGATTCTCCAGATCTGCTGGATCCAGATCTGAATGAAGAGAAGCTGGAGAAGATGAAGGATCAGCTGGTCTCTCGATGTTCATCAGGACTCAGTGCAGTTCTGCTCACCGTTCCTCTAGAGGAACCTGTGGAAAACGAGGAGGAGATCCTGGATTATATCAAAGGTTTATTAGATCCTGAAGTTCTGAAATACATCATGATTCTGTTCACACATGGAGATGTTCTGGATGAGCTGGATCAGACCATTGAGGAATATCTACAAGATCATGAGGATCTCCAGCGACTGGTGACTGAATGTGGAGGAAACTTTCACTGTTTCAATAACAAGAGAGAAACTGATGGTCAGAAACAGGAACTACTGCAGAAGGTTGAAGGAATGATGACGGAGAACGGTGGGAAATATATCATGGAAGAGATGAAGAGGAGAAGCAAGGAGATTGACATAAATTGTAAGTTGTTCCATTGGTGTGAATTATTTCAATAACTCATGATGAGTTGGGCCACACAGGGCTGTATACGTGAACTGTGTTTTTGCACATAGCACTGGTTCTGCAGAGGCTGTAGTTTTGTAGCACAGGCCACAAAAGTCTAAAGTTTTATTATAAAGTATTACATTATTATGAAAAAAATCTGAGACTGTATGTATACAGTCTAAAAAATTTTCATAATAATGTAATACTTTATAATAAAACTTTAGTTAAATTACACTGATTCTGGCTTTAATATAGAAACACATAATGCTGAGTCTGAGAATGTGAACAGCTCCAAGTAGAACCTCACGTGTTGTCATCTTGTAATTACAGTAATACTTACAAGTGACGTGAACACAGCATATGTTCTATACTAGACAGACCTATAATACCTAATGCTTTCAGAGCAGCACATGCTTAATAAAAACAATAATAGTCTGAATTTGCTGTATTTTGAAATGTAATGAGTAACAAAATTGGTTTTAGATATTCAGTAACAGTGATTTTAGGCCGGGAGTCAGGTCCACTCCTCGGGATGGTTTTTGCTACCTTTTTTTCGCTATTATTTGCTATTATCTTAAACCTTGGGCCATCACAAGTTGATAACGACCACCCCCATTCTATCTAGAGGATTACAGCTGGTATTACCAAAGTTCTCCACTGTACCTCAAATCGGAGAAAACAGAACTTTCAAGCATTACCATTCCATATGGGTTTCTCTTTCTTTTCTTTTGGTTTGTTTTGACTTGAGCAAACAAAAGCTGTTCTCACAGCTGGTAAGGTGCGCTTGAGAGTGCTAAAAGGCCGTTTTCACAGCTGGTAAGAGGAGAGAGAGCACACAAAACTGTTGCACATTCCTGTCTGTGTTCGCAGTCCCCTGCGTGCTTCAGCACTAACGAGAGCAGTCCCTAAAAGAGCTTACACAGATAGAACTTGTCTTTATAAAGATGACATTCTATCTGTGTGTTTCTGTGAATGCGGTCGTTACCTGGGATCGCGGGATGGCACCTCTTCGGCGACGCGGTCGAGATCTTCGCCCAGCAGAAGCTGGCTGAAAAGCAGACTGAGGCCATCAAGCACATCCTGCCGCGGCGGTCAGCTGCGGCCTCCACCCCATTGCCCGTGGCCCCTCAGCTCAATTCACTTCATATAGTATAGCAGTACATAAGTAAAGTCTCAACTCTTGTTTAAAGGCAGGGTAGGCAGGATTTTTCTACAAAATGTATTGGTACAAAAAGACAGTTTAAACAAATTTGGGAAAAAGTTTTTAGAAAAATCCTGCCTTTAAGACATTGTTCATATGCAAAAAAATATGCTTAATCTGATATGGAATGGTAATGCTTGAAAGTTCTGTTTTCTCCGATTTGAGGTACAGTGGACAACCTTGGTTGTACCAGCTGTAATTCTCTAGATAGAAAGGTCATCTTGGACTTAAATTGAAGCTTATAAACTTGGGAAGTTTTTCATGTACATTTGAGGCAGTGATATGTATAATAAAATGCTTGAAAATGATCATTTTTGAGGACAATTTGTCAGGCGGACAGACATTTTTAGTCTTTTGGGGTATGTTGAGGGTGATATTTGACAGCAAAAAGGCAGCAATCCCCAGAATCTTTTTCTGCTAGTTTCCCCTATGTGTCAGGATACACCACACTGTAAAAATTAAAGGTGCCTCGAGGAACCTTTTGGGGTTCTTCACTTTGCCACACCGGCGGAACCGTCTGTAGATCCTCTAGGCACCCTTTAAAAAGGGCCAGTTCTCTGAGGAACCACACAGGTTTCCTGAGGAACTCTTATATGAAGCACTGTGTGGAACCACTTTGGGTGCCTCCAGGAACCAAATTTCAATTTTTATTTATTTATTTGGATTAAATTAATTTCACGTTGCTACTACGGTTACCATTAACTTCTATTATAATAAACAAACTGAACCAAATACAAAATAAGAATTGTTTATTACATATTTTAGATCCATTTTAATACATACACTTCAATGCACTTGGGGAAAAAAAGCTAGTAATAGATTAATATCAATGAATACACACAAAAAAAATTGTATAATACATAAGTAACATGAATAATCAGCCATGTGTATACAATAGGCCACACAAGAAAAGACATCTCAACAAAATGCATAGAAAACACATGTTCCATGTAATAAATCAATGTAAAAAAATTAAATTGACTAATTAAAAATGTCCATGTTCACTTAATTTTAAAACGTGTTTCCGTTCGCTTAAGTCTGACGCCACTGTTTCCAAGTCCAAAAGCTCTCTCAGATGCCAAAAACAAACAACAAACAGTGCTAATATGCACTCATTGTTTTGTAATATTCCTGAAAATTATGATCCTAACCTTTATCTCTATTCCAAAATCTCAGATGGTTTAGTTATTCAGCTATTTTGAATTATAAAATGTTGAGGTCTGGGATGCCGTGAGACTGGAGACTGTTATGTACACTATGGCTTTTGAAAAGCTTAAATGTGTGACTTGAATCAACAGTTCCCATAAATGGTTGTTGTGTATTCTCAATATCTAGAAACAAGATAAAGGAAGTAGAAGTAGAGGCTTCGACCCAGAAACAGTATTCCTTATGTCACAACAATCAGAAAACATTTTCCATTTGAACAGAGTTAAGGTGCAGTAAAATTATCTGTTGTTCTGTGAATGTTCACTGGTGAATTCAGTCATTTCAATAAGAATCCACACGATCAGCAATTTTGTGTGGTGCTTCATACATTACATCGCTACACTGCTGACAACGGTCAATGGACCTTTTTGCCTGTGTCATTTCACGAAATTCACAAATGTGACGCACCTTCACTCACTGCAACATAAAATGCAATCAATTATAAAATCTTCACAAGGGACATGTGAGGTACTTAACGAGTTAGAAAAGTGAAAAAGTGCATCAGCTTCATTTTCTGTTTGTTTTTCCTCTTTTCTGGTGGATGGTCCAGGCACTTCAGTGATTTTCAGGTCTACAGGAGGATTTTTATTCTTGTTCAAACTTGTATTTCAGCTTACCGAGATCCCTGCAAAGTACAAAAGTTACTGTTAGTAAGGTTATTAAAGTGATAGTTGTGAAATTTTTATAATTTTCTCAGCCTTGTGACATTCCAAACCTGTTTGACTTTCTCTCTGTGGAACCCAAAAGCAGATCTCAGGCATTATGCAACCCCAGTCACCGTTCGCTTTCACTGCATGAAACACAAGCAGAAAAAAATTGTGTAAATCATTCATGAAACCATTCTTATGTACACTTGTCTAGTTCAATTCAATGCAACAATTTATGTAAAAATGGTTAAGCTCCAAAAATGTCCCAGAAAAGATCCTAAAAATAATCAATGAATTCACAACTCATGTGTTATGGTTTGTGTTGTAAGTCTTATGAAGCCATTTAATAGCTTTTTTCTTTTTTTGTCGAAAAAGACCAAACTTGAAGTTATAATTCAGGGTTCAAATGTCTTATATTCAAATGCATATGATTAAGGTATAGCCTATAAAAAATGCATAGCATTATTAGCTCCAAACCTGTGATATTACATGAATGTAACATGAATGAGATTTGAGAGCATGAGGGAAGAAGATTTTCAGAGAATAACTGATTAAAAAACACAAGTACACAGTCAAACAATACAATTGCACACAGAGAAAGTTCATAGTAATAAAGTACTTGCATGTGGTGCAGGTACTTACTATAATTTAATGTTGCCACTGAAACATTGTACTGGTTGTTCTGGGGAAACAAAATAACAAAGCTGATTATTCACAACAAAATATTTATTGACCACTAAATGGATTCAAAATGGTATTTGAGAGAATGAGGGCACCTGTAGTAAGTAAAGTTAGGCTAAACAAAAACAGACCAAACTATATTAACCTGCTTTTGTTATTCATAACAAACGCCAATGACGACAGCAGGAATCAGCTAAATTAGTTAGGCTGTATATCAGCAATTTGAAGACACAGTTGTACAGAATATGTTGAATTGAATGACTAACTTTAAATCAATCTAAGACAATAAGTCAATAATTTCCATTTGTTCATTAGATCAACGTAGTTAGCATCGCGGCTAAAACCTTCATACCAGATACTGTACAATAAACGAGTGGTAAACACTGTAAAAACGTAGTAATGTATAATCAATTTAGTTTATATATGTGTGTGTTTGAATATATAGTAAGTATTTATATTTCTTTGGCGAGTTTACAAACCTTGTAACGGACAGCCGAACAAACGGCGGAAGATGCGGCAGGCTTTGATGAGGAGAGCCGTTACTTTCAAACTCGATGACGTCGATCAGCTGAGCTTTGTTGCGCGCGAGCAGCGCGAGCAACACTGAAGTGACGACAGCAGAGGAATAGCAGCAGTTTCGTGACTGAATAAAACCTTTATCCTCCTGGTTCTTCTTCTTCAAATAA
This sequence comes from Leuciscus leuciscus, assembly GCF_965113295.1. NCBI lineage: Eukaryota > Metazoa > Chordata > Actinopteri > Cypriniformes > Leuciscidae > Leuciscus > Leuciscus leuciscus. Next base: position 7,329,477 of record NC_138725.1, read on the forward strand.
TAATTTATGAAGAAGTAAAAAAATATTATTTTATTACTATTATTTATTCAATAATAATTAATGATTTTTTATTATTAATATTATTATTATTTAGTGTTGTTGTTTAAGGTTTAAATTAATCAATAAAATAGGCCTATACTAAATAAATGTAAGCTACCCTGGTGAAAAAGACGTAGGCTGCTGTTAAATGTATTTAAATGCATCAAAGTAGGTTATATTTGTATTGAAGGCCTACTAAAAACACACTCAAGTACATTTTTAATAGTAGCCTACGTATTTTTCACCTGGGTATACTGAATCAAACTTAAGTAATAATAGGATAATAATAATATCATTCTGGCCTCACTGAACCATTGGGTTCCTCCAGATGCTGGCTTTAACATAAGAGATCTTCCAGGAACCACTTAAATGTTAAAAGATCTTCCAATAACCCTTTTATCACATTCAAGTTCCTCTATTTTCCCCCAAAGCACTTCGAGGTCTCATAGTAATGAAAAGGTGACTCCAGAACCTCTGAACTAAATACAAAGTGCTTAAAGGATCCCATAAGTTCCAGCAAGAACCTCAAATATTGTCAATGCTCCTCCAGTAACCCTACTATAGGAGAAAGAGCTTTGAGGCACTTAAATTACATTTTTAAGTTCCTTGAGTATCCGACAGGATATTTGAGGCTCCTTTAGTTTTTACAGTGCATGCACAATGTTAGGGTTATATGGCCATTTATGTAGCTGCAGTACCTTAATCTTCACAATTACATCATTCCGCCAAAAGCTTTTCCCAAAAAGGGTGTTTCTTGGCCCCTGAGACCACCAGTTGGGGGTGGTCGTTATAAACCTGTGATGGCCCAAGGTATAAGATAATAGGAAATAATAGTGTAAAAAAGGTAGCAAAAACATCCTGAGGAGTGGACCTGGCTCCCGGCCTATTTGGCCCTGACATAAAATGAGTTTGACACCCCTGGGTTAAGCCAACCTATTCATTAAATGTAAGGAAACAATATTTGTTGGGCTCTTATTAGTTAAAGGGGTTATGGATAATAAAAATGTTTTGGGAGGGTTCCACATGTAAAGTGGAAGTTGTTAGCCAATCACAGCAGTGGGCGTTTACACTGAAGCCTCACAGCAGCCAATCACAGCAGTGGGCGATAACAGTCTCACACAGACACGCCCCTTAAAACAGAGCACTCAAATCAGAGGCTAAACTCATGGTATGAAAAATGCCATTTATTTCAATATTATGACAATTTTTGATGTAAAAATCGTACTAGCATTATAAGTGACCCCCAGGGACAATTATAAAACAACTTAAAATGCAGTTCATAACCCGTTTAAGAACATCTGCTACTGCCTGATATGTAAATATCACTGATCTTAAAAGAGAAGAGCTGATAGAGAAGGTTGTATTTAATTAAATTGCACATTGATGTGATTGTTGTGTTGTAGTTTCAGGAGAAGGTTCAGACCGGATCAGACTGGTTCTGCTGGGGAAAACTGGATCTGGGAAAAGTGCCACTGGAAACACCATCATCGGCAGAAACGTGTTTTACTCCTCCGTCAGCTCGGACTCTCAGACGAAACAGTGTCAGGCAGAAACTAGAGAGAGGTTTGGTTAAGACATCTCAGTGATCGACACTCCAGGGCCCAGTTTTTCAAAAGTAATCCAGTGGGATTTTGGATCACGGATTGGATCAAATCTTGGAAATGGGTTTTTCAAAAGCAAAAGAGGGATTCTGAACTAAGATCAGATCATGTAATCCGATCTTAAATTTGATCTGGATCAAACCTGCCCTTTGGGTTTTTCAGAACTTTGAACTCGGATTAGGATCTATTTGATCCAAAAAAACAGGATTATCCTGATCCCATCAGAAGGGTGGATTCAATTGTGATTTTTCGAACCAAATAAAACCAGAGAGGTTTTTTTTTTTTAAGTGAATGATCACAAAATCAATGTTTACTGATGATATATACATTTCTTCATATTTGAAGCATATATGAAGCATGTCACAGCTAATGAGATATGGTAAAACAACAAAATCTACAATTTAACATTATAACAAAATAAGGAAAGTAAAATGTTTCTGTTTATTACAGTGTTTCTTAAAATTAAAATTAAAATAAACAATGGTTATTTGTGGCCACCGGTATTTTGCCAACTGCTGTTCTTTGCTAAGCCAGTAGGCTACACTGTTGGTTCCATTTAAGGCTCTAGTAAACAGGATTTGGTGATCCTGAAAAGTTCCTATCCGGATCAGATTGATCCAATCCGATGTTGCTTTGAAAACCTGGCTCAAAAGTAAGCTGGATTACGTGATCACGGATCGCAAAAAAAAGGATTACTAAATCCGGATCAATTTTATCCGGATTAAACCTTTTGAAAAACCGGGCCCTGGACTTTATGATACAGTACTCAATAATGAAGAGGTTAAAACTGAAATAGTGAAATGCATAACGTACGCTTCTCCTGGACCACATGCTTTTATTATCGTGATTAAAGTGGATCGATTCACTGAGGAGGAGAAAAACACAATACAGCAGCTCAAAGAAGTGTTTGGAGAACAGATGGAAAAATACGCTTTAATCCTCTTTACTCACAAAGATCAGTTAGAGGAGGAAAAGAAAACCATTGAGCAGTTTCTACAGAACGGTAATCGAGATCTTAAAGAACTTGAGAGTTGTGGAAACCGGTTCTTCTGTATAGATAATAGGGGTGGAACGGTACACAGAAGTCACGGTTCGGTTCATACCTCGGTTCAGACATCACGGTTCGGTACGAGTTCGGTACAATGGAGGGAAAAGCAAAACAAAAATGCAGAAGGCAATTTTTTTGTATTGTGCATGTCTCAGGCTGTAGACATGGCTTTTTTTTTTTCTCCCAGGTGACTTCCCGGGCTCCGTAGGTTCCTCTAACAGAATGGCAGAAAATATACTGGAGTTTAGTAGAGGAGTCACGACATGAAGCTGAGCCAGTAAAAGGCTCAGTTTTACTGTCTTTTTTCAGTAAAAGACATTACTGATTCATTCCTAAGAAATGTTCTTGATGTAGTTGGTATTGCCAGAGCATATCATATGATAACAGTGACCCGTGAAGAGAAAGAGAGTGCCATTAAGGAGGCTGAGACAAAGAGTATAGAAGTACCAAGAGGCGAAACTCCGTTGCAGTTTTGACAACAATCGCTAGATGGCGCTGCTGTCGCCATTTTGGACTGAACCAACGGCTTTACCTTTTTAGTCCAGGCAAAGTAACTCATTTTGGAGGCAAAAATAGAACTAATTGTAAAATAATTTTTTGCAGCTTAGATAATTTCTATGAGGTGTCCAGACCAACATACTAAAAGTCCTAAGAAATCCTAGTCGAGGAAATATGTTAAATTCTCATCAATCCGAGATGTGTGCCAATAAGGCCAGGCAACAATACATCCCAATGGGGCTATTTTTTTCCTTTACTCCTATCAAAATGAAACTTTACACAATGAAAGTACCCATGAAAAGTAAAAAATAATTTTGTATTACAAGTTTCTTTGAAAATTATTTTTAATATGTAAATGAGCTATACACTTATCGAATATGCCCAAATACACCCACATAGGCTTAATTTTTTCCTTTACTCCTACCACAATAAAACTTTACACAATGAAAGTCTACAAGAAAAGTAAAACATTTTGTATTACAAGTTTCTTTGAAAATGAATTTGAATATGCAAATGAGCAATATACTAATCGAATATGCCCAAAATACACCCTAATGGACATATTTTTTCCTTTACTCCTATCACAATCAAACCTCACACAGTGAAAGTACACATGAAAAGTAACATTTTTGTTTTACAAGTTTCTTTGAAAAATCTATTCTAAATATGCAAATGAGCTCAACACTAGGCCTAATTGACTTATGGCCAAGAAACCATAAAGTCACAAGTAGAAAAAAACAGGGGCCAAATAACTAACACATTCATGTCCATTCAGTAAGTTAACCTATGCATAAACACGATCAATTTGAAGTCACTTGCCATACTTACCTGGGTCACTTTGCCTCCAGTTGCTTTCTAAATTCTTTTTATCTTTCCCACAGATAACATCAGAAGAAAGTCAGAATAGCCATCTTAGTCATTAGTAACATGGTGAGATTAAATTTTGGGCTGGTATAGATTTACAAATGATTGGTATTGTTGGTAAGATTACGAGATTACAGGCAGAAGTCATTCTTAACTAAACGATTCATTCACACACAGAAGACAGATGAAAAACCAGATAGACACACTTTCCAGACATTCCAGCTCTTTACAATAATTTTGCCAGACACCAAAACTGCTTCTCTTTTTGTAGTTAGCAAGAATTTCAGACCAGGCGGGCCACACATCAGACTTCCACCGTTTGTAAAGTAGCTTCGCAGTGTTATGAGAAGCTAGCAACAGCAATATCTAGGTTAGTTAAAGAAAAACAAAAAAAACTAAAATAAAATAAAAAACACCAGAAAGACACCTCCCCTGTTGTTGCTATCTTGTCGTGGTGGGGAGGCTTGTGTGCCTCCGTGACCCTGAAGACTATACCACCGGGGGTTATACCCTATTTTTTACAGTCTATGGTTATACCCCTGGCAGGTACTACCAAGCCAGGCAGTTTTCAGGTTAGAGGCCGGTCTAAAAGCAGCATTGCCATCACCCATTGGCAGTAGGATGATTGGATGAAGATTGGGCCGATGTATTTGTCATACATATGAATAGTGTTTCTGCCTATACAAATTAGGACATATTCAATAAGTGTAGCCCTCATGTGCATATTCAAATTCATTTCAAAAGAAACTTGTAATACAAAAAAAGTTACTTTTCATGTATACTTTTACTATGTAAAGTTTTATTGTGGTAAGAGTAAAGGAAAAAATTAAGCCTATTTGGGTGCATTTTGGGCATATTCGATAAGTGTGTAGCTCATTTGCATATTAAAATAAATTTTCAAAGAAACTTGTAATACAAATTTTTTTACTTTTCATGGGTACTTTCATTGTGTAAAGTTTCATTTTGATAGGAGTAAAGGGAAAAATAGCCCCATTGGGGTGTATTGTTGCCTGGCCTTATTGGCACACATCTCGGATTGATGAGAATTTAACATATTTCCTCAACTAGGATTTCTTAGGACTTTTAGTATGTTGTTCTGGACATCACATAGAAATGATCTAAGCTTAAAAAAATTATTTTACAATTAGTCTGTCGTAAAACGCTACTTTGCCTGGACCAGTGGTTCCCAAACCTGTCCTGAAGGCCCCCCAACACTGCACGTTTTCTTTGTCTCCTTAATCAAACACACCTGATTCAACTCATCAGCTCAATTAACCCATGTGATAATGAGCTGATGAGTTGAATCAGGTGTGTTTGAGTAGGGAGACAAAGAAAACGTGCAGTGTTGGGGGGCCTTCAGGACAGGTTTGGGAACCACTGGCCTGGACTATTAGCACAACTACCGTATACAGCATTAAAGCAACACTATGTAGCTTTTCAACCTTCATAATATATTTCCAAGACCCTTGTGATGGTACATCGACTTATAATAGGTTGAATGACACGTCTGCCATAGCCTGACGGGGTCTATATTATGGCAAGCCTTTTAACTTTTATTCATTTCCAGGATATGAATTGTTGATATCAAAAATGTAATTGTTGATATCTGTAATTGTATTTTCACTAGTGAAATCTCACCATAGGCTGCCATTCAAAATCAATTGTTGATATCAAGAATTGATTTCTTACTAGTTGAAATGTCTATTCTTGATATCAACAATTGAATTGCTACTAGTAAAAAAAATTCATTTTTGATATCTAAAAATGTATTTCTGTTATCAATATAATTTCAGATATCTAAAATGGCTTTCTTACTAGTAACAATCACATTCATGATATCAGAAATTAACATTGTTACTAGTAGCAATTCAATTGTTGATATCAAGAATAGACATTTCAACTAGTAAGAAATCAATTCTTGATATCAACAATTGATTTTGAATGGCAGCCTATGGTGACATTTCACTAGTGAAAATACAATTACAGATATCAAGAATTATAGTTTTTACTAGTTGAAATTCAATTGTTGATATCAAGAATTATAATTTTAACGAGTGAAAATTTAATTGTGGATATCAATAATTCGCATTGTTAGTGGAAATGTAATTTCTGATATCAAAAATAGCCATTGTTACTAGTAGAAATCTAATTAATGATATCAATAAATATAATTTTAACTAGTGAAAATTGAATTGTTGATATCAAGGATTCATATCCTGGAAATGAATAAAAGTTAAAACGGCTTGCCATACTGTATCGCTTTTACTGGCACTACGTAACTTCGGGGTTCGGGTAGTAACCAGAGCACAAAAAGAACTACAAAATTCGACTGCTTTACGGCATACGTCACTTCCCCCACCACTTCCTCAAATTCGGCCGTGAGAGGCCAACCAGAGTTTGTTTTCCAGCTTTCGTGCGTATGTTTTTGTCATGGCCAAAGCAGCAACGGACAAAAAAAAAAAGTCAGAAGTAAGCCTATAGTCTAAACGGCGTGTACAAGTTTGGTAGGAGCTACATTCTTGCAAGTAAATAATACATGATTAGACGGACAAAATCATCTTTTAGGCTAACTAGCCTAATGACTGGAGGCTGATAGTCATGTTTGTTTATTTATTTTTCTGGTGAAAGTGTCTTGCCTCAGGCTATAATGCAAATCGATTTTTCAACTTTGCAGATTCATGGTAGCTTGATATTATAACATTGAAGATATATGGCTATTACCGACCACACAAACATTGAATTGAATTAGCATTCTGTAAAACAGTAGGCTACTATAATGACGCTGGCTTGTAAACGTGAGCTACGCGATCTTTTGGCATTTGAAAAAAATAAAACCCATGAAATTATATTCATACGACATGCTGAAATATATGCCACTGTAGCTGGGATGAAGACATTTCACACGCAACGCAGGCAGTCTGCCCAAGACATGAGAGGAGTTCTGCAGAGTTCGGAGGTAACGGGTTGTCAACAAATGCACGTGTGTCCCCTGGTGTAACCATGACAGATTTTACGACAGTAGTAAAAGACAATACTGTTTCCCAACTGTAGGGGGAGCCCAAGAGCAAAATGTACATGGTGTCGCTTTAACATTATGTCTGGAAATAATTGGAAACAAAGAAAACAGTGTTCTGCCATCAACTGCAACAACTACCAGTGTACAACCAATCAACTAGCATTTCATAGATTCCCCAAAGATCCAGAGAGGTAAAGTAGAAAAGCCTCACCCTTTCTGCCGTGTGTCTACACGGTTTGGAGCTGCGCGCTCTTGCTCTTGTAGCGAGGCAGTAACACGTGTATTCAGAGCGACAAAGAAAGTAGCAATACAGAAGATGTGTGTGAATCAATCAACTCTATTCCTTACTATTGATTTTTTTTTCTTGTTTATTTATTGAAACCATCTGTGAAATAGTTAAAAGTTAATTTTTTTTTTTAATGGCAAATACATGTACAGTATAAGGAACCTATAGGTCATGTGAGAGTACTGCAAAAGACTGGTTAAAATAAATGTTATAGTTTTGTCTATTAAGGTCACAAAACTCTGGGCTTCTGGTAGTACCCCTAGAATATATGAGTCCGCTAAAGGAGGGAGAGCGTTTTCACATTTGGCTCCTTAACTCTGGAATAGTCTTCCTGATAATGTCCAGGGCTCAGCTTTCCCAGTTTAAATCTGGATTAAAGATGCTTTTCTTTAGCCTCGCATTCATATACTGCATCTCCTACCCTTATACTGTTATATCAGATCAAATGCACATGGTTATCCTTGCTTAATGTTGTGAACAGCAGCTACACGTTTAAACTGATACCTGTTAGCTAGGGTGACCATATTCCAGGACATGTCCGGCCGGGATTTCGAGATCGCCCAAAATATCCGGGATACGGCTTTTGCTTTCTTGTCGCCATTCTTTTTGTTTACATGCACACCTTTTGATTCAGTAGGACTGAATTAATTCCGATTGGTGAATCTAAATGTAGTGTTTACATGAACGCTAAACAAGTGATCGGTTGATGTGCGTTCTAGCATTGCTAAGAAAATTCCTGTGTTTTCGTCTCGATCGGGATCCGTGTGAAGCAGAATGCATGACCTGCAAAGCTGGCACGTACGTGTCAGAGTCAAATAATGTAATAATGTAAACATAATGAATGGTGACTGTAGAAAGCAAAAGCCGAATCCCGGGCATTTTGGGCGATCTCGAAATCCTGGCCAGATATGTCCTGGTTAAACAGGACGTATGGTCACCCTATGTTAGCTAACTGCATGATTTGTGTCATCTTGAACTGTATATTTCTGTAATATGGACATTAGCTGGACACAGTCACCTCTGATAACAGAATCAGGTTCATAAAGTGTCAGAAACAGATCAGATGCTGGTGTTAATGGAGGAGGAGGAGGACAGTTATTCATCTATCCATCGTTCCCTATAGACAGCTTGGGGCAGAAGATCTGAGAAACATGCTGTTTTACACTTGAAATAAAGGGAGCTAAAGCAACAGTGTTCTTGATTTATTTGTTGTTTTGATTCATTATGATCTGCATTAAATATTATTACATTCAAGCCACTATATTTTGCATAAATTTGCTTGAACACTTTCTGTCAGGTTTAGGTTATTTCCCAGCATGCACTGCATAGTGCCGGTTTAGGACAGTAAATACTGAAATTAAGTGTTATATATGTATTTCTGTGAACAGGGAGAGATGTTGAGTTGTGTTTTTACATGTTTGAGTGTTTCTGTAGTTTCTGTGGCTGAATCAAAACTTGAGAGTAAGAATAAGTGAACACAAGTGTCCATGTACGAGCTCCTCTCTTCAAACCAAACTAGAGAATAAACAACATTCGAAACATGAACAGCAGCTTCATTTACATTTATTCAATCAAATCTCAAGCACTTCATCACAGAGCCAGAGATATTCCTACATAAAGACAGATTTGTTAGAAAGCTATAGGAAACCAGCTAAAGCAGAGGTGAAATGCACTGTAGCGCTACACAATATTAAAATACCTCGTTTTTAAGTCACAGTTCACAGTGGGAAAAAGAAACAAAACATAACTTTTTTATTTTTTATTTTATTAAACAGTGGTTTACTGAACAAACGATGGATCTGTCTCTAAATAAAGCGTGTCAGTACTTCTGCAAATGACTAATACAAAACATAACATTTTGTTTAATTAATTTGTGCAGCATTAATTAAAGGTGCAGCATTTGCAAGCTGATCTCCCCATTCAGTCCTGATCTCCATTCCAGACGCTTTCTAGAATTATACAGGGCAATAAACTGAGTTTAAACTGCACATTTAAAGCATTTATAATGCAGTCTTCTAATGATATATGACTATCTACTCCAACTCATTGTTGAAATATAAACATTTAAACGGTCATAGTCAAATGTAGTCAAAAATAGTCAAACATTCATTATAAAACGGATAGTTCCAGTTCTTGATTCTGATTGGTTGAGCCGCGTTCGAAGCCGTTGTAAATGACTCCTCAAAATGTGATTGACGATGACCTGAGCTCTTGTGAACTAGTGTCAGATATAAAGACTGAAGTACGACGTTATAAGATCAGTCTGGACTCACCTGAAGATCCTTTTACGCAGTATAAAACAGATGATGAAGATGAAGATGAAGATGAAGAGAGGAAACAGCCACCACAACTGATCTATACAAGTGATCAAATATCAGATCAGCTGATCTATAATGATAAATCAATATTAGAGTTGATGTTTAAAGCTCTTGATGTTTTACCTGAGATCTGGAGAGACGGAGTCACTTCATTCACATCTTTAAAACACACAACGATCACAAATATCAGACAATATGACAGAAAACATTCACACTGGACTGAGTCTGAATCAGATCTGAATCAGTGTTTTATTAGTGAATTAGACACACGTTTATCAGCTGAAACTCACCTGAGTTTGGAGTCGCTGCAGTTTCATTCCTCACTGAAAAACACATTCACAATCATCAAGATTCACTTACAGAAGATTCAGTTCAACACAGAGTTTAGTCTGATTCAGGAAACACTGATCTTAGGGATTTACAGATATGAACATTTTGGCCGATACCGATAACCAATAGTTCTTTATATTTGAAAGCCGATAACTGATATATTGTCACATGCCTGTCCTGTCTTGTGCTGCACATGGGTGTTTTGTTATTTTGGGCCATGTGCTCGTGTCTATTGTCTAGCCCCTCCCATCTTGTTATCTGATTATTGGTTAATTTGTCCCACCTGTCTGTCTCGTTACCCTCCTTTGTTTGTCCCCCTATTTAGCCTCCTTGTGTTTGTAGTCTTGTGCTGGTTCGTTGTCCGTGTTGCTTGTTTCCTGGAGTTCCTGAGTTTTTGTGTTTGTGCCGTACCTGCATGTCACTAATAAACTAACTCTGCATTTGTATCCTCGACTCTCGTTTACCATTCCGTGACATATATTGCCCGATAAATCAAAATCTAAATTTTTGAGAGCCTGATTATAAACAAAAGCTCACCATTAAAAGCCAAGCACACAATTATATATCGGCAGATACTGATAACATTAAAAAGGGACACATATCGACCAATAACATTAATAAAGAACATATATTGGCCGATACCGTATATATCGCACATCCCTGATTGATGTGTTTAACTGAAGTGTCTCTCTCACCTCTGAACATGGTCTGAAGAATGTGATGAGACTGTGATGAAAGAAAGAAGCATTAGAGAATCATGTTAATGAAAGATTAAATATGTAAACAGAGGAATGATGTGTTGAGAGTTGATTTACTCCTGAAGCGTCACAGCGGATCTCATGAAGGACATTCACACAGCGAGACGTGACGAGACGATCAGATGAGACTGAAATAGCAGGATCCATCAGTCTGTGTGGATCTGATGGATCAGCTAACAGACGCCCGTCCTGAACACACACAAGAGGATCAGATCATGAGTGTGTGTGTGTGTGTCATAGTCACCTCTGAGAGCCAGCTCTGCTCACAGTCAGTGTGTGTGTGTGTGTGTGTGTGTGTGTGTGTGTGTGTGTGTGTGTGTGTGTGTGTGTGTGTGTGTGATAGTCACCTCTGAATGCCAGCTCTGCTCACAGACTCCATTGAGTGTGTGATTCAGTAAACCAGAGGGAAGTTTGTACACAACCCTCTCCATCTCTCCACAGGACACACTGATGTTATTCATGTTTCAAAGGAAGCTGTTATATAAATCACAGATCAAATTATTGCATATTATATTGCATGATAAGTGTTTTTATTACAGCAAACATGTAAAACAAATGTATTGCAATGTACAGTATGTCATGTATTACACCTCTGTAGATGCTATCTTCAGTCTAAAAAATGTATTCAATCAAGTAACCAATACCTGGAGCTTGTAGGTTGTTAGAGATTGAATTCAAATCAAATATTAACATTACTGCCCTAACTATTTCTGAATAGGATGTCTACTTCATAAATATTTGGAATAGTATGAAAATATAAGGTTCAGATCAACATATAGAAATCGAAGAGTCATCGGTGGAGTCTGGATGTCATCTAGTGGAAAAGTTTGGTACTGCGCACAATAAAATCTTTCCTAAATCTGGCCCAGAATTTTCTTGAAGTTGAAAATGGTTTGTAAATATATATAAAAAACAACAATATGTGTTTTATATATTTAAAATGTTCATAAACTTAAACTTAATAACTTTTTAAACTTTACTTTTACAACTTTACTAATCTGAGAAGTGTACCCTTTTAGTTTGCAGTGCATTAAGTAATGTTAACAAATACAACTTTTGATTTTAATAATTATTAGTGAACGTTGAAATTAACATTAACAAAGATCAATAAATGCTGTAGAAGTGCAGATCATTATTAGTTCATGTGAACTAATGTAGTTAAACAATGTATGAAACCTTATTGTAAATTGTTACCGAAATTACAACTGGAAAACTTGCGAGATGTGTCTCGAGGAAGGGATTAGGGGACTGTCCGACGAGCGAAGGGATTAGGGGACTGTCCGAGGAACGAATGGATTAGGGGACTGTCCGAGGAACGAAGGGATTAGGGGACTGTCCGACGAACGAAGGGATTAGGGGACTGTCCGACGAGCGAATGGATTAGGGGACTGTCCGACGAACGAAGGGATTAGGGGACTGTCCGACGAACGAAGGGATTAGGGGACTGTCCGACGAACGAAGGGATTAGGGGACTGTCCGAGGAACGAATGGATTAGGGGACTGTCCGACGAACGAAGGGATTAGGGGACTGTCCGAGGAACGAATGGATTAGGGGACTGTCCGAGGAACGAAGGGATTAGAGAACTGTCAGACGAGCGAAGGGATTAGGGGACTGTCCGATTAACGAAGGGATTAGGGAACAAGCACGTTCTTTTCACCTGTTTGGACACTTCACACACGTTTGCACTGCCCGTTTGGTTTACCTGTTTACACGTTCATGACGTGCATTTATCCTACTCAATACACACGTTTTCGACGTCCATTTTTGTCATGATAAACGTGCGTCAAAAACGTGCACTTTCGGTGACCGCAAAGCGCACGTCGAGAACTTGCGTTTTAAATATCACGTTAAGAACGTGCGCTTTTACACCAAATCTGTCGAAACGCACGCTTTTGGCGTGTCAGTGTGCAATCAGACGCCTGACCAGCCGTTTATGAATACTTTGGCTTGCCATAACCACCACCCAGTTTGTGCGTCTAAATTAGGCTAGTTGCTTACAAAAGGAGTGTAATAGCAGACATAAGCCACTTTAATAAAAATAAAGGTCCATGTGTTACACAAAATGTTCACGAAACTAAATAAAAATGCTTATTGATATTAGATCATATGCAAGATAGTTAATTTAGTTGAATAGGCTACGCATAATCCATTTATTTTTTTCTAATATCACAAGTAATATTTTTTATAAATAGCAGGTTTACTGCTTTACATGATTGTTTTGTACTGTGGTTTTGGTGAAGTGTACTAAAATAAAGATTTACGTGTGTAACTTAAGTCTTTTCACCGCTGAATCCTGACGGTGTAGAGGACACTAACTCGAGTCGGCCCCTGTCGTTTCAGAGAATATTGCAATGGCGAGCGCGTCCCAAATGGAACCCTAAGCACTCACGGGCCCTGTCCCAAATGGCGCACTTCATGTGGACTTTCGGTCTCGTGGACTTAAATTGCGCGTGCTCGCCGAGTCTACGAGTCCGTTGGCCGTCCCATTCAGCATTTTAACGCTCTGAAGTGTGCTCAGCAGCGCCCCCTTTGTACCCTTGAAGCGGTCTTCCGCGAAGCCCGCATAGATGCAGGCTCCACGCACTTTAACTACCCAGGAATCCTTGCGAAAGTCCAATCAGACAACAGATGGGAGGAGATTTCGCTCATGAGCAATTGATGACATGGCTGAGAGGAAAATATTACGGTTTTTATTACCTAAATGTACATTTTACCAGTTGTTATCTACAGTTTATACAAACATTATGGTCATCGACCAGTGGTTGATGTCTCAAACATAATAATAGTGTGTTGAATAATACGATCACATTATGATTCATTAAATAAATAGAACCGAATGTCAGGGCTTTACTGAGTCATATGTAAACATAGTATGAATATTGAAACCTGTAAATTCATCTGAAACTCATGCACATTTTCATTGTGTTAAAATTGTAATCTTAGTTCAAATGGAACATTATAATGTACAACTGTATACATAATTTAAATAAGCATGATGTAGGCTATCTATAGTCTAATGCCGAGGTGGCATGCACAATATCAAAATATAGAACTGTAAAATTAGGCTGTGTAGTTGACATGGAGATGAGACGTTGGAGCGCAAAAATGTGATTTCTCCTGTTATTTCCGGCGTGATGATCAAGTCTGTCCCAAAAATACCTCTCAATGCGCCCTCGTGGACTCGCAGCAAGGGCCCTATAGGTCTGCACTATATTACGTCACCAAAGTGTGGACTCTGAGGAAGTCCACAAGTCCGGAGTGTGCCATTTGGGACAGGGCTACGGTCTTCCTCTGAGTACGCACTTTCGTGACGTAATGCTGCTTTGACTGTCGGGAAGAAGTCTGCTGCGGAGTGCATCACCGCGGGCTCGGCAAAAGTGCGCATTAAGTGCGCAAATCGACCACATGGGGGCGCTCGCGAGCACCCTTCTGAGACCTAAAAATGAGAAATGGGACACACTGTGGTCTCACGGACTTAACGGACACGCGCACGCAGCAGCCATTGTAAGTCCACAAGACCGAAAGTGCACATGAAGTGTGCCATTTGGGACAGGGCCTAATAACCTGTCAAACAGCGTCAGATTACTGGACTTTATCTTCTGCCTCTGATTGTGCTAATACACAATCAGTTGCGTCTGTGTGTTATGCTGACCCTTGTTTTTATTGTTCACCCAAAAAATGAAAATTCTGTCATTTACTCACTCTAATGTTGTGAAGAAATTACTGAGAAATGAGAAATGAAGATATTTTGAAGAATGTCGGTAACCAAACAGTTTGCAGTCTCTATTGACTTCCATAGTAGGAAAAATACTAGGCTATATAAGTCAATGGTGACCAGCAGTTTACAAAGTAGATCAATCACGTGCACTCGCAACCAGTGGCGTCATGCCCATTCAAAGTGAGGGGGCACGTGCCCCCTCAGATTTTTCCTCCCTGATAATTTTTTTGTCACAACTTTATTCCTATTATGCTCCATAATATACCTGTCAGGAATCACAGAGGATGCAGACAAGGTGGTAAGGTTATGGGTTTTATTGCAGGTTAGCGGAGATGCAGACAGATGGTGAGTAATAGTAACACAGAACAACAGTGAATGCTTAGCTGAATTTGTAAAGTCTTTCTCTTTCTTTCTCTTGGCAGATGCAGGATGGGCTGAAGGCAGAACAGGATGCTGGAAGGATGGACCGGAGAAGAATTCAGCAGGCAAGTGTTCAGGTAAGTGATCGGGAGTCTGTGGGTCATGTAATGATGAAACCAGACACTGAGTGAAAGGAGACTGTGGGTTTTGTAGGGAGTGCTGGTGATGGGACACAGGTGACGGTGCTCAGTAATCAGGGGAGAGTGAACGGGTGACTTTATGACTGGGCGGAGAGAGAGAACGAGTGGGCGGAGGTGAAGGAGAGCGTGGTGGTGAAGATGGAATCCCAACAGTACCCCCCCCTCCCAAGGCGGTTCCTGATGCCTGAGAGGAGCGCTGCCGGCGGCGAGGTCGACCCCGACCTCTGGGTGCTGGACGATCAGGATGGTCTTCGTGGAACTGGGATAACAGGGCAGGATCCAGGATGTCGTCACGAAGAACCCAAGCGAGAGCCAAGCGACGACGGCGAACGTTCAGCTTTTCAAGACATCGATGAGAGCTTGCGCTTGGATACACATAGAAGACGTCAGGATATGTACTTTAGTACGATTTAATGCTTCAATCTTAGGAGTGAGTTGGATAGAACTTACCGCCGGCCGCGGTGGACGAACTGGACAGGAACTGAGGAAGTGTTTATCCAATCCACAGTAGAGACAGATATGATGCAGAATCCTGCGCTGGCGTTCAGAGGACGAAAGATGAGTGGAGTCGATTTCCATAGGAACTGGTGCTGGAGGAGTATTGGAACTGACCGTGGGCGGAGAACTTACAGTGGGTGCAGATAGATCACAAGCTGAAAGGCGTTGAGAGATGCGGATGGATTTCTGGATAAGGTTTTCTAAACCCATGCTGTCCTCATACACCACCAGCAGATGGCGGATGTTAGGGTTCAGGCCATGGCGATAAGCGGTGATCAGAGCGTTTTCGTTCCAGCCACTGGATGCGGCAAGGGTTCTGAACTGTAAAGCGAATGAACTCACCGAAGAATTTCCTTGACGGAGATTATACAGTTGATCATGAACTGATAGTCTGAATGTCAGTCTGTCCAAAGACCTCCTTGAAATGCCGCATGAATTCAGTAATGGATTTTACCACCGCGGATTCAGAGTTCCATAATGACTGAGCCCACTGAAGTGCTTGGCCTGAGAGGAGAGAAATCATGAAGGCGACTCGGGCTGCATCGTTGTGAAACTGGTGTTCATTCATGGTGAAATATAGTGAAGTTTGCAGAAGAAACCCACTGCAGTTCTCCACCTCAACGGAATAGGTCGCTGGCCGGGCCATGGGACTCGCTGAGGCAGTGAACGAAGTAGTGGGTTAATGTGGAAGTGGACGTGTTGACATAGATGAAATGGATGGGACGGAATCGGCCGGAAAGTCTGTGTAGAGATCTTCTGAAGACTCCGCTTTCTGCATGTTGGGTCTGGTCTTCTGTCAGGAATCACAGAGGATGCAGACAAGGTGGTAAGGTTATGGGTTTTATTGCAGGTTAGCGGAGATGCAGACAGATGGTGAGTAATAGTAACACAGAACAACAGTGAATGCTTAGCTGAATTTGTAAAGTCTTTCTCTTTCGTTCTCTTGGCAGATGCAGGATGGGCTGAAGGCAGAACAGGATGCTGGAAGGACGGACCGGAGAGGAATTCAGCAGGTAAGTGATCGGGAGTCTGTGGGTCATGTAATGACGAGACCAGACACTGAGTGAAGGGAGACTGTGGGTTTTGTAGGGAGTGCTGGTGATGGGACACAGGTGACGGTGCTCAGTGATCAGGGGAGAGTGAACGGGTGACTTGATGACTGGGCGGAGAGAGAACGAGTGGGCGGAGGTGAAGGAGAGCGTGGTGGTGAAGATGGAATCCTGACAATACCAGAGCCTATAACGACTCAAATGTATTCTTCTGGATGTGTAATAAATCGGTCAGCATCAGCCCTTTTTCCTAATATGGTGTCTGTGTATCAAATCTAGAGCGCTACGTGCGTAGTTGTTATACAGATCGCTATGACCGTGATGTAGGCTTAGAGTGCACAAAAGTGTAGCGGTCAGCCTCTCTCTCATGTGCTCATATATATATATAGCCTATATGACCACTAACACATGTTAAAATGAGCAGAACACTGAATTCTTTTTGGTACCTGTCAAATATTAACCACTTTCAAATAAACGGGGTAGTGTTAACCTTATTCAGCACTGAAATCTGTCAAACTTCTTTCAAAGTCCTTCATCACATATTAATATTAAAATAACTTAATTTCAGAGCACCACAAAGTCAGACCTCAGCACCTTTATGCACCTTTAATGTAAGATTGTTCTTAGGTCACATACCAATTTAAAATCATAACATAAAAACTGGTCAATGGTAGTGTTTTTAAAATCATGTGTAGTAGGCCTAAGTGTACAGTAAGTGTGTGTGTAAACATGCTTTAATGAAGTAGACTTCAAAAGCTTTTGAATTTGAGCACAGTTCTTTCATCAACCTGTCTTTTACATAAACTTACAAAATGGATACTTTAACTTAGTCCTCAGATAGAGGAGGGTTGCTGCTAGCTCCGTTAAGGTATTTCTGTCCCTCCCAAACTGCATTGAAATGGTATGTTTAGCAGCCAGAATGTAAAAATGTTCAGGGGGAGAAACCCCCTGACCCCTCCTAACATGATCCATATCACCCGTCAGAAAACAATTGCAACGTCTCAGATTGTGCCCCCCCCCCAGAATTTTGGCTTGCATGACGCCCCTGCTCGCAACAGAACGAACGCAAAATCCGGAAGCGTTTATTGCTCTGCGTGCGTGCTTCAGTATAGAAATGTTTGTATAAAAGTATAATTTTAGTAAACGTAGGACTACTTTCTTGCCAGATTTTCGTAATGCAAAAAAAGAAAAGAAAATATATTTCGCCAGTATAGCCTATATTGAGCTGACTTTATCAGTGATCAGACCGATGATGGATATTACGATTAAAACTGTTTAGATATTTCAGACTTTTTCGTTTCACGTTCCTACCCCAAAGCAACAAAATAAAATAAAATTCTTTATCAAAATTTATAAGGAAAGACAAGTACTTTGTTTAGGCTTGGCTTTTTAATAACAAATGATCGTTGCGACGAAAGCAAATCAATCAAAACTAACTTTAGATGGAAAATAACTTAACTCTGCTATAAAGCCAAAACAATCTCTGTTACCTTAAATTATACACTTATCTCTGTAAAGCTGCTTTGAAACAATCTACGTTGTTAAAAGCGCTATATAAATGAAGATGACTTGACTTGACTACGGCTTTGCGCTTTGAAAAGTGCAAGGCATCCAAGTATTTTAAGGACCCGCGGGAAACGAGCAAAATGCATTGCATTTTTGATTGAATGCATTCATTTTTATAATAAAAAAAAACAGCATTTGAGTTAAATCTCGAGCATTAGAAACAACTATATCCCTGATTTACTTCAGAGTCGCGTAAGTTAGGCTGCATGTTCAAGAGTCGCACATGTTGTTCATCGTAAACGTGTTACACTTCACCATCCCTTCTTCTTTTGCAAGAAGGCCTACCTAATCTTTTTTTGGCAATATGGCTTATGAACCTGCCAAAATCGGTTCACGGTCAAACTGCATTTAAACATGTAATATATTAAAGACATTTCTTACCTTAAGCAGCTCGTTTGCAGAATGAATGAAAGAAACTCTATCCTGTTTCATCGATGAAGGAAGAGGAGGGATGAGCCTTGAGTGACAGCTGTGTGTCTCTTACAAGTGTTGAAGAAGGTTTACAGTATGTGTGTTGCTGTTAAGCGGGAATATGTAGCAAATCAAACTTTATTAATGAAACAGGAGATCAGTATTCCTCTAATTTAAGTTTTATTATTTTATTTTACATTTTCATAGCTCACGGTCACGTGACTCGTGCGGATACCCGCGGTGTTATTTTAGCAGGTCATTCATATTTTGAATTAGCTTTATTATAGTTTCCGTTAATTACTGTATGGGACGTCCCCTAAAAAACTGGCCATTCGTTTTTTACAAATGAGGATTAGGTGTATAAAGTATTCATATGAGGTAGACTGTGCATAGCATGTGACATGCAAGAATAGACCAAGTGACTCGTAGCCTAATACATACATAATAAAAGTAACAAATGCATTTAAGAGTAGGCTACCCGTCACTGTATTGTATAGGCTAATAGCGTTGCAGTCACACTAAATTCAGTTATGCACGAGTTTAAAGGCCAGTAATCAGATGGTTAAATGACTCATTACTTACACACACACACACACACACACACACACACACACACACACACACACACACACACACACACACACACACACACACACACACACACACACACACACACACACACACACACACACACACACACACACACACACACACACACACACACACACACACACACACACACACACACACACACACACACACACACACACACACACACACACACACACACACACACACACACACACACACACACACACACACACACACACACACACACAGATGTACAGCAAGTCTGCGGATAAATATCTATACGGGGAAATGCACGGGCCATTTCTTACAATGCATCGTTTCATTTCATCATCACAATCAAATGTCATTTCATGACACATTTTAATGACATTTATTTAGCAGCTAAAAGAATAGAACATTTAGTAATTCGCACATTTACTGCAAATATAGCCTAATAGATTGATCATGATAGTAGTTTCATTCTGAATAAAAATAAACAACTGATTCTGTGAATTTGTATTCAGAAATGAGAAGTCGTGACATATATGACATATGATGAGCAAAAACACTTATTTAACACACACATTAACACACTTCACGCAGGCTCTTGTGGACAAACTGTAATCCCAGTGATCTAAACATTTAATAAAATGACATTTACAACAAACTTGTATTATTAAAAATGTAAATACATGCCTTGTTTAAAACAAAGTGAAAATAACAGTGTCTGGTGTACGGGGATATTTACTGGTCAAGTCAATCTTCTTAAAAAAAAAAAACATCAAGGTTATATAGACATTAAATTGTTTCTCACATGCATACTTCATTGTAATAATGTTAAATGTTATGGGGAGAAGGCGGGAACCGGCGAACAGTCAAAGACTTTAATACAATAAATGAAAAACACACAGAACGCAAACTGCTGTCACACACACATACCAGAACACACACACACTGTCCTCTCTCCATCTGTCCTGATCC
Organism: Leuciscus leuciscus; assembly: GCF_965113295.1. Taxonomy (NCBI): domain Eukaryota; kingdom Metazoa; phylum Chordata; class Actinopteri; order Cypriniformes; family Leuciscidae; genus Leuciscus; species Leuciscus leuciscus. The sequence continues at coordinate 7,349,589 of NC_138725.1, forward strand.
TCCGGGAGAGACACCGCTGATCTCGATCATCAGCAGTCACACACTCGAGCCCTAGAAGATAATCATTATAATATATTTAAAGGACATTAACATGTTTTCAGGCATTTTGGAAATATTTAGGCCATCATACACAAGAAATACCCAGATTAAATAAGTTTACTGCTGCCTTCACCACTGGAGTTCATCATTAATATCATTATGCTAATAAACTAACGATACGCTTTTAAAGGCTCACAAAATAGTTATTTGGGCTATACTTGCATTTACATTATTTTAAAATTATAAATATATTGTACATTATATTCGTGTTTGTACTTTGGCGCACATTTCATTCTTAAGAAAATAAACAATGTAGCCTATGTCTACACTTTCAAGGTAATATCTTTATTAGAAAATAATTGCCATATGATCCTGCACTAAAAAAATGAACCGGATTTATTGAAGTCTAAAATAGGCTATTTAATATCACTGAATCAACCTATGCATTAATATATAGGCTATAACAGGTAAAATATAAATTGTGTAGCAGTTAAATCGACATGTTTATCCAGTCTGCTATTTAATCATGCCCTGGATGTGCATCCCACAAATCTCCATCAACTGCAAGATGCTATCCTATCAATATGGGCCAACATTTCTAAAGAATGCTTTCAGCACCTTGTTGAATCAATGCCACGTAGAATTAAGGCAGTTCTGAAGGCGAAAGGGGGTCAAACACAGTATTAGTATGGTGTTCCTAATAATCCTTTAGGTGAGTGTATATATAATTATATAATACAATTATTAATTAATACCCATTCCATCAGTTAAAGAGTAAGAAAGGCTGTGAGCTTCAGCAGCGGGGTTTCTCTGAATAACGCAGATATTCGTGTATGTGTACAGCTGATGATGAGAGATCTGTAAACCGGGTCTGTGTGTAAACGGTGTGAAAGTGTGTGTTTCAGTGTTGAAATGACTGTGACCTCATATAAAAGTGAAACTCTCTTGTTCCATAACCTCACGTTACACAATCCCCTGATATAGTACAGTATGTCACAGACAATTAGATCAATGTATTACACAAAACTCAGACTAACTTACTGGCATTAGCATTTACAGTAATCAGATAATAATGCGCAATGAACACAAACTGTAGCACTTTATGACGTTTTATGTTACAAAGTTTGGGAGGAGCACGTTCAGGTAATCAGCACAAGAGGAAGCCGGTATGAATATAGCCTTCCCTCACCTCTGTCCCATGACCATTTCACAGCATTTGGCCCCGTCCTTTGCTCTCCTGTCCGAGATAGAGGAATAGACCTTATTCACAGCAGCGCCACCTTTAATTTTTCAATGGGAATGAAAGCGAGGCTGTGAGGGACAGACATGCATCTCCTTAATGGGCTGTGCCAACACTCACGACCAATTCGTACAAATTCATACGAATGATAAAAAGATGGCTAATTCGTACGAATTCGTACGACCTCACTCGTACGAATTTGTACGATTTGTCTAAACCCACGTGATGGGTAGGTTTAGGGGCGGGGTCAGGGGTAGGTCATTCGTATGAATTCATACAAATTGGGCAATTCTTAAAATATGTACGATTTTGCAAAAAGTGAGTGAGGTCGTATGAATTCGTACGAATTAGCCACCTCGTAGAATTTGTATGTTTTCCAGTGAGATAGTATAGTATAGTATATATTTATTGTCCCGTTAGGGAAATTCTTTTTCACATTTCCAGAAACGCTTTTCATTGTACATACTCACGGCACATATAGACATACATATTTTCATACACAGTAGACATTTGACACATACATATATGGGAAAAAACATACATTATTTCACTGCAAAACAATTTATCTATCTGTGTGGCTTTGTCTTATTGAGTGTTTGGATGGCTGAAGGGATTAGGCTTCTGCTGAAGCGGGTTTTATTGCATCTTATGCTTCTGAACCTCCTGCCAGAGGGTAGGAGTAAGAAGTAGCGGTTGAGTGGGTGAGTAATGTCCAGGGATATTGCATGAGCGATACGTGTGATGGCTTTGGTGTTTAGTTCTTGTAGATTTGGAGTGGGCAAACCTATTATTTTGGTGGCAGTATTGGTTATCTGTGTAAGTTTGTTACGGTTTTTTACAGTAAGCATGTTGAAAAAACAGGTGGAACAGTATAGTAGGATGGGTTGAACAATGCTAATATACAGTAGTAGGAGTAGATGGGGGGCAACATGAAGTCCTTTTAGTTTACGCACCGCTGACAGTCTTTGGGTTCCTTTTTTCTGTATGTCTGTTGTGTGGTGTTCAAAGGTGAGGTTATTGTCAATTGTGAGTCCAAGATATTTGAAGTGATCTACTGTCCCTACTGTTTCGTTGTTAATGATAATGGGGTGGTGGGATTGTGCCAATCCAAAAGCCATTTCTTTTGTTTTGCTGATGTTGAGTTTGAGATAGTTATTTCCACACCACTGCGTGAAGTGGGAGACTGTGTTAAGATTTTCTTGGGTTGAATGTGTGTCTGTGAGGAGTCCAAGGATTGCAGTGTCATCGGCATACTTGAGGAATATGGTGTTGGGTGAGGGGCTGGTACAGTCGTTTGTGTAGAGGGTGTAAAGAAAGGGGCTTAAAACACAGCCCTGCGGGGCTCCTGTGTTGGAAGTCAGTATAGTTGTGGTGGTTGTGCTTACCCGTACAGCCTGTTGTCTGTTGGTGAGGAAGTTGTGGAGAAGATGGATCAGGCGGGAGGGGACATTGAGGTGGAGCAGTTTCTGGATCAGTAGATGTCTCTGAATGGTGTTGAATGTAGAGCTGAAATCTGCAAACAGAATCCTGACAGGTTGGCTGTTGATCGGGTTGGCTGTGTTGTTATTTATGGAAGCTTGTTTCCGCCACAGAATAAAACATTTTAAACGATAATTGCGACTTTTTATCTCACAATTGCGAGTTTACATCTCGCAAGTCTGACATTATTTCTCAGAATGGCGAGATATAAAGTCAGAATTCTAAGGGAAAAAAAGAACTAAAAAACTATAATTTTTTTTACCTCAGAATAGTTTATATCTCACAATTCTGACTTTATAACACGCAATTGCGACTTTATATCACGCAATTTTGACTTTATAACCTGCAATTGCGACTTTAGTAATTCTGAGAAAGAAAAAAGTCAGAATTGTGAGATTTAAAAGTCGCAATTACCTTTTTTATTTTTCACTCTGTGGCGGAAACAATACGTTTCCATAGTTATTTGATGCGTTTTTGGGTTGTTCTGCTCATGAAACACTTGAACAAAAATCTTTCCAAGAAATTTCAGTTGACAAAAAGCTCCCCACAATAAAAGCTGAGGAAAATTGTAAGTAATTTAAGAGCTTTACACAGCTTTTTACAGCGGATGCCTTTGGAAACACGGCAAGTCTATCCCTCACAGCCTCGCTTTCATACCCGTCATGGCGCTGCTCTGAATAAGGTCTATTCCCTCCTGATGACGATTCTTTAGTCACAGCTGAGCCTCCGTTCGAGGAGTAATCCATCATCATCATCATCATGCACTGAAACCGCAGTTGAAAAACTCACAGTAAGTTATTCTTGAGAGTATATATTTTAGGGTCTCTGTATTCTAGCCGTTATTTTAGACAGTGTTCGAATTGTGACAAAGCTCTTGGGGGGATCCACTCTGCCAGACTCTCGTGAAAGTGCTTATCTAGCACGAAATGTATTTCTCGAGTCGTACCATTTATTCGCCAAAAATAGTTTTTGCGTGCATATGATACGCACATTATGGTGTGTACGTACTCCACACCCCTAATCCTACCCAAGGGTTTTGCAGTGCGTATCATTTACAGGCAAAAAATTAATAAATGTTTTTGCCTTTAATTGGGACGATCAATAAAATGTATCTGTTTATAAATTCAACAGTCTGTAAATTCCTTCAGAAAACAGCATGTGGCGCACTTGAGCGTCTTTTCAGACGCAAATCTATAATTTCTAATGGGAGCGGCAGCGCAATACTTTGATTATATATATATATATATATATATATATATATATATATATATATATATATATATATATATATATATATGTGTGTGTTTTTGCCTTATATATATAAACATATATATATATATATGTTTATATATATATATTACCTAATAAATTATGTTTCTATTATTTTAGTTAATGAAAAACCAGGGGACCCCCCGAGGTAATTTTTTTGGGCCTTATGGGGGGTCCCGGTCCCGGGCCCCCCCTCAACTCGAACACTGATTTTAGATAAATTCAGAATGATTTCCTTGGCGACGCGTCATCAGTCTCACACACACACACACACACACACACACACACACACACACACACACACACACACGCAGCCTCGCGTTTATTCCGCTTTCCCTTTTATTCAAAATATTCACAAACTTGCTAACTAGAATAATGAATTGTATTTGTATGATATATTTTGATTGTCAAATATGTGAAAGTGTTCTGTCGTTTAAACACATTTAATTATCATTGATATAACGCGCCACGAGATTGCGCCGTAATTCAGATGATCTGTCGGATTTACATCGCGTAAATTCATCCATTTTTCCCGAAATCCAAGTAAGCCCTTTGAACTGGAAGAAAAATAGTGTAAACTTTATTGTTTCATTCATACACAGTGTCTGATATGAATAAAACACTTCTTCTAAAACCTATAGCTGTGCCTTTTTTGTCAGTTAATATTCATCAGTATTATTGATCTCCTGCACTGACAGCACTGTCTGAAAACTGGACGAGGACATCACTGTTTTCTCCATGCGCTGTACAGATAAATGAACTAAATGGATCATAACTAATGCTTTTTTACAATGGAAATGAATCAATGCTGAACTTACATAAGCATTAATGCTAATAATGACAATATTCTCTTCTAGAGCTGCAGACAAAACTAACTTTGTTGCATTAATTTGCTGATATTTGCCGCTTTGAAACACTGTGATGGAAAAAGCGCTGTAGAAATAAAGGTGACTTTGTGTGTGTGTGTGTGTGTGTGTGTGTGTGTGTGTAGTGCTGTTTCAGAGCCTGCTGACTGTGGACTGAGGAGCTCAAGCCATTACCTCTGCACTGCTGCTCTTACACTCGACAGAAATTGATCATCTTGTTATAGGAGACCTCTCCAGCTCTCTCAGAACTGAGGAGTGGAGATCTAGTCTTGACACTAACCTTTATGAATCACACTTATTCTTAAGTTTAGGAATAAGAGTAAAATTATGTAATTCTTAGAATTTTGACAGACTTCAGACACAAATGTTCCTCTAAATGGCTTTGCATGCGGCCCCTGAGCAGTTTTAGTTTAGTTTAGTTTATAAATCTGACCCTGCATAAAAATAATGTTGTTATCCAAGACTGTAAAATAACTTTTTTTTTTTTGCTTAGCTATCTTTTTTTCTTCATAAAAAAACGTGTGTGTTATGATATCAAACCAGGATTTAAAGAGTTACAATTCTGAAAAAGAATGAATGTGTGCAAATGTTAAAAATAACTAACCACAAACTGGCAGTTGATGATTTCCCGCCACTTTGCCTTCTCAGATGTCATAAACACATCATGTAAGTGGTCGCGAACACAACATGCTCATCTCTCACCCTCATCTCCTGAAAGTAGATCATCACATCATAAAACACATTAATAAACATCTCGCCATCGTGTATTCTTCATCAGACTTCAGTTATCTTATTCTTCTCGATACTCAGAAAATATACTGTTTATTTTTAAACAAGGGTAGATTACATGAGTTCAGTGCTCAAACACATTAGCTTTCTCCCAAAAAAAAAAAAATATATATATATATATATATATATATATATATATATATATATATATATATATATATAGGCTATATATAATAAAAAAATAATAATAATAATATAGGCTATATAAAATGTAGAAGTTTTGAGAAAACGGGTTGCTGGAGCTTCAGTAAGTTTCAGTAGCATTATTAATTATTTTACTCACGGAATTAGATATTTTCTGGAGGCTCACACTCACTCCTACATCTCCATGATCGATCACTGAGATTATTTCTCATCAGATATCAGTCTGAGCACTCAGAGTTTAAAAAAGTAAAACGTGTAAAAAACAACATTTGTCATTAATCTGTGCGCACATTAATACACAAGTGTGTATCTACGAACTTTATTTCTCGTGTCATTTATAGGCTACGCCAAACATGTTTTTACGTGCATATGTCACGCGCTGTAAACCCGTTGCGCTGGAAATTCATCTTTCTAAACTCTAGTCCTGAGAAAATAGTTCATGTTCGCACTCGTGCTTTTGTAAATATGCAACTGTCGTGTGTGAGAGATTAATCTATAGATGTCGTGTGTGTAAAATTAATCTATAGATGTCGTGCGTGTGAGATTATTCTATAGATGTCGTGTGTGTGTGTGAGATTAATCTATAGATGTCGCGTGTGTGTGTGAGATTAATCTATAGATGTCGTGTGTGTGTGTGAGATTAATCTATAGATGTCGTGTGTGTGTGTGAGATTTATCTATAGATGTTCTGCATGAACACTTTTAGGGTGAAATCTACGGAGAGTTTAATACTCGAGCCTCCAGATCTTTCCTCTCAGGAATCTGGAATCTCATCTAACCCGTTCTGTCACACAAAAGTTTGTTGGGCTACTTTGTGCATGTATTTACATGATTTAAAAATGATAACAATATTGTACATTATATTTGTGTTTGTATTTCAATTGTACTTTGGCACACCTTTCATTCTGAAGAAAATAAACAATGTAGGCTACGTCAAGGTTAATATCTTTATTAGAAAATAATAATCCTGCACTAAAAACAAATGTGAACATAAATCAACTGGATTTATTGAAGTCTAAAATAGGCCTATTATTTAATATAACTGCATCAACCTAAATACATTTATATAAGCCATAATCAGTTAGAAATATAAATTGTGTAAATCGCAGGTTTATCGCTAGTTTGCCATTTAATCTACACACTAATTAACATGATTGCAATTTCGTCAGTATTAATGCATAAATGATCTTCGATATAAACATCTTGAGCGACGCGTTTCAGACGCGCGTTATTACAAAGCGCGTGCACGCTGCGAGGGCGAGCTCGAACTGCTTGGAGAGGGTTGACTCATAAGAAAAGACTTTCAGAATCTAAATGAAGCTCGATATGAGCATGTTCACATAACAGATTTAAGGCATGTTTTGACATGACAACTGAAGAAATTGTGATCATGTTAATTAGCCTAAGATTAATGATAAACCTGTCAACTTAACTGCTACACAATTGATATTTCTATAGTTAGCCTATATAAATGCATAACATTTTATATGAAAGTATTATCTTAGCACTACAGAGTTCTCTAACAGTAAAAAGCTCTTAACGGATCATGTTGACCAATCACAGAGCTGGAGTGGCTCAAGAGAATCCGTGTATATTCGTTAGGTCGCTCTTTATTTAATATTTAAAGTAGAAAAATTATAAAACAGCTTTAATATTAGATTTTCTAACATTCTAATATTAGAATAATAGTCCTCCGCGAAAAAATATAAGCGTGTTAAGAAGTTATATTTCATCAAAAATATACATAGGCTATTTACTTCAGCATTGCGTGATAGGCTACTATTTCAAAGTGATTTCAGTCATTTTGACAGATAATAAATTGTATTCACCTGTGAAAACAAACCTGGAAAGAGACGTGAGGATTTAAGGAGAAAAACGAGAGATTCTGTGCATTCCAGTGAATTATTAATGGAATAAATCGTAAAATAAATAGACCCTTCGCTAAGCCCCGCCCTCCTTAGTTACTGTTGCTACGCCTGTCAAGCTTTTGCGCCTGCACGTCTATTACAGTATCATATGCACCGGTTTCAGACATTCCCGTTATTTTTGGCGAACAGGTGAAATATCTGAGAGAGCCAGACAAAAGGGACATTCGAGGGATATATCCACGACATAATATGCAACCGATTAGAGAATAATAAAGTTGAAGCTAAAGCCAATAGGCTACTGTAGGTCCCAGCGCAAGCAGCAGCGCCTTCGGTTTTAGGTTTCGGGAAGGGAACAAAATCCACCACCCCGTCCAAACTTTTAGGATACCGGGTGTCAGATTTGCACAATTCATACGCACAACGCTTCTGCAGGTTTCCCTCGCTCGGAAGCTTGCCAGACCTCCCGCGCCTAGTTACGGTTGCTAAGCCACGATTGGCCTGTGGCGGTTTTCGGGCGTGGCTTAGCGAAGGGTCAACTCGGGAGAACAGACCACAGATGTGCAGTATGTCATCATTTTTCATACTATTACAGCGAAATGCAAAAGGAACAAAGAAAATAATCATGAGGAAAAGAAAGCGGCGACTGAAAAGAGCTCTTGCCATTGATATTCTTGTTATAACATGTTGAAGAATGTCCCTTTGTCTCATGTGAAAGTCTGAATGCTGTAATGCCAAGCAGAAAATAGGTCACAAGGATAAGAGAATGGAAAAGTACCCAAAAGTCTGTAAATGCAGGTGTTGGGATGCACTGGAAGAAAAACCTGTTTTTGAGATGTTCCACCATTAGAAGAAGGTCTAGAGGGAAATGTATCTAATGGTGGCAAGGCCACAAAGAGTGACGAGCCCATTGGACACCTAGCGATAAGAAAAAGTATAAGACATGAACACTGGCCATTGTAATCTCAGATGTCCAGATGTCCAGATGGCCAGCTGGCTTCTCACTTTGTTGCTTGTCAATAAAGTTAATTCTTCTGCCCTGGAACCTCGACTCTGAGAAACTTCTTTGTGACCTGAACCAAGGACTTCGAATTTGCTATGTAAGGGATAATGTGAGGCGGGTGTTATAGCGAATACCCGACAGGCTGAACTTAATAATAACTAATGTTATCAAGAAATAACAGACCGCAGTCTACATTAGAATTCAACCCAGCCATGTAATAAAACGTAATAACTGCTTTGAGACCTGAACCAAAAAGAACTTTGAATTTGCCACAACATGTCCCGTTAAAATACCAGACATTATTCTCATGTTATTCTTAAAAAAACATGAAAGAAATCTGACAGCTCACTGAGTCAAACTGACGGATCAGCTTTATGTGCAGCGCAACCTTATGATTTAAAATTACTCGTTTCAGTCTTTTTGAACGGAAGTTCTCCAAACCGGAAGTGCCACCCAATCAACACGCAGTAAACTCATCAGGAATAAGGTGGATAGGTGAAAACTTTGACTGTTTTCTACAGAGCTGATATATATATAAAACTTTGCAGGATTTACGATGCTGATGACCGTTAAAGCGCATTACAGTCTGAAAAAGGTCAGATGCTGCTTTTGTTTTCAGTCAAACTGCTTTAAGTCTCTAGTCAAATATACACCATCAGATATACAGAAGATTGGTGCAACCGTGCAAAAAGCCAGAACTTGTGAATTGACTTGCTAAAAGAGTGAGGTGCGGTGAGGTGTTATAATAAAACATAACATCCTGGGGTGCGTTTCCCGAAAGCATCGTTGGCCAACTATGGTCGCAAGTTCCGTCGTTACCAATAGAGTTCAAAGGACATTGCGATGAATTTGCGACCATAGTTGGCCAACGATATTGGTGAATATTCGAGTGTTTGTCTAGTCCATTAACTCATATTATTAATAGATCCATTAATGAGGGAATTTATCCTAAAGCATGGAAGACAGCTATAATAACACCGATTCACAAAACAGGTGATACATCTAAGGTCTGTAACTACAGACCAATTAGCATAGTACCCATAGTGTCAAAGGTAATCGAAAGACATGTAGTAGAACAACTTACTAGCCACCTCAACAACAGCCCTTTCAGATTGCATCCTATGCAGTTTGGTTTTAGATCCAACCATTCAACGGAAACTGCAAACTGCTTTTTCCTGGAGAATGTGAGATCTAAATTAGATAAAGGAGGAGTTGTTGGGGCCATATTCTTAGATCTAAAGAAAGCTTTCGACACTGTGGATCATGAGCCGCGTTTCCACCGCAGGAACTTTCCCCAGGAACTAGGAACTTTGGGCTGGTACTCGATGTGTTTACACCGCAGGAACCAGGGTCTAAATGAAGTTCCGGGTAAATATTTCCCCCTCCGATAGTCCCTGCTCATGAGGTAGTACTTTTTCAAAGTTCAGGAACTTTAAGGGGTGGGACTTGTGCGCTGCACAAGCTGATTGGTTGTGTTCACGCCGCATTTTGGTTAGATGACTCCACGCAGCATTTATTTATTTTTAACCTCCCTTTTTAAAAAATCTATTGCGGTTCGTGTCGTGGCTTCATGCAGTAAGAGTTGTCTGTCTGCAAATATGGAATTTAATTTAAAAAACTGGTGGACTGGCGACGAGTTTCAGGCTTTATTAATGGTATTTGTGGAAGAGGAAACTTTCTGCGCGTTCGTCCCAGCCATCTCACGGTCAATGTCCGCAATAGCTGATAACATACAAATGTTATATCTAACGTTAGCATTACGCTTACTGAACACGCTTTATCAGTGCTCGTCTCTTTTCTGCCACAGCTTTTATTATTCATGTTTACACATTGTCATCTATTGCAAGGCACTCCAAACCATGTTACAAATTTACTATAACAGGATTGAAATAGCGCTTTGAGGTTAGTAACAAACAACTATTTACAAGACTGTCACTATTTATGATTGATAGACGGGGTTAAGGCTTTTTTTTAAGCGTATTTGCGAAAGAGGACATTTTTGCGCGTTCGTCCCAGGCATCTCACAATAACTGATAACATACAGCCGCGTTTCCACCGAAATTACCCGGAACAATTTGTACCAGGAACTTTTTTCCCAGGAACTTTTTTTGCCCCAGACCGGTTGCTTTCTGCGTTTACACCGCGGTCTAAAGTACCGGGAAGGTAAACTGCGCGCAACTGCTCCTCCCAGTCTGCGACGGACAGTAATCAGTTGCGCCACATTTATAATAAGAATGGAGGAGATTCAAATGAAAACTTTGAATCTCCTCTATACTTATTATAAATGTGGCGCAACTGATTACTGTCCGTCGCAGACTGGGAGGAGCAGTTGCGCGCAGTTTACCTTCCCGGTACTTTAGACCGCGGTGTAAACGCAGAAAGCAACCGGTCTGGGGCAAAAAAAGTTCCTGGGAAAAAAGTTCCTGGGACAAATTGTTCCGGGTAATTTCGGTGGAAACGCGGCTATAGTGTCCTACTCAAAAAGCTTTCATGGTTCAATGTCGCCCCCAAAGTTATTGAGTGGATGCAATCCTATCTGGAAGATCGAGAACAAAGAGTCCGGATAAATGATGAGGTGTCATCGGCCATCAGTTGTAATATTGGTGTACCTCAGGGATCAATTTTAGGGCCCCTGTTGTTTAGCATATACATAAATGATCTTCCCACTGTATGCAATGAGTCTGACATTCAAATATGCAGATGATACTGTCATTTATGTACATGCACCGACCAAACAGCAAGCAGCTATTAAGCTTACAGCAGTGATGGCCGATGTCATGCAATGGCTTAATAATTCCTGTCTTCATTTAAATATAAAGAAAACCTCATGTATGTTTTTTACGAAGAGGTCAACAGATAATTTCACACCCAATATTTGTATTGCAGGGGAACAGTTGTCAACGGTATCTGATTTTAAATATCTAGGTATATTAATTGATTCTAATTTAACGTTTAAAAAACAAATTAAAAAAGTTGTTAAGACAGTAAAATTCAATTTGTCAAATTTCCGTCATATCAGAAATTGTTTAACTACAAAGGCAGCAACAATATATTTTAATTCCATGATCATGCCACATCTGTTATACTGTTTGACTAGCTGGGAACAAAGCTATTCGTCAAATATCAGTCATAATACAGGTTAGACAATAATAATAAAGTGCTAAGATTATCACAAATAAACAAAAGATTTTGATGCATGTCATTCATATTAATTCGTATATTCCACCCCATACCCGCTACAATCACTTTAAGCATGCAGACGCATTTAAGACAATTTGATTTAAAACAATATACAATAAGATTCGTTAACAACGTGTTCTTCTAAAATGAGGGCGAGCCACAAATCCGTGAGTAGGCTACAGTTTACAAACCCGTGGGAACGAATTGCGAAAACGTGGGAACGGATTGTGAATTTGTGGGTACAGATTGCAAAAACTGAAGGCACGGTTTACAAATCTGAGAGCGCGGATTAGAAACTCGTGGGTACGGTTTATTAATCCGTGGGCACGATTTGTTAAACCGAGGGAACAGTTTGAGAATTCGTGAGTACGGTTTATAAACTGAGCGGACGGATTTCAAAACCGTCGCCACGGATTGTTTTTTTTTTTTTTCTCCCAGGTGACTTCCCGGGCTCCGTAGAAGTGTATGACAGAAATGTGTGAATTTGATGTGCTTTTTTATACTCAGAAGGACCACTTAGAATGTAAAGTACAACATTATACAGTTATTTATTTTATTAGGAAATACAATAGGCTATACATAAAAGTGACTTTAAATTATATGTAAATGTTTTGGAACAAACAAAAGCATTCGCAATAAAAAATAAATAAATAAATAAAAACACTTAAAACATGCTATGCTTTGAAAGCACTGGACTTGATGCAATTTTTCTATTTTCATTTTTTACTTTTTATTTCTTTATTTCCTGGCAGCTAATGTTAATGTCATAATGTGAATAATTATATAATAATTAATAGCAAATTATATTTGCGACGGAAGTGAATCAATCAAAACTAACTTTATCTGGACAATAACTTTATTCTAGAGCTGCTGTAAGTTTTAACACACTTGTTTTAAATACTTCCACACATTCCAGCATGACGAAACTTATAGTTATTTTACCATATCAACCCTATATAGAGAAATAAATGCGGCAAAATTCTGAATTTATTGAAAGATATCACTGAACATTTATTTAACCATAGCTAAACTAAATTACGACATATATAATACATCATATACAATTATTATTATTTTAATCTTATATCTGTTAAAGGTTGAGGTAACTTTCTTTAATGCTGAATAGGGTTGGGTACCAAACTCCTTACTTTTAATGGCACCGACTGAATTACGTCGGTACCGATTAACATTAAACCAATCGGTGCCTGAGAAAGATCTGTGCGCGAGAGTAAGATTATTAACATACGAATCTCTGCGTGTCTCTGTGGGAATGAGTGGTGCAAAATTCGCGGTTTCATTTTTTTTTCATTTAACATGTGTTAAAATCTACAAACATATGTTAAAATCTACACAACAAAACAAAACCACATAATTGTACTAGACAGGTGTGTACGGAAGCCCTGAACCGCAAAAAAAAACAAAAAAAAAAAAAACAAAATCTACCATTTCTAGAATACAGGCGAAACATTTCGAGGTGAAAATCGACACATTTCGAGAATACAGTCTGCCGTCGAGGACTTCCGTGTGTGTGCTTGCTGTTGTTCCACATCGCCGCACAGCATCATGACGGTGCGCGCGTTTCACTGTTATCTGGGCTTTCATAAAGGAAACTCTACAGGTGCCAATCTACCAACATGGCATTAGGCTATCATTATAGGACGTTATAAAATACACCGCTTTCATACTGTAAGCCTACACTCAAAGCGCTTCACACTCATATAATCAGGGAATGTCTCCTCCTCCTCCAGTGCCAGTGGTTTTTCTATCTGAGGAAATCACCTGACCGGCCAAATGATTGGATACAGAATGATGCACTTAAAATGTGTCCAGAACGCATTTACGGTGAAGAGGTTACTGTTAATATGACCCAGATTGTGTTGCCTATATGCCAACACGAAAACACTGCCTCTTGGACCGGATTGTGAACCTACTCCGGCGGAGTGTGTGTGCTCGGCTATAGGCAACGCATGTTGGTAGATTAGTGTAGAATTTCCTTTTGTTGAAAGCTCAGATAAAAGTAAAAAGCTACTATTTTGTGTAGATCCATGTCCGAGGCAGGTCGACTTCACAAGCGCATTACATACACACGCACCGTGCCCGCGGAAACATGCGCCAGTGGACGCGCACCGTTATGAATGCGCACATACGGAAGACTGTATTCTCGTAATGTTTCGACTTTAATCTCGAAATTTTTACAGAATTGTTTTTTACGTTGCGGTTCAGGGCTTCCGTAGTAGTGAAATTGATGAGGTAAAAATAAATACTGAACCCCAAGTAGGGTGACCACCATTAATCAAACCAAATGTGGGACGATTACTAAAACATAACCTGAAACTGTTATATACCGGTAATGTAGCCTATATCTAACTTAAAATAACATTTGTATTCTGCCTTTCAGCTGATGAAAATACTTTGTTCTTTAGTCTCTTCATTACACCATTACATCACAATAACATGTCTTTATTTTATATGTAATTTAAATTCAACATCACTGAGCCCAAAGGCAGCAGGCATCATGTAGATAACTATTATAGAGTCCAACAAAATAAATAATGAACAAATAAAATATAAAACAACATGAAATAAGATCATCGACAGTCAGTCTTATATATTAATAAAATATATGAAACTTCATATTTTTAGAAGGGCTGTGAATTAAAACAACCACAACAGGAACAAGTCGATCAATTCTGTTAAATAAAATAATAAAAATGTTAATTTACCGAATTATCCACTTGTTTTCTGACAGTGAACACACGGAACGAATCACCGCTCCACATTTTGATTGACAGCCGTCACAACCTACTAGTGACCGTGTTTACTCCTTTCCTTTCAACCATTGGATGGATTTAAAAACCGGCTGTTGTGTTTGTATAAATACAGGTGAACAACTGCCGCAAAAATAATAAATAAAACGCTTTCTTAAAAAAGCCAAAATAACGCATGCACGTTTTCTTAATGTTCATTAAGGACAAGAAAACTCACCATTTGTCGAATTTGAATGCCAGTTTAGAGCTGTTTGCTGTATGATTTAGTTTAATTCAGATCTTTAGGTCGTTTGCCTGAATAATTTAGTTAACAACAATTTTCCAAGCGGTAACTGCGAACACACTGAGTTTTACAACAACAAAACAACTTACAATCATCAAGAGAGTCCCTGCTGTCATTCCTTCTCGAGTCACTCGTGAACGCGCGCCTGTCATTTCAAACGAAAGGAAGGAGAAGAGGAAGTCATATGAGGACGTACGCGAGAGCCAATGAATGAGCAGCGACATCAGCCAACATCAGCCAATCAGCTGCTGGTGCGGCAATCTTTTAAATGAACGAGTGCAAATGCGGAAGTCCGAGGAAAGGAAGTCGCTGATCTTGCGAAACTCACTGTAAGTTGATATTCATGTTGGCCTGTAACACCACTGAGCAAGACAGAGTTTAAAGGGGAATCACAGAACTGATTAATACAGTATATGAAAGAAACAAAGAGAAGTGTCCAAAAAAGGTGAGCACTATATAGGCCATAAAATAATAACTCTCAGAATAGCATGTTTAAATGATTATTGATCTAGATCTGCAGTAATTAAAAGCTACATTTGAACATTTATTAGGCTTTTAAAAATATAACAACTTATAGGCTAATTTAAAGGTATAGCGGAGGATCTTTCCGAATTTTAGATAAGACCCGCCCTCTCCACTTTTTGAAAAGTTTGATTGATTCACCAGAATGATTGACAATTAGGAGGACCAATAGTATAGGCATTCCACCCGGAAGTAAAAAAAATCCTCCGCTATACCTTTAAGTGAACTAAACCCATTATAATGTCACATTTACCAATAAGTATATTTAAAAAAAAAATAACCCAATAAAATGACCCAACAGACTGCATTTGGGTTAAAAAATAGATGGCCTATTAAAATAAGGTCTAGGCAAAATGCAGCGGCATTCACAAAAAGTTTAAGAGAGGAATGAAACGTTTCTCTAAATGAACTCTCTTTGTAGAGAAATCAGTAAAAATATGATTGCTGGTTTTGGGAATGAGAGTCCGAGGATCAGGACTGTGTTTCTGCCTCGTCTAATATCATATTCTAAACAATCAAATGCTTTCTAATAGTCAAAAGAGGGGCTAAAATATGTAGGCTATCATTATGTCTGCATCAATATGCTAATATAGTACTGATTATTTATATCTTCTTGAAGGAACAGACAGACACACAGTGAGTACAGTATAGGGAAAACAACTTGTTCTTCGTTTTATCACTTTGTCAGCATCAGCCAATCAACACGTGACCTGGAGCGCCCTCCAGTGGTGACAGACTGAATTAACCCCAAAACATCCCAGTTTCTCCCCTCTTAATCACATCTTCTTATATACATTACAAACTTATAGAAACACAGGGAATTCATCTTAAAGTATGGCAATAACGGGATCACTTTCTAATGTAACTGAACACTATTAGTTGGTGTCACTCCAGATCAATGTAAACTCAGTTATGAGGTATACAACACAAATCATGACATTTGTCATTTTGTTTCTTTCTTTTTGAACTACCCAAACCTTAAAGGGTAACTAAACCCCTGGTCAGAACCTGACTCCACCCACTGGCAATATTTGAAAAATGCTGGAAAAGTAGGCAGAGCCCAGTGGAGAGGGGGCGTGCATCTGTGACGTATCTCTCTGCAGGCAAGGGCGTGGTTAGTTGGTACCCTCTGACGTCAGAGGGTACCACAACTTCCAATAGGAAAATTCAACTGCAGTAGCCACTGTTCAACCTGAAGAGGGCAGCACTCAGAGGTTTTACACCATATTTTGTCAAATTAAAACACTTTAAACACAAATGTCAAAAAAACTACTTGAATCAATGAACAGCACTAATAAAGCCCCATTCTTACATATCATTAACTAAAAAAAGTTGGTTTAGGGTTTAGTTACCCTTTAAACGTTTTATAAGTGTAGCCTGTTGTGTGGTCTGTGGACCCGGACAGGAAAACTCCTAACGCTTTGGGAAGGTGTATAAAAGCAACAGAACTTAAATTCCATCCAGTTTATTAGCAACACTGTGCACGAGCGTGAACCCCGTGAATCCCGCGATATCCATCTCTGATCTCACAGGTGTCAGATCCACTGCGAGAAGAGAGAACTGTCCATCTTGCCTGTGCTTTTTTCACTCCTCCTCTCACTGCAGCCGCATACTCTCGCATACATTTCAGGCGAGGCAAGGCGCATCTCAAACAAGCCTATTTATTTTCAGTTTCGATATCACGTCATGCTGCAGCTCGAGAAATGGGCGTGGTTTAAGGCTATATATATGACGCAGAAGGAGAAGCTACACAACCAGTTATTAATGCTTATCTCATTTCTCTCTAATTTTCCTAATTGAGATTCAGACAAACTTGAACATCAGCTCGACTCCTGGTGAGTTTGCATTTCCTGCAACGGGTTTCATGCAGATGTTTTGAATTATTGATAATATAAGTAATGATAAACATTTATTGAGATTATTTCATCTGTATTGTTGTTTTAGTAAGTATTTTCCTGCGCTGTGATCTTTCTGCAGTCTGATACAGTAATGGCGACGGGGTCTGAAACTCATCCTGGTAAGAGAATATCCCACAGGATTTATTCAAGCAAAATAGCGGAGCTCCTAATGAGATATGGGGATATTTTGGGGATATTTAATTTAATTTTATCAATCAATACATTTTTGTATTATTTTAATTTAATACTGAAGCTGCTTTGACACAATCTGTATTGTGAAAAGCACTATACAAATATACTTGACTTGACTTGACATGGTGATTATGATGATGGAGAAATTATGACATCGGCGGGAATGCCTTTTCGTTCGAGCGCAAAACCTTTGAAATATAATACAGAACAAATTCGACAAAATCCCCGCATTGCAGCTTGTTATTAGTCTTTTTCCCGGAGGGGAAACCAATATTAGTTACTAAAATCCATCGTTCATATGCTGGTTCTGCTGAATATTCCAGGGTAAAATGAGCAGTCATGTTTATAGGAAAGACAAGTTCCGATATAAAACCCATAGGATTGACGGTGAGAATATATAAAAATATAATACATTAAATATAAATAATAATAATAATAATAATAATAAAAAAATTAATTTAAAAAAAAAAAAAAAAAAAAACGCGATTAATCTTTTGACAGCCCTAATATATATATATCGCGATTAATCGCATCCAAAATAAAAGTTTGTGTTTACATAATATATGTGTGTGTACTGTGTATAATTATTTTGAATATATCAATACACACACATGCTTGTATATATTTTAGAAAAATGTGTAATTTATATATAAAAAAATATATATTTATATAATATAAATTATATATAAATATATACAGTATATGTATGCAAATATTTCTTAAATATATACATGCATGTGTGTGTATTGATATATACAAAATAATTATACACAGTACACACACATATATTATGTAAACACAAACTTTTATCATGCGATTAATCGCGATTAATCTTTTGACAGCCCTAATATATATATATATATATATATATATATATATATATATATATATATATATATATATATATATTTTAAAGGTTTAATGATAAGTGTTAAACTTATAGGGCTTGTGCTTACGTGCTTGTCTCTCTCCCTGCGCTCAAGCCGAGATGGTCCTCACTGCAGAACGCGAAATCCAGATCCAACTCCTCCCACCTTACATATACCTAAACCTACCCATCTCCACCCCGATCCCTAAACCCACCCCTTAACCTACCCATCTCTACCCCTTAGATCTGGATCCAACACCGCCCCCTGGATCGCGTGTACTGCAGTGAGGTCCAACTACGCCTCCTGGATCTCGTGTACTGCAGTGAGGTCCAACTACACCTCCTGGATTGCGTGTACTGCAGTGAGGTCCAACCCCGCCCCCTGGATCTCCTGTACTGCAGTGAGGTCCAACCCCGCCCCCTGGATCGCGTGTAGTGCAGTGAGGTCCAACCCATCCCATACTATATGCTCACCTCATATGAAACCCTTTCACTGCAGTGTTTTGGAGAGATACAGTATTTTGTCACTACTTATGGGCCAAAAGAGAAATAAGAAAATGAATTAAGACAGTTATATACCGTTATCAACACGCTGAAATAGATTCAGCTCTGCATCGTCTCAGATGGTTTTACTTTCACTTTCTGTATTGAATAATTGACTGGGGTTTGAGACTTCTTCACCAGCATAACTCTAGAGCTAAGTTTGCACATTGCTTGTGTGATATACACTGGCTCGCCTTCATGGTTTAAAATGTAATTATTTCCAATATTGTGCGCAAGTGTTTGCCGTACATCTACTCATCAGAAATATATATATATATGTATTATTTTTTTTAAACAAAACAACAACAAAAGAAGAGGAAAATAACTATGTACATGTAGGGAGTAGTCTTTCTGGCATTCTAAATATTAGCTAGAAAATAAATCAGGTCTTTGAGATGTTGCATATTTGGTCCATTTTTCCAGCACAAAGCAAATTGTTCCAGTTTATGATTTAAAAATGCTGTTATCTTCTCCAATTTGTAACTGTCCATTGTAATTTCCATCCATGCGTTTAGGGTAGGGCTCTCGTGTGACAACCATTTTTGGTTAAGCTCTTTTTTACAGCCACCAGCAATATTTTTTTATTAAATATTTATCTCTCTTTAACCATTCTTGAGGTATATATCCAAAATATAAGGTTTTACTAAAAACATCTTGTAAAGCATTATGTATTCCTCTCCAATAATCCTTAATAACAGAGCTGTAAAAAATGAATCATGAGTCTTGTAATTTTCATAAAAAAAATGAGGTGATCATTAAAAATAGTATGTATATTTTATTAAGAAAATTGTGGTTCAGTGTTTTGTTTATTTATTTATTTAATTTTATTTAATAGGGACATGTGTGAACAATAAACCTGTACCACACTACAACATTTATAGCCAAGGCTAATTTGCAATGTCCGTCCCTAGAAAAAATTTTTGAAAATATTGAGAACATTTCACTAATAACACCAAGAGATGCACTTTCCTATTTTTTTTAAGGAAACATACACAATTTTAAGGCTTGAATTGAGGAACTGATAAACCTCATAAAATTAAGGAAAAGGGGCTACGTATTTATTTTAAGAGAATTAGCTCATTTATGCGGTTTTATTTAGAGACACCATTGTTTGTTCCCAGCATGCTTTGCACATGGCTGGAAATGGAGAGTAAATCTTGAAATGAAGTGTTATTTCATGTGTTTTTGAGTAAAGGGAAGCATCTGTTAATGTTTAATGTTCAGGTATGTTTGACATTTGAAAGAGTTTCTATTATGTTAAAGTTTTGATCGTTAGCATTGTGCAGAAGAGTATGGCTTATGGTTAGGCTGTGAATAACTGCATTTTTTAAATATTCTGAAGCATATTGTTTCATACATGTAGTAATAACTCTGCTAATGCTAAGTTTGATTCTGTGCTGTCCTAGCAGCATACAGTCTTTCTTTATAAAACAATATATCTTAAAGTTAAATATAAACAGGTCATATCTATTCACTTGACTTAAAGGTAGGGTAGGTAATCCTTTTTCTAAAAAAAAAAACATTCCAAATTTGTTTAAACTGTCTTTATATACCAATACATAATTAAAATGTAAGTACTCTGAAAAAGAAAATATAAAAATCGAGTGACTGTAGACCTTTTAATCTGCAATAAACACAGCTCATTATTTCCATTCACTCCCACCCCCTCCCTTCTGAGCTCCTTCCAAAGCCACGCCCCCAAAACACATGAACGCGCGACGCCAAACGCTCAGCTGGAACAAGACGCATTTATTACCTGAGACGAGTGGAGAGGAAGGAGCGCAGTACATACAGTGACATCATGTCAGAATCACATGTAATAAAATACCTAACTTTATCACTATGAATATAAACAAATAAGATTTCTTTTAGTACTCACTATCAAGCTAGCATATCGATAATGGTAAAGTTTCATTCGGTAACGAGCTATATTTATAAGGCAAAACTAAAAACAGGTTGCATTGATACACGTTTTTCCATTACCATCAGTTACACTGTGATGAAGATGAATTTCGTGTAAGATTCATAACATATACGGTGTTTTGCATGTAAGAGTTTCCATGATGAAAACATTGTTGACTCTAATGAAGACTAACGTACACTCCGAGTCCGGAGACAAGTACCGCATCGTCGGTTCGAGGACAGGTCCGGGGTTGAGGGCGAAGCAGAGGAGGTCGTTCAAGAGTGCGGGCAGGGTCCGAGGAAGTAGTTTTTGCCTTGTTTGCCTTCGCTGACTGCATATGCAGGTGCTTTGAGCTGAATATTTCCGGGAACGGTGACATGTGATGAGTGCACGCCGGGCAGCGCGCGCAGTGGGGCTCGGGGCGGGCACGAGACATGAAGGCATCTGATTGGTTCTTTACATTCGCACCGAATGGCAGTGATTGGTCAGAGTTTTTACTGTCCTGCAGCTGCTACAGAGGTCTGATTTTTTTCATTCCTTTTTCTGAACACATAATGTATTGACTACTATCAGGATGGAAGGACCATTTCACCCAGTATAAAAAAAAGTGTTTCTGAACAGGATTACCTACCCTACCTTTAACACTAGAGGTGGGCGATACTGCAAATTTCGGTATCGATCCGATACCAAGTAAATACAGGGCCAGTATCGCCGATATCGATACCGATACCAATACTTTTTCATTTTAAAAGCATGCACTTGAACTTGTATGCACTTTCCTGTGCTAGAGCAGTGTGTCATGATTTATGAGGTGAATGCATCATTAATATGCTAAATCTGAACGTTTTCATGACTACTAAATATTTTGTGATTTGTGCTCTCAACTCGCCTGTAATTATTATTAGTCAGTGACTTTTACAAAACTACCCTAATTATAGTAAAAGTGCTATTGTACACTAGCCTACTGTTCAAAAGTTTGGGGTCTGTAAGATTTTTAATTCTCTTCTGCATTTATTTGATAAAAAATACAGTAAAAACTGTAATATTACAATTTAACATAGGCTATCTGTTTCAGAATCAGAATCAGAATCAAAGAGCTTTATTGCCAAGTGTGCTTGCACCCACAAGGAATTTTTCTTGGTACTGAAGCTTCCAGTGCACATATACAAATACAAATACAACAAGAAACATAGTAATACAAGTTCTAAGAATAAAATATATTTAAAAAAATAAAAATAGTATAAAAGTAAAAAAGTAGGGTCACAGTTGGGTTTAGTCCAAATAAACATTTACAGATTATGAACATATTTACAGTATTTTGAGTAGTATGAATAATATAAATATAAATATAAATATAAATATCACCTGAGTTAGAGAATATTACACTAGACAGTGGGAGTCTAGTGCATGTTACAGATTATGAACATATTTACAGTATTTTGAGTAGTATGAATAATATAAATATAAATATCACCTGAGTTAGAGAATATTGCACTAGACAGTGGGAGTATTGCACTTACAGGCATATGCATTGGGGGGCATGTTAAGTGTTCAGAAGGGAAATGGCCTGTGGAAAGAAACTGTTCCTGTGCCTGGATGTTCTTGTGGCCAGTGATCTGTGTCGCCGTCCTGACGGTAACAGTTCAAACAGGGGGTGTCCAGGGTGAGTGGAGTCTGTGATGATTTTACCTGCTCTCTTCCTCACTCTGGAAGAGTACAGGTCCTGGAGGGTTGGCAGGGGGGCACCAATAATCCTCTCTGCTGTCCGGACTGTCCGTTGTAGTCTCCTGATGTCCGATTTGGTAGCTGAACCAAACCAGACAGTGATGGAAGTGCTTAAAACAGACTCAATGACGGCTGAGTAGAACTGGATCAGCAGCTCCTGTGGCAGATTGAACTTCTTCAGCTGGCGAAGGAAGTACAGTCTCTGCTGGGCCTTTTTCACAATGGAGTCAATGTGATTTGCCCACTTCAGGTCCTGAGAGATGGTAGAGCCCAGGAACCTGAATGACTCCACTGCTTCCACAGTGCTGTTCATGATGGTGAGAGGGGGGAGTGCTGGGGATTTTCTCCTGAAGTCCACAATCATCTCCACTTATGATAACATGACACGTGAATACTACAGCGCCAGTACCTGGTTGACCTCTCAAGTGGCAGTATCGCATCCGCGGACACCTGTCAAATAAGAAGACGACGCAGCGCTCGTCCGCGAAACACTCTGTCCACACCCGAAAAAAGTAAGCTCACCAGTAATAAGAACAGAGTTCTTCGGCTTCAAAGAAAACGGCACCTTAAAGGTGGTCGCACACAGCGCAGCGCCACGTCTTTAAAATTCGAACACATTCTGTTTGATTGTACACACACCGGCGTCCGCGGCGTCCGCGGCGCCCAGCAACGGCTCAGGACCTTGTTCAAAATCCTGCCGCGACACAGAGCGCCATTTACATAGTTTTATATTAAATTGACATTATATTTGTCTCAAATCATCCTAAATGATTCCACCCTGTGCTGCAATATACATTTAATTTTACATTTATTTACAGAAATCAGCTGCTTGAATGAAAATTGCTGATGTTATCGGATTTTCAGGTGATATTCTCAATTCATTCAGTTAACGGACGCTCTGAGGTAACGTGTTCAGATGACAGACTCAGCAGCTATTGTATTTAATTGTACAGTATAATCATAACATGGTACAGACATTATCTCAATTCCATGTCCTTAAACATAATGATATTGCTGGCCATAAACTGAGAAAGTGCGCGTCCGGTGTGCAATACCTCGAGTTGTCCTAGACGCGACGCAGCTATTATTTTACTAGTCATGGAATGGGAAACGTGACATTAACTGTTAACAGGGGGTTTCTGTGTTCATATATTTAATAAAGGGTGATTATTAAAATTAAGAACCCCGTTTTCTTTACTCATCTTATTTTTGTATATGTATTTGCACTTGATTTTTTTTTGTTCAAATCTGCTATCTGCATGACTTTATTTGGCAATAGGTTTAAGAGCTTTTCAGTTCTTCAGGAATCCTTCAGACAGTGTTTGGCTTCAGTTTGAAACCAGATAAACTTCACATGCTTGTCTTCCTTCACAAAAATTTGCCATAGATTGAGTAGCCTACGCAAGAAGTAAAAATGCATGTGCCTTGTGTTTATCAGTATCCTTATGTTTGTTGGGTAAAAAAGAAAAACTATATAAACAAAGTAAAAATTTATTTGACTGATAACTAAATTCAACAGGCTGTCCCCATTGATAGGCTGCTCATAAGGTCCTTCCGATCAGCGCTGCGTCTTCTGAGGAAGTTACTTGACAATAATATTAGCTTCAGGATATCGGGTGACAGACCAGATGAGTCTCGGGGGACAATGTCACAGTAAATCTAGTCTGCGTTCCAGAGTACATCCAGAGTTTTATACTAAATTCATTTAAAAGCATAACCTTAAAAGTTTAAATATGATCTTTTAAAATGAAAGATTGTTTAAATTAAATCTTTAAAGTTTGAATACATACACATATTCTATTTATCTTTTAGCAGATTACTGTAATGATTTTGTTTAACGGTGACCTAAAGTATAATTGTTATTAAACAATGTCTGTTCAAAAACTTGAGATTGTTGAAAAACTGTACTCAGTCATCTTAAATCTCATTTATATGAAAAAATTCAATCAGCATTTTTTGTCCATGCGGGGTTCAATTTTTATGGTGGGTGGTTTCCATAGCCATAATGATTTTTGTACCATAACTGCATATTCTATCATGTACACCTACACCATGTACACGACCATCACAGAAAACTACATTTGTACATTTTCAAAAATTAAATAAATAAATAAATAAATAATTTAATATCATTTCTAAGCTGTTTTGCACGTGCGCACACACACGGTTCTAAAAAATGAACTAATCTCTATTTTAAATAAAATTATTATTAATAAAATATATAACCAATGAATAATAACATATGTTACTAAAATGTAAACAAAGTTTTAGCTAAATAAATACATAAATAAAAACACCTTACATTTCCAGAGAGGTGAAGTAGTTCTTTATGCAACAATAAAAAACAATCCAAAAAGCAAATAGTTTAGGTTGTCATAAACAAAACAGGCCCAGACCCTTCAGGGATAAACTACAGTGTGAACTGAAGCTTCAGACCCTAAACTCATTTAAAAGCATAACTTTAAAAGTTTAAATTAGATATTTTAAAATTAAAAGACTGTTTAAATCAAATCTTTAAAGTTTTATTAAAATCATATCTTCTATTTATCTTCTTAGAAGACTTATAAATGATTTTGCTTAAATTTAACCTAAGGTATTATTTTTACTAAACAGCGTCTGTTCAAAAACTTTAGATTGTTGAAAAACTGTACTTAGGCGTCTTAGATTTTATTTATACAAAAATATTTCAAACAGTATTTTTGTCCATACAACATGTTGTCAAAGTTTGTCACAATGTTTTGTTGTTGTGTTGTTTTTAAGAAATCCGAGGACTCTACATTGCTGACTAAGTTGTACCTCTGCAAGTTGTACCTAAGATGTCTGCTATAAGCTTCTTATTTATTAAATACGGGCAATTGATTGATAAAACATTGATCAAAATTAAGATACAATTTATACAAAACGAAAATCTTTTAAAAAGAGGTTTCTATAAAACAAAACTTATTGAAGACGTCAAAATCATGTTTTACCAAAAACAGCGCCGTTGCTAGGAGGGCGCCAGCGCCTCTGCCTCTCAGCGCCTCTGCCTCGCGAGTGGATGATAGCCCTGAAGACGCCTAGCAATGGTATACCTTTAGTGGTAGTACCTTTAGTTAAGTTATACCTTAAGAGTCTTCGTAGCGCGCTAAGAGACAATGTTATCGGAAAATGCAGCCCAGGTATAATGCGTATGATGCGTAACGGAGATTCCAAAGCGCTCTTCATTGGTCAGAACCATGAAGAGCGATCGCGGATAGGTCTGCCCTATGCACCGAAACTTTTAACAATGCAACAACATTTTTAAAGAGCATGAAGCTATTAAAATCTATATTATGTATATGCACAGATAATATAACAGTAGGCTATATTAGTCAATATTTTTTTATTAGGTTAAACAGTGATTGGATAACTTTTTTATTTTTATTTAACGTTTTTAATTTAAGGCCCACACACAATTGGTCTGGCCCATCCAAAACTGGAATCCTGGCGCCGTGCCTGGTTGGTTGTGTCAGTTTTGTGGCTATCAAATGTGTTAATAGCATCGCAAGAAGTACACATGACAAAGCCAGCACTTTGGTCATCATCTTTCATTATTTCGGCAAATGTCTCCCACACTTTGCTCTTTCTATTTGTGTATTTGCGGAGCTTCCACTCCCCAGTCTTCACATTTTCTCTTGCCGCCTCCATCTCTACCTGCAGACTGAGCTTGTGCGTCATCTTCGCGCCAGTTATTCAGCAAATAAAGTGTAGGCCTATGTATTTCATAGAAAATTATGTCTAGTACTATATAAATTACAACGGTTTAATTGGCATCTTTATTACCCGACCGACCGCGACCCGAATATCATTAAAAATATTTTTGGATGACTCGTAACTGCGGGTAACCGCGGGTAACCGCGGGTGACCGCAGGCACCCGCTCATTTTGGATCAACCCGCGCATCACTGTCTCCTACTTAGTATGTGTGTAAATAGTTGTGCTTAAATCTTTGGGTGTATATTTACACGGCAGCATATTTTGCCACACCGCAGTGATGCAAAGTTCCACACTCTTGTAAAGCCTATGGACTAACTTTAAAACATAATCTTTACACAGGAATCACACATGTCCTTACAATCCATGTAAGATTCAAAAGACCAAATCACTAAGAAAAGAGGGTTGAAAAGCGCTGTTTATAATAAATACACAAAAGTTCACAAGTGATGGTTTTATTACTCCACTAGATTTAGTCATCTTGTTCAGATAGCAGATGACACTGTTTCACATTTTGTATGTAAGACTGTATGTGTTTTAGGTGAAGACATTTCTTTGAGAGCCGTCAACATTCAGTGTTTATAGAAATAAATGACAATTAAGAATTTAAGTGATAGTCTTTCTGTTTGACTAAATTGATACTTCATTTAGTGCAACTTTCCCTCTATCTACGAATCACACAAAGTGCATGCTGTTTTACACTTAAACTATTGCACTGAGAGAGGCATATTCATCAAAGCTTGAAGCTGTTAAACAAAAGTTCCACACTTTGGTAAAACCTGCAGATAAAAATGCCCAAAAGTAAATTCTAGAGGTCAACTTGCAAAAAAGTAATTACAGCATGAGCCATTTAAAACAAATACAGAAAAGCCACTATAGTGATCAGTTTTAGCTTTTGAATGTCTGTAATTGACATTTTACATACTAGTCCATTACGCTGTTTACATATTGTTTTTGTACAGTTTGCAAAAAGTATATAGTCTCAGAGTGTGGTCAAACATGTTCATATAGAAATGTATGAAAAACATGAACAAATATTGCATAAAGAGAATTAAATGATGGTCCTTCTAGTATGAGAGTGTTTAAGACTAAAGAAATCATATTTATTTTAGAACATCTTTCTGCTATGTCTACGAAACATCGACATCAAAGATGAGTATTGCTGTTACCTATAAAACTATTACACTTCAAACTCTTCTAACTATTACACTTACAGATGTGCATTTCGCAGCACAGTCATAGATACAGTTATTTTGTGTATGTCGCTAAACAACAGTTAAGCTAATTAATTTGAGATGATACGTGGTATTTTTACGTAAAAGGAGGGTTGATTCATTTTTTTTTATTCCATCTGCTAAAATGTATATTTTATATTTTAACCCTTTATGCGGATATAGAATGCCGCACAAGGTTCTCTGACATATCTTATCGTGTAAAACATCTATGTAGATCTAGCTATGTTTTTAAAAATACCACGAAACAAAGACAAGGACGCATCTTTCTATAAGCGACCCTCAAAATGCATACAACAAAACACATGTATGTGTAAAATGATTTATCAGAAAATTACTTTTGTTTGAAGAAAAACTTAAATCAGCTGGTGCTTGATAACTATTGAAGTTATTAAACACCCCTGAATTCGGTAATGATGCGTTTAATGTGATATTGATATCACGTTTTAATTTGAATGCGCTAAAGGTCTATTCTGCCCTTTATCTCAAACGCCTTGCTTGAGTATGCAGTCAGATAACGCCTCCCAAAGACTACAGACACATGGATTGTTTCCAAGGTTTACTGCTGTCCAAGGAATAACGTAAAACTGTAAAAAAAAATACAAAATACAGAATCCTAAATGTACAGAGTCGATTACATGTTTGCATAAGCACAACAAAGGATTTTACATTGCATATAGTTAGCATCAACTATAACAGAAACAGATTGTGCATTCACGAAACAAAGAAAACTAAATTTACATCTGGGATATAAGATATGACAATTAAATACGCATAGGAATTATAATGTAGCAACATCTACATACCGAAAGTGCCTTCAAAACAACTTAAATAAAGGAGCAATAGTAGCCATGACCGCATGCTCTTCTTTGCTGCTGGGCTCACATTTGTGATGTCATCATATAAAGACTTTAACAATATTATATGCAATACCCAACTTTGAACAGAAGGGGTCACTTTACTACAACTTTTATATCAAATAAATGCAGAATGTTCATATAGAACAGCACACTCCCCGTCTGGTATTCAGGAAATACCAAACCTTCTTACTTGAGTGTAAACCTGAACGGTCTATTCCGAATCTTCATGGAGGAGGAGTACTATCTCATTAATAGGTCTCAGAAACAGTTTGGGTCCGTCTTTCCCAATGATTTTTACTTGTACTTTTCGAACTCGCCCATCTTGACTGGGGTAAGTTTCCGTTATGATGCCCAGGGGCCAATCGTTCCGTTTTGACTGAGAGTCCTTGAGCAGAACTATGCATCCTTTGGAAACGTTGGGCTGTTGGTGTTGCCATTTTCGTCGATGCTGTAGGGTTGAAAGGTACTGTTTACGCCATCTGTCCCAGAAAGTGTTTGCGAGGCTTTGCAGAGTACGCCACTGTTGTTTGTACAGATCAGGCTTTCCAAAGTCCCCAGGTGGAACTGAGCTAGTACCAGTCTTTTGGGTAAGTAATGTGGCAGGTGTTAGAATGAAAGGATCTGTTGGATCGGTAGACACAGGTATCAGTGGTCTGTTGTTTATAATGGCAGTAACTTCAGCCATGAAGGTGGAGAGTACCTCGTGCGTGAGTTTAGAGGATGCCATCTGAAGAAGCATGGAGTCCAAAATCCTACGAGCAATGCCAATCATCCTTTCCCATGCACCCCCCATGTGCGATGAATGCGGAGGGTTGAAAGTCCATATGCAGCCGTGATCTGACAGGAATTGTTTCACCGCCTTTTCATCAACATTGGAAGGAATTTGCAGGTCTTTACACGCTCCAATGAAATTGGTCCCTCTATCAGAGCGAATCCGTTTCACTGGACCCCGGATTGCCAGAAACCTCCTTAAAGCATTAATGAAACTGGAGGTATCTAGGGACTCGATCACTTCTATATGAATGGCTCTGACACTTAAACATGTGAATAGCACCGCCCATCTTTTGCTTTCTGCATAGCCGCCTCTTGTCCTACGAGCAGATACTGACCAGGGGCCAAACACATCTAGTCCCACATGTGTGAAGGGAGGCTCTATGCTGAGCCTGTCAGCGGGCAGATCTGCCATCTTTTGAGTCTCGCAGCCCCTCCTGAGTCTGCGGCATACAACACAGGAATGGATGAGACTGTTCACATGTCTTTTGCCTCCTATTATCCAGTAGCCGGCAGATCTTATCGCTCCCTCTGTGAAATGACGACCCTGATGATGTGTTTGCTCATGAAAGTGTCGTGTTAGAAGTAATGCTACATGGTTCCTACCAGGTATGAGGAGGGGTCTTTTTTCTTCAAAACCAAGATCTGCTTTGACCAGACGACCTCCGACCCTCAACAGTCCGCTTTGATCAATGAAGGGATCTAGTTTTCGGAGTGTGCTAGTTTTGTGAAGTGGTTTGTTCTGTTTGAGGCACTGCAACTCGTCAGCAAAGGTTTCCTGTTGTACTGCTCGTATGACAACAACTGTGCTCTGAAGTATTGTGTCAGCACTAAGAGGAAGTTTGCAACAGTGCCATCCTTTGCATGCCTGAGGGGTGTCATTTTGACCCTGCTTATAAGAGCGTGCGATATGAATCAGCTTTCCAACAGCTCGGATCAGACGGCTCCAGTCCGAAAAGCGTTCAAAGCGATTTGAGACAGTGGTATGCAACACTGTTACTTGTGGACGAACTTCTGAATCTCGATCAGGATCAACAAGTGCGAAGGGTTCTCTAGGGAAAGTCTCTGTTTTTGGATGATGCAAGAATGCTGGTCCACTGAACCAGATAGTGTCCTGCAATTTGGTTGGAGCAATTGGTCGTGTTGCGACATCAGCTGGATTATGCTCTGAGCTCACATAATGCCATTGTTCTGGGTTAGTGCTTGTTCGGATTCTCTGTACACGATTGCTTACATAGACATGAAATCTACGTTTCTCGTTGTAGATATAGCCAAGGACCACTCTACTATCTGTGTAGAAGGTGATCTCATCAAATTTGATAGCAATCTCTGCAATGATAGTTTCCATCATGTTCACTGCCAAGACAGCCGCACAGAGTTCCAGACGAGGTATAGTGTGCTCTGGTTGTGGCGCTAGCCTTGCTTTGCCTGTGATGAACCCCATATGACAGATACCATCTGAATCAACTGTTTTGAGGTAAGCAACTGCTGCTATTACTTTCTCAGAAGCATCTGAAAAAACACAGAGCTCCTTGAACTTGGCACCTGACAACGATGTGGGCCCATAGCTTCTTGGGACTTGTACATGTTGCAGTTCTTGCAGAGAATCTCTCCACTCCTCCCACACCTTTTGTTTGTTCACAGGTAAGCATGCGTCCCAGTCAGCAGCATTTTCAGTTAGCTCCCTCAGTAGTACTTTGCCCTGAACTGTGACGGGGGCCACAAATCCTAGTGGGTCATACAAACTGTTTATAACTGACAGCAGTCCACGCCTAGTGTAAGGCCTTCTATCCTTTTGGACGTGGAAGTTGAAGCA
This sequence comes from Leuciscus leuciscus, assembly GCF_965113295.1. Taxonomy (NCBI): domain Eukaryota; kingdom Metazoa; phylum Chordata; class Actinopteri; order Cypriniformes; family Leuciscidae; genus Leuciscus; species Leuciscus leuciscus. Next base: position 7,380,575 of record NC_138725.1, read on the forward strand.
GTCTGTGTCCAGATTCCAAAGCAAGCCAAGACTGCGTTGCATAGGAAGTGAGCTAACACCTAAATCCAGTTCTTTCATTGAATTGGCGTAATCCTCAGATGGGAATGCTCCCATAACTTCCTTGCTGTTTGAAGCCAGTTTATGCAACTTCAAGTTAGATCCAGCCAGCATGTCTTGTGTCCTTTTTAACAGGTCGATTGCCATCTCTGCGGAAGGTAAGGACTTCAATCCGTCATCCATATAAAAGTCTTGCTCCACGAACTGTAGGGCGTCTTGACCGAATTCCTCTTGTCCTTCTTGAGCTGCACGACGAAGACAGTAAATGGCCACTGCCGGAGAGGGACTGTTCCCAAATACGTGTACCTTCATACGGTATTCCGTGACCTCGTTCTCTGGGTTATTTTCATGAAACCAGAGGAACCTGAGGTGGTTCCTGTCTGCAGATCGCACTTTAAAGCAGTGGAACATTTGCTGTATATCTACCATGAAGGCGACAGGCTCTTTGCGAAACCGCATGAGGACACCGAGGAGACTGTTGTTGAGGTCAGGACCCGTCAAGAGAACCTTGTTCAGTGATGCCCCTTTGCATTGAGCGCTCGAGTCAAAGACCACTCGGATCTGGGATGGCTTTTTTGGATGGTACACAGCAAAAGAAGGTAGATACCAACACTGTTCATTGGGACCAACTGAAGGAGCTATTTCTGCATGATCATTTTGGAATAGCCTCTCCATAAAGGCTACAAAGTCTTTTTTCATCTCAGGCTTCTTCCTGAAAGATCGTAGAAGTGAATTGAAGCGTTCCACAGCTTGTGGACGATTGTTTGGAAGATATTGCCTTGGCTGCTTAAATGGGAGTGGGGCAACCCATGAATTTTCCTCGTCTTTATAGACTTCTCTGTCCATGATCTGCAGAAAGAGTCTGTCCTCGATAGACTGAGCTGTTCTCTCGTCATCTTTTGTTCTCTGAAATACATCCCATTCTGCTAGTCTTTGAGTCCGCTCCTTGATAAGGGACTTGGTGAGTGACTCACTTTGGGATCTATCCTTTACAGTGTAGTTGTTAGGACATGGGTGAAAGTATGTAGACTGACCGTTTTCCATAATGTTGGTGTGGTAAGTTTGGATGAAAGTCGGTTTATGAACTTTCCCGAGGCACATGTCTCCAATGATTACCCACCCGAAGTCCAACTTTTGCGCAAAGGGAGCATTTGGTGGCCCATTTACTTGCTTATGGGCTTTGTGGACTCTGATCATATCTCTGCCTAACAGGAGAAGAATGGGAACATGATGATCGGGCTCTGGGATGTATTTTGCAAGATGTTTTAGGTGCCTGTGGTTACTAACTACTCCTGGAGTGGGGATTTCAGAGCGATTGTCTGGAATTTCGTTACACTCAAGTAGCACTGGTAAGGGTAAGACTAAGCTTCCATCAAAGGATTCCACTTGAAAGCCTCGTGCTAGCCTGCCTTCTGTTTCGACTGTGCCTGCGCATGTTTTGAGAGTGTAGGCTACGTTACACTCTGTAATGTCAAACAGATCGAAGAATTCTGATCTTGCGAGCGATCTGTTGCTTTGATCATCTAGTATCACATACGTTTTGACTGCCTTTTCTGGGTGGCCTTCAGGAAATACTTTTACGAGACATACCTTGGAGCATGAGCGTGGAAGTTGACCGTCTCCACACACCTCTGTACAAGCTGAGGAAACCTCAGATTCCACAGGTACGTCCTCACTCACTTTGCGATCCTCTGATGTCGGGAATTGTGGTTCTTTTGTCCATGGTGCTGGGCCTGGATGGAGCGCAGCCATGTGGGTAACGCTGCCACATTCTGAACACTTAACATCCTGATCACAGTTCTTTGCCATGTGGAATATGGAGCTGCAACATTTAAAGCATATGCCTTGTTGTTTGAGCAATGACTTTCTCTCTTCCATAGGTTTCATCCTGAATCCTCTACATCTGAACAGAGGGTGAGGCTTATTGTGTAGAAAGCACTGTTTTGCTGGATTTACCTTATTTTTTTGTTCGCTGGCAGCTGATGAATTCTCAGAGGAGACCTGTGTCTTGTGTGTGATGACAGCTCTGGGAAAAACAGATTTGTTTAACTGTTTGTTTGGTTTGCGAGTTTCTTCCTGTACAGCTGTGAGAAAGAAACTTGGATCGTTGCGCATTTTAGCTTGCTGACACACAAAGTCTACTAAAAACTTGAAGGGTGGAAAGGAAACTCTGCAGTCCTCTTTGTACTTAGATCCCACCGTGAGCCACTTCTCTTGTAAGCTGAATGGCAATTTCTGAATTATCGGATTTACTCCCCGTGGTGTGTCTAGATAGGAAAGACCCATTAGATTGCCATCCTGCTTAGCTGCTTGGATCTCCATGAGCAAATCTCCCAGCTCGCGCAGTCTGTGACTGTCTCTGTTTGCTATTTTTGGGAAGCTCTCCAGTTTAGCGAATAGAGCACTTTCTACCATTTCCGGCGAGCCATATGTTTCATAAAGTCTGTCCCAAATCAGCCTGAGCCCTTGTAGCGGATGGTTAATGTGCACAGCTCTGATCCGTTTTGCATGCTCAGCTGACTCACACCCCAGCCATTTCACTAGCAAGTCCATCTCCTCGCTAGGTGAGAGGTTAAGGTCTTTAGTGGCATTTATGAAGGATGCCCTCCATGCTCTGAAAGTCTCTGGATGATCGTTAAACTGTGTAAGGCCGGTTGACACTAATTCACGTCTTGCGATAAACTTGACGACATCAGACATTTGATTATTTGCATACAGATTACCTTGATACTGTCCAGCTTGTAAAGGTGTAGCTGACTGAGTCTGATAATAGTCAAGCGGCACCCTTCTGTCTCCGCTCCTTTCCTCACTGCCTGGAAATGGTGCAGATCGTGGGTGGTACCCATCTCGAGGTGACTTGAAGTGTGACTCATGCTGAGCCGGGCATGGCAACTGTACATCCTTGGACTGCGAAATGGTAGGGTACTGCACACACTCTGCATTGACAGGCTGAGATTTGGGTGGTATAGCATAAAAAACACGCTGACCGTCCTGCTGCATGTAGGATTCAGTAGTCTGTGGTTGTTGCACTTCTGAAACGGTTATGCCTCCGTTATCATAAAACGGCCCATCCAGCACTGGCATTTGTGAATCTACAGCACTATCCGCTTGTTCCGATAAGTAAGCCTGTGTGCGTTCTATTGTATCCTCTATAGGTAGGTCTATTACGCTCGAATTTCCCCTACTTTCTTGCTCTGCAGCTGTTTCTAAAGCCTCTGCCTTCGCTTGTATGGCTGCAGCTTTTTTTTGCAGCCTTAAAGTCTCTAGTGATGCCTCAAGCTGTGCTTGTTGTATTTTAAGTTCACTTTCTTTCTTAGCAAACGCTATTTCCGCTTTAGCCGCTTCAGCCTCTGCTCTAGCCATTGCGGCAGCTGTGGTTACGGCCGATGAGCCTCGTGAGCGCCGTGATGAACATGATGCATTAGATGCTTGCCTCCTTGATCCAGACTTGGAGCTTGATTTAGACATCGTAGGAGGAAGATCACCTTATGGGCTAGCTTGCTCCCCGCCGTGGAGTTAGAAACTAGAAGTTGGTCACTGAAGATTTTCGTTTTACTGTTCTGCCCTTTATCTCAAACGCCTTGCTTGAGTATGCAGTCAGATAACGCCTCCCAAAGACTACAGACACATGGATTGTTTCCAAGGTTTACTGCTGTCCAAGGAATAACGTAAAACTGTAAAAAAAAATACAAAATACAGAATCCTAAATGTACAGAGTCGATTACATGTTTGCATAAGCACAACAAAGGATTTTACATTGCATATAGTTAGCATCAACTATAACAGAAACAGATTGTGCATTCACGAAACAAAGAAAACTAAATTTACATCTGGGATATAAGATATGACAATTAAATACGCATAGGAATTATAATGTAGCAACATCTACATACCGAAAGTGCCTTCAAAACAACTTAAATAAAGGAGCAATAGTAGCCATGACCGCATGCTCTTCTTTGCTGCTGGGCTCACATTTGTGATGTCATCATATAAAGACTTTAACAATATTATATGCAATACCCAACTTTGAACAGAAGGGGTCACTTTACTACAACTTTTATATCAAATAAATGCAGAATGTTCATATAGAACAGCACAAGGTCTATGAACTTTAACCCTCTGGGGACCAAGCTGTTTTTGGGGCCCTTGAGATGTTCTGACATGCTCTGACATTTGTGCTTTTTTCAGTTATTTATAAACATGTTAATGGCAAAGGTGTAAATTCACTCTATATAGCACAAACAGGCCTACCATAATATGCGAGCAACATGTATGTAGATGTTTGTATTTTTAAGAGAATAATGTTTATGCGTGGTTATTTAAAAAAATAAAAATGAAAGTTGCTGAAATAAGACCACAAAACTCATACAAAATATGTGCCCACAAGACTTTTGACTAATGGATGTTTTCTCTTGGAGTTCTAGCTTCAAAATTATGTGAAAATAGTCTTGCTTTATCGTTCACAAAAAAAAAATACATTGATTTAAATGGTGTAAAACAGGTTTTGCTTGGAAAGCCAATATGCGAGGGGGAGGAGTAGTTTACACCTTAGATTACCCAGTCCCACCCACTCTGCATAATGACTCTGCATAATTAGCCATTCATTCAGGTGTGACACTGACTGAGCCACAATGCAAGGACAAAATAGCCTATATATTTAGAAGAAGACTTATATTGACCATTTAAGATTTTGCTTACATCTATCTTGTAAATATGTTTTGCTATTTTATTAAAAAGGTTACAATTACAACAATAATTACAATTTCAGCAATATTTCTGCAAAAAAAGTACTCTTTCTTTGTAAAAAAAAAAAAAAAAGATTATAGGCCTACATTTTATCATATGTATTCATTAGTTTGAATATAGCCAACATTGGAACATCTTAGTCTATGACTTTATTTTTGACAAAATAGTATTTTATATATATGAGCAGAAAAGCTTATTTGATGTGACAGTATATTCTACTGTAAAAACTGTACCCAAATCTAGTCAACAAAATGTTGTCTTTCATACTTCGCCTGACTGTAACGCAGTAACTGTAACTGTAAAAGCAGTTTATTCTTTCACACACAGACGCGCGATTCATATTTAGGCTAAACAGTCTTTACAAATATGTACCCTTCATTCATCTCACAGAAACGCTATTCATATTATAGAAACGCGATTCATCTTTTTGTTTACATAAGCCTACAACGTTATTCCATAACGTTATTCCACATTAACACTTGAGAAAGGATAACTTAGCCTACCTCACTCCTCAGCGGGATCTGCTCCTCATATCAGCACGGAAAATTTTCTCCATAAGGTAGGCTATATTATGCCTCTTTGTTTACAGCTGATGTGGGGGCGTTTCACAGACTGAAATGGTTCTCAGAATTTGCGTTTGAATAGCACGCGCTCTCCGGGGCGTGGTCAAATTACTTTTGAATGGCTCCTAATGAGCTCGACTGGAGTCGCTCTCTTTTTATACAGATTACAGAAGCTGATAATATTTGTTTTTTATATAAATTACTTCATTTAAAAGCTGCGATCTCAAGCTTTATGCCCGTGGGTCTGTTTGCCTGTTTGACTGAATTTTCGCGGAGTTATAGATAATTTTCGAACGCGTTTCAAATGGGAGTTTACTGACAGAGAGAAGGCAGAAATAGCATCATGTTAGTTTTTCTTTATTTGTCAAAAAGCAAAACACTTTATTTGTATTGTGAGTATACAGAAAAAAAATAGAAACTGAACAGGATCGATTGATGTATTACACGAAAATGAAAGATCAAAATTAACAGAGCATTTTGTGTTTATTTTTCATTGCTAAAAAAAAAAACGAGCAAAACGCGCGGGCGCGTTTTTGGTCCCCAGAGGGTTAACATCTTAATAGTTGGTAAAATTAACTTAAAGCATGCGTAAAATGAAATACATCCTAGCTACTTTCTAAATGCTTGTGTTACGACCCTGCGTTCTACTTGCTCGCCTGCTGGTGGCGGTGTTCTTCCAGGAGAGCGTGGGAGCTTGCACACCCCTGTTACCTGTTCACTACTTGATTACGGAGAGGATAAAACATTGGCCTCAATCACTCCTCTTCACTTCGTCCAGGGGATCGACAGCCTCTGGATAAGTCACTTGTTTTGCGAACCTTTATTTGTTTACAGCCCATACCAACCTTTTCTCCTCCCCATCTGGATTATGATTTTTCCCCTTTGATTTTGAACCCTAGACTTCGTTATATTACTTCAGTGTACTTGTATACTTTATGTACGGTCGAAACGAGCTGGCCGTAACACTTGTTACAGAACTTATGTTGAACAATTCACCCATGCATATGTTTTAAACGTGTAATGTTTAATTAGATTTTGTAACTGGATTGAGTGAAAATAATAAACTTCTCTCTGGTGGCATATGCATAACTTCTCCATGACGCTACTTCTGATTCAATGTGGCTTTAATTTACATAGTTATTTATGGCTTTCCTGATGACATGTCATCATAACACGACATGCTTAAAACACGACATGACACGACATGCCAACAGGAAAGACATGTCATGTCTTGTTTCTATGTCTGTCATGTGATTCCCTGTTTGTCATGTGATCCTGCCATGTCTTGTCATTGGTTAATTGTCTAGTCTGTGTATTTAAGCCCTCATGTTTGCCATGTGTCTTTGTCAAGTATTGTTTCCTGTAAGTCTGCTGTAGTGTAAGTTTCATTTTCATGCCACGTCATGTTTTGTTTTAGTTAATAAACTGCACTTGGGTTCTCATCCATCACTTGCTTCCAGTGGATCCTTATTACAGAATACTTGACCGTTTACCATGAACCCAGAAGTTGTTGCCCTCCTTTCTCTTCGCCAAGACAACCTCACCATTGAGGATTATGTTGCAGAGTTTTGTGAACTCTCTCACCTGGTGGACTTTAATGATGTGGCTCTCAAAGACATTTTTAGGGTAGGTTTGAATGAGCCTGTTTGCTCCCAGCTACCTGGGGGAAAAATTCATTGGTCTCTGGCACAATACATGGACTATGCCCTATTATTGAGCGGTTCCTCATTTACTGTGGGTTTTGAGGAGAAGCCCCACAAACCCACAGTATCTGCCAAGCCTGAGCCATTTCACGTCATGCCTGCCAAGCCTGAGCCACTTCACGTCATGCCTGCCAAGCCTGAGCCACTTCACGTCATGCCTGCCAAGCCTGAGCCACTTCACGTCATGCCTGCCAAGCCTGAGCCACTTCACGTCATGCCTGCCAAGCCTGAGCCACTTCACGTCATGCCTACCAAGCCTGAATCTCTTCACGTCATGTCTGCCAAGCCTGAATCTCTTCATGTCATGTCTGCCAAGCCTGAATCTCTTCATGTCATGTCTGCCAAGCCTGAATCTCTTCATGTCATGTCTGCCAAGCCTGAATCTCTTCACGTCATGTCTGCCATGTCTGGGTCTCTTCACGTCACGCCTGCCAAGTCCGAATCTGTTCACGCCACGTCGGCCACCGAGCCTGTGTCTCCTGACAAGATGGCCGCCGCCGAGCCTGTGTCTCCTGACAAGATGGCCGCCGCCGAGCCTGTGTCTCCTGACAAGATGGCCGCCACCGAGCCTGTGTCTCCTGACAAGATGGCCGCCGCCACGCCTGAACCTGAGCCCTCAGTTATGGCTACACTAACAATTATGGCCACAGCCATATGGTGTGTGTGGTCGGTGCACACATTTGAAGTTCACGTCACGCCTGCCGATCCAGAGACTGAGCTTCACGTCACGTCTGCCGATCCAGAGACTGAGCTTCACGTCATGTCTGCTGATCCAGAGACTGGGCTTCACGTCACGTCTGCCGATCCAGAGACTGAGCTTCACGTCACGTCTGCCGATCCAGAGACTGAGCTTCACGTCATGTCTGCCGATCCAGAGACTGAGCTTCACGTCACGTCTGCCGATCCAGAGACTGAGCTTCACGTCACGTCTGCCGAGCCAGAGCCTGTTCACGTCACGTCACGTCTGCCGAGCCAGAGCCTGTTCACGTCACGTCTGCCGAGCCAGAGCCTGTTCACGTCATTTCTGTTCTGGAGTCCACCTTGGCCACCTGAACTGTCTGGTCCACCCTGGCTTCCTGCACTGCCGGATCCGCCCTGGCTTCCTGCACTGCCGGATCCGCCCTGGCTTCCTGTACTGCCGGATCCGCCCTGGCTTCCTGTACTGCCGGATCCGCCCTGGCTTCCTGTACTGCCGGATCCGCCCTGGCTTCCTGTACTGCCGGATCCGCCCACGCCTTGCCACGGCCCAGGTCCGCCCACGCCTTGCCACGGCCCAGGTCCGCCCACGCCATGCCACGGCCCAGGTCCGCCCACGCCATGCCACGGCCCAGGTCCGCCCACGCCATGCCACGGCCCAGGTCTGCCCACGCCATGCCACGACCCAGGCCCGTCCACGCCATGCCACGTCCCATGTCCTGTCCCCCTGCACGGGCCTGGCCCACCATCCCTCCCCCATGACCTCCTCCACTCCACCACCCTCCTGGTCTTATCTTGTGTTTTGGTTTTGTTGGGCGTCGGGAGACGCCCTTAGAGGGGGGGATTCTGTCACGTTTTGGGTTTGTTCTTGTCATGTTTCTGTGTCATGTCTTGTTTCCATGTCTGTCATGTGATTCCCTGTTTGTCATGTGATCCTGCCATGTCTTGTCATTGGTTAATTGTCTGATCATTGTTCACAGGTGTCCCTTGTTTTGTCATTAGTCTGTGTATTTAAGCCCTCATGTTTGCCATGTGTCTTTGTCAAGTATTGTTTCCTGTAAGTCTGCTGTAGTGTAAGTTTCATCTTCATGCCACGTCATGTTTTGTTTCATGTTTTGTTTTAGTTAATAAACTTCACTTGGGTTCTCATCTATCACTTGCTTCCAGTGGATCCTTATTACAAATGTATAAATGTATAATTGTGTGAAATGTATTATGAAAATTGGATTGCAATTTCGACAAGCAAATACCAAGAAATGATTGCAGCAGTTTGTCTTTGAAAAATCTGCGATGGGACTGAGCTCGAACAGCTTCAACATCAGCAACTTTTTATTGTATGAAATCGCTGTCAATCAAAAGGAGATGCAGCCTTTGAACAGACCCTCCAATCATCACGCAGAAGCCGGAGTCCAGACCAGCCTACTCCCCGTTCACCCCCAGAGAAGCTGAGCTTCCATGGGCGGAACATAATCGCAGCATTTATCCAATGACCGTCTAGTTTCGAAGCGCTGAAAAAAACTGTTCAAAGCAGCCCCATTTAAGTCAATGGAAGCTGGGCGTCAACAGGGAAATGCACTGTGACGCTACGGGAATGTATGAGAAGGAAATCGATTCAGCCGACCTGCTATATGTAACTGATTCTGAACAAACTCGTCTTTGAAATGAACGTTTTCTAACACATTTTTAGGCCTCGCGTTTGATCACGGACGGGAATCACGGCACCATTGTAACCCCCTCTAATTCTTTCTTTTGACCCTTCCAGAAAAGACCACACAAAGACGTATGCTGAGCTCAATCATCGCAGGTTTACTGAGAACATATGAAATGACACCAAACAGACGTGAATTACAGCTCATCCGGTCACATAACGTTCTCCACAACAGCTTGCATAAAACGCTTTTCACCAGTTTAACAAGCAATAAACCAGTTTTTCAATAATTAAGAGCTCAGTCTTTTTTCTGAACATAGAAAACGTAATATCATACAAACATTGCATCATACCTGAGAACATATGAAATGACACCAAACAGACGTGAATTACAGCTCATCCGGTCACATAACTACGGAAGCGTATTGCATTAACTTGAGTTTTTCTGAATTAACGAGTTAATTATCTCAGAATTACAAGATAATTTTTCATAAATAAAAAGTTTTTGCTCTGTTTTTCTGAATTAATGACTTAATTATCTCAGAATTACGAGATCATTTTTCATGAATAAAAAGTTTTTGCTCGGTTTTTCTGAATTAATGACTTAATTATCTCATAATTATGAGATAATTAAGTAATTAATTCAGAAAAACAGAGCAAATATTTTGTATGAAAAATTATCTCATAATTTTGAGATAATTAACTCGTTAATTCAGAAAAACAGAGTAGATTATTTTTCCTCAAGTGAATGCAATATGCTTCCGTACATAACTGTCAAAAATAAATATAAGAGTAAAAATAAACAACAACAAGAAAATACAGATATAGAAACACAATGAATACCATGCACTCTTAATGTGCTCGACAATGAGTTTCGGTATAAAGTTAATTATCCATCAATTCTATGTCTCTCATGACTCAAATTTGAAATAAAACACTTTTAAAATAATTATTTTGACCTTAAAGACAAACAAAATTATCTCTGACAACATTCAATTTCTGTTTGACCGGAGAGAGATTTTCCACCTACCATTCTCCTCAACAGCTTACATAAAACTGAGAAGATGGCCGACTTTATTGATAGTTTACACTAATCACCTGTAGGTGTCCCCATATCCATTTCTTTTAGATGCACTTAAAGTTGCAGTCGGCAAGTCTGGCAGATTGGGTCAACTTAGCCAAAATTTTGAATGTTTACAACTCTCATGCCCCTCCCCCACTACCAGCGAGCACCCTCCCATCGAGGTTGTGCTCGTGCGTGTATGTGTACCTGATCTTCTGTGAACGTGTCCGTACACTTGAAAATAATTATACTATATAACAGTTTATAGAATTATATTATACTAAAATATACTTTAAGTGAAAGTTAAGTGCACTTTCTAAAGTGTACTTATTTGAAAAAAAGTGTAAACATTTTTGATATATTTTAAATTGTATGCTCAAAATTGTCATTGTACCATACACTGAAAGCATATTTTAAAAGTACACATTTTAATATTAACACTGTAATATTAAGTTTGAGTGTATTTTAAGTTAGATTTGAGTCTTATTATGAATTGAAGTTATTTCCTAAGTTCACTACTTTCCTACTTGACGCTAGTACTTCAGGACATTCTTTTAGAAAGTGTTCAATAGTATTACTATGAAAATGTACTTAGGAAATTTTGTGATGTGTGTAAATACACAGATAGCAATTATTGCAGCTGTTCTGTAATGTTTAATCAGTTTTGCAGACAAATATGATAAATCTTACACACAAAATGTTCTCGCACGGGCAGAAGGGCGTGCCACGCTATAGCGACATCCCCTGGTTAAAGCCATGCAAATGCATCACAGCAAACATGGCACGCTCTGCAGTGAATTACATTAATGATAAATAATCAGTGTATGAGATGGGCTTCCATACTAGATAGTCTTTTATTCATTTGTAATATTCATTTGTATTTTTGTGTATGAACAAGCAGCAACACAGAAGGGTGATCCATGGATTTCAAATAGATGGAGGAATGATAAGACAGCACATCCAAATCTGTTTAAGAACACTTCATCTGGAAATCTGTGTAGGGGTCCATTCATACAGAACGCGCTTTTTCATTGCTTTTCTAGGCATACGCGCACTACGGACGTTGCGCTCGCTCTTCTGTAAGCGTCTCGCGCATGACACGGCATTCTAAAAACGCGGCGCTCAATTGAAAAGAAGTTCAGCTTTTAAAAACACGTCTCAAGACCTTGCGTTTTCCCCCATTCCACTGCCCACTTATGTGTAAATGTCCCCAAAGTCATAAACATCTTAAAGGTGATTTCTGTAGGCCTATTGATATCTTCCAGATGAACCTGCACATCAAATATCCGCAATATCTGCAAAATGCGTGTTATATTAACACACATACCCATATATTTTATGAAGATGTCACACTTAAACTTGACGAATAAATGTAATATTCCAACTTTAATCTGATAGTTTTGTAAATTCATGTAACAATTTCCATCGGTGTGCACAAGCAGGCGTCATTATTACAATAATGTTAAGTCATTATTACGAGATGTTAAGTCATTATTTCGAGAAAGTTTCTCATTATTACGAGATGTTAAGTCATTATTACAAGAAAGTTTCTCATTATTACGAGATGTTTAAGTCATAATTACGAGAACGTTTCTCATTATTTTGAGATGTTAAGTCATTATTACGAGAACGTTTCTCATTATTACGAGAAAGTTTCTCATTATTATGAGATGTTAAGTCATTATTATGAGAAAGTTTCTCATTATTATGAGATGTTAAGTCATTATTATGAGAAAGTTTCTCATTATTATGACTTAAAGAATCTTTTTTTTTTACTCAACGTGGCGGAAACGGGCTTCCATAGAAGATTGTCACAAGTGTTCAAAAAAGAACATTTCATTGGTATTGTTTAATGGAGAAAAAGCAGGGCTACTGCAAACAAGACCAATTGAAGAGTGTACAGATCAAGAAGTCGCTGACAGTATTCATGCGTTTAAGACTGATAAATCATGGCCTATTCATCAGGTACTCCTGAGTAAGTCCTACAGTGTGTTGAAGCAACATTCTGTCACTATTCAACCCATATGTGGAGTCTGTATTCATATCAGTTGTTCTCGATATTTATATACTGTCCTCACACTATTCTCAACCAAATGTCTTGTAAGTTTTTTTTGTGGTTTTTTTTTGTAAAATGCTCTGACTTCTCTGAATTGTCTTTATAGAAACAATCAAACGAAGATATAGACTTTTGTGGTACTGTCTTGTTTTTTCACCCTGTTGTTTTTTTGTTTGTTTTTTGTAGGTGCGGTGTTAAGAAATCCTGCCCAACAAAATTCCACTGAGGCTGACGTAGAGATGACCGTGAGAAACTGGCTGCGGCTGAGCAGGGGCAGGAATGGGGGGCGGCAAAGGCGGGGCGAGCAAGCATCTTAAGTGAAATAATTGATTGGACTGATTTTTCTTTAAAACTGACTAACTATTTTGGAGGGAATTTCTTCTTTTTGTTGTAGTTTTCTATGTGTGATTTTTGGAGTGTTCAAATAAATGTTTTGATACTGCTTTTGCAAAAACCAAAGTAAAAAATAAATTTTCATCTCCTGTTATTTCTCCCGGAAAACTCCTGTAGCCTAATTTGCATGACCATCAAACTTAATTTTAAAATCACTGATCCATTGAATCAATAAGACCTAATATAACGGCGGGATCCTACTAGAGCGGCGAAAAGCATTCAGACGCCTTGCTCCCCACTGGAACAGCTGATCTTCAAGCATGTTGTGGCGTTTCCAGCGATGCAGCCGAAAATCAGCTGTTCCAGTGTTAAAGGGATAGTTCACTTTGAAATAAATTTTTGGTATGTTTTAGCTTACCTCAAGGGCATTAAAGATGTAGGTGTCTCTTTTTCCGCAGTAGTTTCAATTTTGATATTTTTAGGTCAAACCGTTCTTGTCTGTCAGTCATATAATGCAGGTCGATGGTCACTGTCTCAAAAAGCATGCACAGAGTCCAAATTAAAACAATTCCCCATCGTTCAAATTAAACAATTCCCCATCGCAAGTACACATTGATGGCCTAAGACACGAAACGAGCGGTTTGTGTGAGAAAACGAACAGTATTTATATCGTTTTTACCTCTTATACGCAGCCATGTCCGAGTGATCTGATCTGACGTGTACGCCAGTGGTGTAGTCTACGTGATACGCAGGTATACGCCATATACCCACTAGAAAAGGCCAAGGATTTGCGTATACCCACTTAAAAAAGCGTGAGGATACGTAACAACTTCGTTTTGTGTCAGAACTTTCACTTTCCATCATAAATTCACCCCGTCTGTGTTTGCGAAGCGACGGATCGAATCGCGGAATCCAGTCACAAATGGAACTTGCTATATAAAGCAGAACGTCACGGAATTTGGCTATTTTTGAATGAATAAATCAAAAGTAGCTGCTGTACAATGAATCAAATCTCGATATGGACTAGTGTCTATGAATATTAAAGCTAAAAGAGACTGCAATTGTTCTACGCGTCTCTGGGAATGAGCGCTCAATGTGTGCTCCACTACACACACACACACACACACACACACACACACAAGCACGGGTGACTCACGCTCGTGGTGTTTTCAGCGTTTCACTGTATTGAGACATGAATGATGTAGGCTACAGCTACACATGTGCATTTCATCGCAGAGCTGCTATGAGAGTCACTTCATGCGAATTTCACCATTTCATTTGATAAAACTATCGTCATTCATTCGTTTCATATACACACAGAAACTGTTATGTCTTTACGACAACCTGTCAAAATAAAAGTTCGGTATAACTTGAAGAAATTATAACAGAAATATATTACTATTGCACAGTAGAGTATACTTCAGGCCTAATAATAATAATAATAATAATAATAATAGTTTATTAAAACACACAGAAACTCAAATGTCTACAACCCACCAAAATAAAAGTTCGGTCTAACTCAAATTAATTAGAAAGAAATTGCACAGTAAAATGTATTTTAAAATAACACTTTTTTTTTTTCAAAAACACCATTTATAAAAGTAAATTTGTATTTGTGCCTATAATGTTTACATTTTTTTTTTTTTTTTTTTTAATTGTCAGCTGATAAAACCTGTGCTTCAGGGACCATTATTCATATAACATCTAAGGCTAAAGGTAGCTCTTAACTGACTGAGTTAGATGGTGATTAACACTAAACAGTAGAAAATCAGTCCAGTCTCCTCAGCTGTAAATGTCATTGGCTGTAAAAGTCTTGTGTTGCTTATAATAAATTGACATGTTGATAACACTTAGTATTTCATAATGCTCTCAATTACATGTCGATGCATACTGTATGCATAGTGAGTGTGGTGGTGCTTATGGGGTGACGCTCTGGGATGGGTGAGTATGCGGCGTGCGGCGGGGGGGGGGGGGGGGGGGTATTAGAGTATACTCACTACAAAAAACTAGACTACACCACTGGTGTACGCAGACTGGTGCATAGATATATACACACTGGATGTCGCCTTGTCTACGGCAGTTCATTGGAACGACATCTTTAAGGCGACATCTAGTGTATATATCTATGCACCAGTCTGCGTACACGTCAGATCAGATCACTTCGACATGGTTGTGTATAAGAGGTAAAAACGATATAAATACTGTTCGTTTTCTCACACAAACCGCTCGTTTCGTGTCTTAGGCCATCAATATGTACTTACGATGGGGAATTGTTTAATTTGGACGACGGGGAATTGTTTTAATTTGGACTCTGTGACACCTACATCTTGGATGCCCTTGAGGTAAGCTAAAACATACCAAAAATGTATTTCAAAGTGAACTATCCCTTTAAGTCAATGGGAGAGCGAGGCGACCGAATGCTTTCCTCGCTCTAGTGGGATCGCGCCGCATAGGTCATAATAATTATTTCAGGTTACGTTGGCTCACGGTTGGCGATCATTTCAGGTTTACGTTGGCTCATGGTCGGCGATCATTCTAATGCCACCATCTTCCCGATGTCTTGCCGATTAGCTACCGATCTCCATAAGACATTTCACCAAGGCACTTTATGTCGGGCAGGCACATGCGCCCCAACGTCGGCAAGAGCTAATTTGTTGTCTCAAAAATAACAAAAACTATGACTTTATTCATCATTGTATTCTCTTCCGGGTCTGTTGTCAATCCGCGTTCACGACTCCGCAGTGAAGCTGCTGACGTGTTATCTGGTGCGCCCGAGCTTCGTTTACAGTCTGAGGGAGACGCACACTGTGTTCAAGCTATTCTACATTGTTTGTATTTTGGTATTGCTATATTTTTTAAAATGGTGCGTAAGTGTGCATGTCGGGGATGTCCTAATCGCCAATCAGCAGTGTCTTACGTCAGCAGCGTCACTGCGGATTCGTGAACGTGGATTGACAACAGACCCGGAAGAGAATACAATGCTCACGCCCCGCCTCTTTTCCTATTTCTGTTATCCGGGAGTGACGCAAGGCCAAGATGGCGACGGCCGGCTCCGCCTACTTTAGGCTTCAAAAATGCTCTTCAGAAACCTACGGGTGATGTCACGGACACTACGTCCATATTTTTTACAGTCTATGATCTAAACATAACAGTAGCTTTCTACTTTTATCTGGGGTTTCAACAAAAGGAAATTCTACAGGTGCTAATCTACCAACATGCCTTTACTATTAGGACGCTACAGAATATACTGAGCCGGACTTTACAAGCCAAAACTCTTTTCAGACTGGATGGAGGTGATCCTCCTCTGCTTATTCTGTCTATTTTGTGCTTCACTTGAAAAAGTTACACCAGCTCCTTTTTCGCCAGTTCCTTATTCGTCAAACTATTCGTTCCACCTTAAAAATGTTGGATGGTTGTTAACCCCTCCCCCTCAGGCCAAGCGGCCAGTCAATGAATTGCAGTTTAACTCACTTCCGTGTTGGTTTCAAGAGAGAGACGGGGAGGTTGCCACTTGGTTTAGATCCATGAGGCAGTTCGACTAGAGCATTTCCTTACTACAAAAACAAAACAAAACACTTCTACAGAAGACTGTATTCTCGTAATTTTTATTTTACTAAAAGCTACTAATTACATCTTCAACAGTGTAATAAGATTACTGTACCCATTTATTTAAGAGTAATTCATTATTTTACTTTTATTTTACAGTCACGTGTGTATGTTTTGTTACTGAAGTCAGTTTTAATAAAGTTATGTGATGGAGCAGGTGCTCGTGTTCGTCTGTCTGTCTAAAGAACAGAACACTGGGTACCATATTTCAACAATAACACATCAGAAAATGTTGTAATGTATGATTTTGTTTAAGAATGGTTTTATCTATAACTCTACGTGCTCGTTTTTTTGAGAACTTGTGAAATAATGAAGTAATGACACCTTCAGTATGCTTTGTCGGCACATATAGTTGCATGTTCTGGTTACCATATTTCAACAATGACACATCAGAAAATGGATTAATGATTAATTTTTTGACATTTCTTAATACCACACAAACATAACTACAACTTTGGTCCTGGAGGGCCAATGTCCTACAGAGTTTAGCTTCAACCTTAATCAAACACATCCACAAACACACAACCAAACACACACAAGCTAATCAAGGTCCTCAGGATTACTAGAAAGTTACAGGCAGGTGATTTTTTCAGGGTTGGAGCTAAACTCTGTAGGACAGTGGCCCTCCAGGACCGAAGTTGCCCATCCCTGATATATATATATATATATATATATATATATATATATATATATATATATATATATATATATATATATATATATATGTAACCCTCTTCGTCTGTGTGCTCCCCCAAATGTCTCTGCGTTGTTTGGATGATCGTTGAATGAGGAGGACACAAATATCGTTGTCGTCACAGCACTGAAGCTTATTTATTGGGCTTTTCTGCATCAGCCACTTTTCACAAGGAAAATAGAACTGTTAGTTACTAATATCACAAATAAAATGCATACAATATCACAAAACGAAACAATACAGTTCTAGCTGCAGTTATATTAAACCTTCAATAACAGGGGTTCTCAAGAACTGGAAAATTAACTTTCCACATATGACAATTAATGTTAAATATCACATGCATCCAAAATACAAAGACTATAACCCAAAATACTCAGATAAATATTAAACACAATACAATATACAGAAAAATATACCCCATCACATGGAAGGTAAAACCCATTAAATAATATCAGAAATGCAAAACCATCCGTCACAAATAACTGCGCAAATATGTTAGTTAACATCTTTAACAGCAATATATTTATTTAAATAACATGGATGGCCAATATAATTAAAGAAATATAATAGATGTAACAGAGAACATCTTACCTTTTCACAAGCAAAATTGAACTGAATTAACAGCAGCTCCACCCATGTGAAGAAGGGCTCACTCACACAGTGAAACACTCATAGAACACAACACCCCCCAAAGGCTGGGAGTAACATATATATATATATATACATATATACATATATACATGGGCGTCGGAAGAAAAAAAAAAGTGGGTGGGTCCTCCCCCAGAAAAATGTTACTGGAGTAAATACCATTTCATGTATTCTAGTGCCTTTTAATTAAAGTAAACTAAACTCCACTTCACGTCGGGCGGTTCTTTGCCTCCACGTCGTGCATTAAATGCACAGCTATCCGTGGATTATCCCGCTAATACCATGGACATTTGCCAGCAGCAATGACAACTTAAAGCTGTTATTGATGTTTGCAACGCAATATTTGACTGGAAGGGTACAACGGGCGGTTACTTTCGTCAGTTGCGGCTCATTGAGAAATGTAATGTAGCGATTCAGCGGAAATGGAGTTTAATTTATTAGGGAATTCCTCAAGTGGAATGGATTTGACTGACGGCGCTCTGAAGAGCGAACAGACAAATGCGCTGAATCAGAGACGGTAAAAGTAAATGGGTCCAATATCATTGGTCTTAAAAAGTGGGTGGGTCTTGTCCCACCCGTATACAATGGTTCCGACGCCCATGTATATATATATATATATATGTATGTGTGTGTGTGTGTGTGTGTGTGTATATATATATCAAAAATCACATAACATTAAATCTCATTAAATTTCTCCATTCTTTTAAAAATACATTTAGTAAGAAATGGAACTTAAATATAAAATAAGTACTCTGGTTGAATTTACCACGTAGCTTATGTGACGAGTGTATGTTGTTACACTAGATTATTGATATAATTTAATCAATAACAGTATTATTTTATGGGACTCTTATTTTGAAAACATTTGTTTTGGAAGTTGCACAGTTGTCAATGGTCATGTGATCATAAACGTAATAATTTGCGTTGTTTTCAATTCTTCATACATGTATATTTCTTTTTTTTTTGTATTGTTTTTGGTTTCATTCTTGATAAATATTTCTGCACTAGATTAAGGGAGCACTATTACGTAAGCGTCGTCATGCGTGAGGGTGATGCTGATTTGCGTGCACGCTCTCTCTTTCGCTGGATGTCGTGGCGAGAGGTACGTTTTTATCTGCTCCTCAGAGAAGTGTGTAAATGTGCTTTATTGAGTGTTGTATAGGGATTTTCTTTATGTAATGAGTTTATTTGTTGTCTTTTCTGTAGCCTACTTTAGATCAACAATCTGGGTTATAAATGTTATAAGAGTATGTTTGATCGAAGTACGAATTTGATTAATGGCCGCTGTTGCACGTGCGGTATGCTTGTGAGTTTAGAACAATATATTTTTCGTTAAAACATTTACAGTTGAATTTAATATGAGTTATACATTTGTAATTGTGTAAAGTTGTATTTGTTTATTTTGAAGGATCCATGCAATGTTCAAATGTATTTTCCGTAGGCCTATATGAATTTACATTGAGTCGTGTGTTGATTGACAGGCATGTACGCAAGGGCGTAACTTTGGGTCTACCATTGGGGGGGGTTAAACTCGCGGCATATTTATTAATTTATTTATGTATTGAATAATTTTCTTGTGTAAAAGGTAACATGCTAATTTGCCGTTCCTGTATTAGAAATACATTGTGATACTTTTACTGATTTAGGCTACTTAACGTAAATGCAGCTGTTCACTTGACTATTTATGCCATAATGACACAGTAGTTAAATTAAGTGTTTAAGCACTAGCCAGCAGTGGCAGCTTCCACTTAATTGATTTTTTGTGTGTGTTCAATATCTTATGAACAAAAAAAACAAGAACTTAAAGATTAATCAATTTCATTGATCGCAATCATTATAAAGGTATTTGAACAACAAAACACATCCACTTGCACATATTTGACAATCGGAATATCAGATATATCCTGCTATAGCTAACAAATTTGTGAAATTTTGAATAAAAAAGGAAATAAAAGCAGATCATCAGTCATTCAGCGCTATTGTGGCTGCGGTGTGACAAGCAATGAATGACGCGTCTCCATGGGAACCATAAAGTGATACCAGCTACGATCAATAACGGTCGCCTTGAAAAACTTTTAAACTTACGTGTGAAAAGGTTAAGTAAGGCTTACATTTAAATGTGTCTTTGTTTTGTTTTGTTTTGAGTGTATGGTCAATAAATAAAGGAATTAAAAAGATGGGCACAAAACCTGTTTGTCGCGCTCCACTTGTCATATCTCTATTCCCTGCCCGCGCCCGCGCCCCACACTTTGAGAAACGCTGAGCTAACTTAACAGCTAACTTAGCAATAGGGGTACCTCCGTTTGGTCAGGATTTTTCCTCTTTTTGGCTGGTGTCGACCAACAATGAAAAATCGTTGTCTGGCTGCCTTTCAGTGTCCTTTTCATCTTTACATCCCTTAGCATGCACCGTCAGCTTTCTCCAATCATTCATCCCAGCGACTGCGCAAAATAGTGAACAAACTTGGTAGAGAAAGCGGGTTGGGTAATACCAAGTAGTCGGTGCGGTGGGCGGGGGGTACTATCTTTCTTGCTGGCAAATTAAATTAATAAAGAAAATGAACAAAAGTATTCATTCGGAATATTTCATATTTATTTTAATCTGAATGATCTGATGATATTGGGGGGGTTATATTAGCTGGGTCTGATTTTTGAGGGGGTCATGACCCCCGTAACCCCCGTGCAAATTACGCGCATGCTGTACGGCTAGTCCATAATGCCAATTGCTTAAGTGTGATCGTGTCTGTTATTTCTTTTGACACAGGTATGTAGATGGATCATTTACTATTGTTATTTTTTCTATATTTCTTATTTTTCTTTCTTTTATTATTATTGAATTTATTTCTATAATTGTTAAGTGCTCTCTTTTGCTGGATGTCGTGGCGAGAGGCACGGCTAGTCCAGAAATGCCAATTATCTGTGCTTAAGTGTGATCGTGTCTGTTATTTCTTTCGACACAGACACAGTGAGTCTGAGAGTAAAGAAAAACAAAAGTACATCATTGTGTGGGATCTCTTTCTGTAAAATCAAACACAACGCAGAAGAAAACCCACTACACTTACACCATAGAAGCAGACAAGATCATTTTTACATGAGTATTTTTACTGTTAAATGAAAAATGCTGCCCGGTCCACAGCCTCATATTTCCCGTACAACTGTTCCTTTAAAAATACAGCCAAAAGCACTGAGGGGGAGGGGTTAACAACCATCCAACATTTTTAAGATGGAACGAATAGTTCGACGAATAAGGAACTGGCGAAAAAGGAGCTGGAGTCAGCCTCGTCTTTCACCTTTAGTAACTGGAGTCACTTCAGTTCTAATATAATAATAATGGAAGACTACTAGTAAAGCTGAATCTGCGTGGCCCTGATTGGCTGCGGGGGTGTCCCGTACGCGCGTGCTTTGGAGGCCGATGACGTCACCGCTCGCTCGCGCCGTCTCTTCCGTCATTGAGAGTTTTAGCGTCGAGTCTTCTGAGGAGAGGAGAGCAGTTCACGGTATTTCTCATATTTACACAGCTATCACACACACTTTATACAGTTTGATTAAGCGACAGGCTCATTTCTGTAGTGTTTTCATCGATCACAGCGATACTTGTGCGTCTTTTCTGGCGTCTTCCTTCTGAAATAAACATTTAGTGCAGCAGCAGCGAGCATGAGGAGAATATGTTGAGTTCATTCAGACCTGAGCGATTTTGTGTTCGTTTGTGTGATTGTCTCGATGTTTGGAGTGAGAACTGTTACTGAATGTCAAGTTAAAGTTTGAGATCTGTGAGGGGAATCGATCTCAAGTGTTTCTGTTGCCGTCTTCATGTTTACCTTTATTTATTATTGTCGACATTTATCTTTGGCAGATTATATTTAAATGGATGTAGACATTTTATATTGCCCCTGTATGAGTAATGAACGTGGGAAATTTCAAATCTATTCATGCATGGGAATATAGATAAATATTAAGTTTGACACAGGAAATGTTACATTTTCTTTATTATAGAATATTTATTATTTTTAAGAGTTTTATGACCATTGTTAGTTTCTGTACTATATGAGTAACATGTTAATGATGGAATTACTTTATTGTAATTAATAGTTATTATAAAGTCGAACTATATTTAGATTCACATATTATGATGTTGTAGCCTAGTTATTTGCCTGAAGAGTTTCATAAAGAGGTTTAGGGCTGGGCGATATGACCAAAATCTCATATCACGATATAAGTCATCTCATATCCCGATAACGATATATATCACGATATAGTACCTTTTCTATAAATTCAATCAATTAATAGTTTATATATTTAGCACATGGAAAATACTTTCTTTTAATATATATATAAACTAAAATAATAGTTTATATATATATAGCCTATATATTGAGTATATAATATAAATATGTACTCAAAAATGTACTCATTCATATGTGATTATTTTTCTCCCTTTATTTAGAATTTCTTGGCAAATGTTTGATTAAGAATGTAGAAATATAAAATATGAATGAAATATAAAACGGTTTTCAAAAACAAATGATTGCAGGCCCAACATAAAATATTGATATATAAAATGCCAAATGTAAACATTGTACTTTCAAGTTTAAAATGTAGCAGCAATTCTCCGAATCTGTTCAATGAACGAAAACAAACGAACAAAATTTTGACAGGAACATAACCAGAAAAGGAAACAAAATCTAATTGAATCGTTCACAGACACACTTATTTGAAAAGGCCATTAACCGGTTATTAACGTTATTTGATCATTCTGTTAAATATTTTAATTTGGCAGTCAACCAATCACGAATTCAAATAGTAGGCTAGGCTACTGTGCAAATGTGATATTGACGCATAGCCAATATCAACGTGAGTGAAATGCCCGCGCTCAGCTGTCAAGTCATAGGTAGCAATGTAAGTCGCAATGGCAATGCGCTGGCGTTAGTTTTCCCGAGGATGTAGGCTATATGCTACTGTATATGTCACCAAATGTCAAACAATTAGGCCTACATTTTAGTGAAAATGAATAGCAGGTAATATGCAACTTTTTGTTTTTGAAACCAGCGAAAATTGCAGGATAGTGTAGAACATTGATTCACACAATGTCACATCACGCACTTAAAGCGCTTCTGTGAACGGAGGAAACAGAATAAAACTAAATATATAAAACTAATATATAGGCCTATACGCAAAATATAGGCTATTTCACTTAAATAATTAGTCTACAGATTAACAAAACGAAATGAACATTTTTGCTGGCCTCGGTTCATGCAACGGGTTCCAAAGTTCACGTAAACGGCATCGTGCTTGTTTTCTGTATTTTACAAAAACCAAAAAATCATTTTTTTGTTGTTGCTTCTATCCGTATGACCATACGGAGTAACAGGTCCCTCAGAAGGACAACAAATCCTGTGATCGCGCCGACGCCTCACACGCGCACACGTTCTAGCATTGCTAACTTGACATCGCAGCATGTTCATTATCAAAATAAAATAGTCAACCAAACATATAGAAAGTTAACCAAACCATGTCCATGCTACAGAGGTAGCCCCTCGTTTAGGAACGAGCTCCTCGGTTTGTCTTGGCTGGTCCTTCTCCTGCTCGGAGCCACCCGGTTCTGTCTCCCCTTCACTCGCCATTATTCACGTTTCTGCCTGCGTCCCCGTGGTTGCGTGTAAGATTGCAGTCATCCAAATGATGAAAAAGTTTTGTCGTAAAAAATGTTTTTTGCGACACCACGATATAAACGATAGAGCATAATATGAAACAATATACTTTTTATATCATCCATACGTAGGGCTGGGTACCGAGTTCGATACTTTTTAGGTACCGACCGAATTGCCTCGATACTATCGAGTATCGAAAAATGACTTGTTTTTCGGTACCAGATTTCGATACCTAAGGGGTTAACTCGTCAACGTCAGTGCTCAAACAAATACATATGAAATGCACAACGACACGCCTAAAGTCGCTCACGCACATACACGCTAACTCTACACACACGAGACGCGCGGAACTCTCCGCGCACATACTCATATGAGACGTGCGCGCACACAAACTGTCCACGCACATACTCGTATGAGACGCGAGCACACACACACAAACTCGCGCACATACTCAATGAGACGCGAGCACACACACTCACAATACCTTAAAGATGTGGAAAAGCCGATCAAAAGTGTGGATACATTTCTCCAGGCTCGATGCCAAGCGTGCGATGCAGTATTTGCGGTAAAATAATTGCTGCAAAGATGGTACCACGACAGATATGATGAAGCCCTCGACAGTGCACGAGTAAACATAAGAGCAGAAAGTTGCTCCGTCTTCGACTGGTAAATGAAGAGATACCTTGTTGATCACTCTGACAGTGTTTATAAGCAATAATGACTACTGAATGTACACTGCCGTTCAAAAATGTGTTGGTCAGATTTTTTTTTTTTCAGTAAGGATGCATTAAAGTGATCAAAAATGACCTTAAAACATGTGCAATGTTACAAAAGATTTCTGTTTCAAATAAATGCTGTTCTTTTGAATTTTTTATTAATCAAAGAATCATGAAAAAATGTATCAGTTTCCAAAAACTGTTTTCATATTTCTGAAAGATCATTGTGACACTGAAGTAATGATTTTGAAAATTAAGCTTTGACAACACAGGAATAAATTACATTTTGGAATATATTCAAATACTATTTTAAATTGTAATACTATTCCACAATATTACAAGTTTTACTGTATTTTTGATCAAACAAATTCAGGTTTGGTGAGCATGAGCTCTTTATAAAAAAAATATTTTGTTCCTTTGTGCTTTTTTGTTGTTGTTCCTTTGTGCACTGACTAAGGAGCATGAGTCAAACTGAAAAAATAAAACCAAAGTTTTTCTGAGGTAATGTGTTATGTAATCTTGTTAAAATGGATTTCATAAAATTGGTATTGAAAAAAGTATCGTTCGGGAACCGGTATCGAAATCAAGGTATCGGTATTGGTATCGAAATTTTTTGAACGATACCCAGCCCTATCCATACGATATATATCGTCATATCGCACAGGCCTAAAGAGGTTATTTAATTATTTTGTTTTAGTATTGATGATTTATGTTATATTGTGAGATATCTTTCAATACAGCAGTTTTACAGGCTTTTGTCATGTATCCTGATTTAAACAGTGTGTTTTCTAACAGCAAACACTCAGAATAAAGTGAGATGATCTGCTGATGATCCTGAATGGCTTGTTGAATGAGTGTTGATAGTCTGAGGCTCATCAATATTAACAGATCTGCTGAAAACACTCTTTATTTCATGACAATACTATAGTTCCTGTTTTCACCTCATTTATTATGCTGATGTCTTCAGATCTACTGTAAATTGACACTTAAAGCTCATTTCAGCAGACTGAGGGTATTTGTTGCCTACTATACGTATTCCGTCTTTATGCTTTTAACTGTTTTCCTTACCATTATTTATATTTGTAAGAATTAGCCTACAATTATTTATATTCTTTTCTATATTTCTAGATACCTGTATTTTAATGAAGAAGCAGAATAATGTTAGGATTAGTAATAAAAATAATGAAAAATAATGAATTGGCATCAGTTACTGTACGATAAATAGATAGACAGTAGGGTAACAGTTCACAAAATTCACGGTTCGGTTCGATGCGATACACTTGTGTCACGGTTCGGTACGTTTTCGATACAGCAAAAAGAAAGAAATGCCAGAGAAAGAAATGCCAGAGAAATTTCCTTGATTTAATTTTTTTTATTCTTTTTAATTTTTTATTAAAACTAACATCATAAAGTATGATATTTTTTTTACTTTGAGCAATTCTGGAGCTATAATAGACTCTTCTTGGGATCATGTAAAACAAAACAGCTCCTTGGAAAAAATATTGCATATTAATATTATTGCAGTAGTTATAAACAAAGGTTTATTTTAGTTCAGATTAACATTTGAGGGCAGCAATTGTATTCATAATGTCAAAATAAAACTGACGTAATGTTACTTGAAGGCATTATAGCCTACTATTCCTGCCAAACTTCCATGGTTGCAGTTAGTGTTACAGTAAATCCATGGTGAATGTTGCTGATCTGTGGACACTGGTTAGTTCATTCATGGCACAATGTTTCTTCCTGGTTTCCACGCGCTGTTCGATCCTTTAATAACGGAGAAATGTGAATGTTTCTCACTAGATCTCGCAGCGATGTTATTACTTCTGTGGCGAATTCAAATGCTTTATTTACTGGATCTCTTAGTGCTGTGTAGTAACAGTGTCGCATGATCACGATCGGCTCGCGCTGCACTGGTCCAAACTGATAAACGGTCCGTCAACCACACAATAACGAGTAGCTCAGTTTCATTCCGCTTGCATTACGTTTGCCATTTGATGTTGGGCAATGTTGTGGTCGCGCCGGCGTCTCTTACATTATGAGCGCGCTTGCCACGTGCAACAGCCTACATTTGAAATAACGAAATTTTGGTCGGCAGAAAAAATTGTCCAACGAACCGTTCGGTTTAAAAATGCGTAACGAAAACCGAACCGAAAGCCTCGTATCGAACGGTTCAATACGAATACGTGTATCGTTACACCACTAATAGACAGGCATAAATCAGGTGTGTTGCACATCGGCTGCAGCTGGATGTATCCGATCGGCGTGAGTAGGTGCATGCAGGCGGGGAGGAGCTGCAAACGGACAAAATTTCTAGCCGCCGATTAGGGTTGGGCGATGTCCCCTAAATTGGCAGTTGACGATGTTTACAGTAAAACATCGCGATGGACGATGATATCGTCGGGGGGGGGGGGTTCACTACGGAATTCCAGTCCTACGGAATCGCGCTGACCATCACGAAGAGAGAGAGAGAGTAGCTACTTCTACTGTGTTTACGCCACGGGAATACTCGGCTTGGCATTTTGAAATATTTATGTTTATTTGGCCGTTTAGGCTCGCAACCGAAGACAAAGACTATGCTTGTCCGTGTTGCGCTCGGAGCGCGCGCACAGCATCCTGTCAGTACAATTCAGGTCTCTTTCGCGACTTATCGCGCTTTTAATATTTCTTTTCAATATAAAGCACATCCTGCTCTTTTCTTTCTCATTCATTCATGTTTTATTATTAATAACTTTAAACAGAATCGTCAACTGAAATCTGCGCGGATTATCAACAATATGACACATTTATAGGACATAAAGGGTCTCTGCGGCAAAAGTGAAAGTACCAGCGGCCAGCGGGTGAGATGTTTCGAAATGTCTCTTTGAACAGTAAAGCACCCGTTTCAATAAAAGGATATATTAAAGTTTATATAGCCTACTTTTACATTTTCGCTGCTGTTCTAAAATGATTTTCGCCATCACCTTAAACAAGCAGCAGCTGCTTGAATCCCAGTGCAGGAGCTGTAACTGTTAGGTTACCACAGAAACGTAAGCGGTTAGTTGATTGCTGTGGTGACTCGTGACACTCGCGAACAGCACTGAACACGCACGTCTTAATTTTTTTATCGTTCGTTGGTAAAGGGTGAGAGACCTTGCGAGCCACATGATTTTTGCCTAAGAGCCAGGTGTGGCTCGCGAGCCAGGTTCCCAACCACTGGTGTACACACGAACACGAACTGCCGTGAGACTGGGCTGGTCTCACAGGGTGGGGGCGTGGCATCACGATGGTGGCTCACCATCGTGATGTCGGTCAGCCATCACGATGGACGATGATATCGTCCATCGGCACAACCCTACCGCCGATCGGTTTGCGCAGAGCTGCGTGAAGTCGAACAAGCCTACTATCAGTGAAGCTCCTCCCACTACATTCTCTTTAATAAACTCAGTCTTGCCAGATTTCAGCTCTTCCTGATGCTCTGATGCTCGTCTTCACTTGTAGCTGATGGGAATTTACAGCATTTATTGGAGAATTACTGTGGGCGGAGCTTCACTGATGATAAGGACAGTGAGAACATGAGTTATCCAGAACCCTGCAGAATGAAACACACTGAAGATCCTGAAGAACAAAGAGGTTGGTGTTTGTTCATTCATTCATTCATTCATTCATGATGCTGAAGAACATTCATGTTAGAAACATTCAAGCACTTCATCACATTTAGACAAACAGTTCAACTATGAAACGGTACAGAATGTTCTGGGTTTTTCTTCAACAAATGGTCAGTAAAGGGAGGTTTGAGACATTTTTATATTGATTGTCAATATCAGATCAGGCTAAATACTATTTTAACTAGTGATGCACCGATGTGAAAATTGTGGCTGATACCGATAACCGATATTAATATTGCTGTTATGGCCGATAACGATATTTACCGATGTCGATATCTCTGTATAGAAAACACATTTTTATGATAATCAAATAAAGCTATTTTCCAAAACACATATTTTTATAATATAATGCACGATGACACACATGCATTATATTGCATTGCATATAATGTGTGCTGGTCAACTTGTCTAAAATTAAGAAACCCCTAGAAAACAGTAAAAAAAAAACAAAAAAAAACATAGGAACATAGGTACACTTAAGATTAGCTACTTAATTTATTATGCCAATATCAAAATATGATATTTGGCTTCTATTTGTGACGTGCGGTCTTTGTGTTTGAACGTTGCACATTTTAAACAGGACACAATTAGCTGAATAAATGTTAGCCAATACAAACATATAGAAAACAGTGGACAGACGGTGATGTCACTTGCATGGTATCGATCTCTGATTTTGCAGTCCAGATTTTTTGCTTGGACAACCTGGTTTATCACCGTTAACTTCAAGTCCATATTCTCACAATATTCACAGAGGCATTGGTTCAAATGGGCTTTTACATGGGACAAAATGTGGCTTGGTCGGAGTGTGCAAAACTTACTGAAGCACAACTTCATGCTGAGATTCTCATTTTGCCAGGCAGAGTATGTGGATTTTCATTTGCAAATACAGGATTTGCTTCTGTAAGCCAGTTCGTTTGCTGACTGTTTTCTTGTGAGGCAGTGTGGTTGATACATCAGGTCTTCTCAAAAATTCTTGCACAGAAAGCCAAATTGCATCACAACGTTTTTTCCGTTGTTCTGGATCATGCCCTGCTTTTCTCAGGCGGTCATATTTCATAATGATCTTCTGTGATATTCCTAACTTTCTGCTAGAGGCATCCCTGACTTGCTTACTGGCAGATCCAAGGATGGCTGCAAGATTGGCATTAAACATTCTTCTATTGGCTGTGGACATCTGTTTGCAAGTTTGCTTCACATATCCTAAAACAGAATCCACATCCTTGTCCTTACCGCCAAGCATCATGTCATGGAGAGCAGGTTTTTTTCGCGGGCTTGCAGATACAACTAAGCCAGCTACTATTGTGCCATACTTCTGTGGACTTTTTGGCATTAGCCTTTTTATCCTCCAGGTTGCCTTCCTTCTAGAAAAATCAGTTTTGTACCCAGAACTGGTAGACAAAACAGGTGTTGCATTTAGCTGACACTGTATTTGAACCGGATTAGATTCCTGAATAGCAGGTGTTGCAGTCCCCGTGTAATTAGGTGGATTGTTATTGATGCTTGAGTCTTTCTTCGCTTCTGCTAACACCCTTTTCCTGTTGCGATCCTTTTCTCTCTCTCGTCTTTTCTTTTGTGCAGACATCCTAGCTCTCTGTTCACGCTTCTTGTTCTTAAAGTATTCCCTTCTTGCGGTTATTTTTTCCAGTTCACTCCTAGTTTGAGGCTTTCTTGACATGACACCTTGTGTTTCCTCACCCCCTTGAAGATTCTCTTTCTGGCGTTCTCTATACCCTCTCATCCTTTCACGGGCTTGTGCTTTCTTTCCTAAAATTTCCTTCTTTCTATCTGATAGATTCTTCCTGTACTCCTTCAATCTCTGTTGCTCTTCCAATCTATGCAGTACATATAATTAAAGGGTTCTGCTTTAAAGGAGAACTCCGGTCAATTTTAACATTGAGCTCATTTCTTTGTACATTTGGGGTGCTGTCAGTACAGAGAACAACGACATAAATCGGTGTTGCCTACACCGTGTTATCCTCTTTTTAAAATTTGCACCCTGTTGACTTCAATAGGGCAAGTCTTAAACCTGCTTTTAGCCTCTTAACATCCTTGATGTGTCATTACAAGTGCACAGCCAATGTGAGTGATTCCTTCAGAGTGAACACGGGTGAATCTGACTGCAGTAGATGTGAAAGATATTAATAAAAATTATGTTTATTCAGCCAACGATCATACCTGTATTTACATCCTGTTTTCGGTCGAAGTCCATAGTAATCGATTGTCAAGTTAACGCGCATAGGTTTAGTACCTATGATCACGCGCGTGAACTTGACAATCGACTACTATGGACTTCGACCGAAAACAGGATGTAAATACAAGTATGATCGCTGGCTGAATAAACATAAAAAAAATGTATATCTCTGCTTCCTTTAGAATAATAGTTTAACGTGCGTAACTGCTTGGACAGAAAGTGTAACGAACGTTAGTAAATGTTTCCATTGCATCGTGGTGGATTAAGGGTGTGACAGTCATCAATGATTTGTGTTTTTCCTATTCCGTACTGGGGATGGCGCTGTTGAGCGTATATATCTGGGGAACCAGGTAGGAAGTTATTTAACCCTCTGAGGTCGAGAAACGCGCCGACGCGTTTTGCTGGATTTTTTTCACATAGCAGCAACATAAACTTAAATTACTCCGTCATTTATGGTTATACAGAAAAAAGAAATATAAAAAAAATAATCTGTGATATTTCTACTTTTGTATGTGTCCACTTACAGCTCAAATCAAAACATTGTGCTTTTGTAAAATAAAGAAAATAAACAGGGTGTGCGTTCTGCCTCTCCGTCGCGGTGAACTTTTTTTTCTTGAGCACGTCTATAAACTGAAACAAAACTCAGTGAATACTTCTCACACATTTATGAGCCATATACCTTTATACACATTTAAGTGTGTACTTTTAAATGATCGGATTCAAACTGAAAACAAATATTCTATGTTTAAGTAATTTGTATAAAACCAACAGGATGTCCAGTATCTCAAACGCTTGCTAATTACTTTTTAATTCGACACGCCCACTCGCGCAAAAGAGATTCACATGCAAATCTCCACATGGGACGCGAACGCCCTCGTTACCTCAAACACAAAACACTTCACAAGTCTCTGCTTTTCGTCGAGTTTGGAAGACACGCTGTGAGCTTACATGGATTTACCTCAGAAGAAGAAGAACGCGATTTGAAGACAAGAAAGATGTAAGGTAAGAAATTCTTACTTATTAGTTTATGGTATTGTTGCATAAACTTCACATTGCAGTTGAACTGTTGCTTCATGCATATGGTGAATATTATACTATTTAGACCCGTGTTTACTGTTAAATACTGTTTGTGGATATCTGCTCAAACATAGATATGTATAACCATAATGTTTAATATTTTGGAGCGCGATGGCGTTTGAATGCATCATATTTTGGAGCGCGCTGTGGGTTTGAATGTATCATATTTTGGAGCGCGATTGCGTTTGAAAGGAAAAATGCACCAAACATTAGGCTTTATGTTTTTACTATTATCTCATTTCATATCATCATAACGAATGGAAACATTTGAAGTAACATATGATAATCAATATATTTTTCTCTAGCGTAGTTGTTCTTGAAATCTTTTGGAAGATTTAATTTATTGTTATTATTATTTTATGCAGCACTGCGTAGCCTATGCCTACAAGGCACAACAAACCTGGTGTTCATTATATATTGTTGGAAACGTGTGTGTGTGTGTGTGTGTATTCTGTGAATTTTAAAAAGAAATTTTAACCAGAAAAATCTAAAATCTATTCCCAAAATCATGCAGCCCTATAGTTTCTCTTGATATCAGTATGTTCACAGTTTTTTCTTTTTTTTTTTCTTTCAGGGACCAGATGCAACTGAGTCCTGCTGACTTCAACATTCACATGAGTCTCTGTACATGAACATGGTAAAGTGAAAATCAAACACCTTGGAAATGAAAGGTATGTACAATGTTTTTAGGAATGGCACAAAGGTCTCTGTCTTTGGATCATTGTTTTCAATGTGCTCTTTTGTCATTTGTATTTTTGGATTGTGTTGTGTTGTAAATAAATCCAAACAATCTAAAAGCCATTCTTTTTTAAATCTCCTCATTCTTTGTGCAAGGTTGCTCTGAATGACAGGGCCTGATCGCTCCTAATAGGGCAGTTAGGGGAGTGTCTTTGTCTTTCTCAGGTGTTAAAGCCTTATATATTCATGAGATGATCACGCCTCTTCGCATATGGCTTTGTCACACAAAACACGTCTTAGAAATTTTAAATCAATATATTGTCTTATCTGAATGAGCAGTCAGGGTGATTTTCACATAGTTTTGGAGCAAATATTCTAGGCTATGTCATACAATTTTCAAAAGTGAAGAAATAATCAGTATGGGTTTCATGGCCTTATTTCAGTGAGAATTTTTTTTTGTATTTTCACAAACCACGCATAAATGTCATTATCTCAAAACTACAAACTTTTACATACATGCTGCTGATATATTATTGTAGCAGAGTTTGTGCTGAATACAGTGTAATTAGACTTTAGCCATGACAATGTCACTAGTAACAGAAAAAAACACAAATGTCAGAGCATGTCAGAACACCTCCAGGCCCAGAAAACAGCTCAGACCTCAGAGGGTTAAGGAAGTGTGATTGCGGCTCTCTCTCTCTAACGCTCTCTAGCCTTTGTTGTCAGGCGCGGGTCATTCCAGTCATGGCCACGCTAACGGATGGCTTGTGAGTATTGTTGTTGTTGCCCTCGTTGCATTGATGTGTTAATGCTGCAGTCTTTTCCTGTTTTTAATGCTTACGATTCAAATTTTGAGGAATATGTTTCCCTCGTTGAATTTCGTAAAGCTTTTGGGAGTTGTTTATAGCGATTCGGTGATTTGCGTGTAAATGGAGCGTTTGAGAGAGAGCTTTATCCAATCCAGTTGTGTTGTGGTTTAAACGCTAATTCAGGGCATTATAGGTAGTATGTTTTGAGGAGGTTTTGGTGTAGGGAGGGTTTTCTTTTGGTTTTTATTTTGGCGCTCGAGTTGCCGAATTATTTTGTAAATATTGTGTTTGATGTAACGAATTGCATTTCAGGCCCAGTAGTTTAATGAGTGACATGGTAAGCAAACTATTTTTTCTTATGCCTGTTTTCCTCTGATGCGGCTGCTTTGTTGTATTTTGATTCATTTATTGTTGTGAGGTAATTAAAAGGTAAATGTTTCTTGCATTGCAGTTAATTATATGAATTTTTTATTTGATTTATTTGTCATTAATTTATTGTTGGGAGGTAATTAAAAGGTAAATGTTTCTTGCATTGCAGTCAATTATATGAATTAGCCTATTTATTTGATTTATTTGTCATTCATTTATTGTTGTGAGGTAATTAAAAGGTTTTTCCCCCGTTTTATTTCTCTTTTGAATTTAACGTATTGATGTACTGAATTGTAATATGACTGTAATTGAATTTGAATAGAAAACTTCTAAATCAATTTTCTTGTGGTTCCTTGTTTTGTTGCTTCATAATTGATTGTCATCCCTATGTCTAGTGTTTCTAATGAGGGATTAATTAAATAATTGTGGTGGTTTTTACCCCTGGCGCCCGAACCCAATCCTTTAAGGCCAAATACCGTCACAAGGGAATTATACTTTCAGTGTTAGTAGTAGTATTTTGTAGAAGACACACCAAAATAAATGTTATGCGCCAAAATTCAGGATTTTATTAAAGGAAATGAAATAAATGACAGATGCACTGAATGTCCCACCCTGACATCCGCAATTTCTGGGGACGGAAATAAAATAAAGTATCATTACACAATAATGCCAAGGCTTAGTGGGATAAAGGTAACTTTATTATTTCTTACATCTATCTTAAAAAAAATAGTGAACTAAAAATAGAAAATGACAACAACTGGGTATTATTCAATCTATATTGTTCATTACACCCCTTGTGGACAGAAAGTGTGGAATCGCCCAGCTAAACTCTGTAGGACAGTGGCCCTCCAGGACAGAAGGTGCCCATCCCTGATATATATTATGTTTTGTCAAAAATAAAGTCATCAACTAAGATGTTATTATAGTGTTTGTTCCAATGTAGATTATATGTTAAAATATTAAATTTAAAATAAATTTAGTTTTTACAAAAAAAGATTACACTGGAAATATTGTTAAAATTTTAATTGTTGTTGTAATTGTTGTTGTAGTTGTTGTAATAACTCCTAACTGAGCATGCAACACAACTTTTGGCGGGTTGGCGGGTGTTAATGTCAAGCCCTGATGCTGCTGATATATTATTGTAGCAGAGTTTGTGCTGAATACAGTGTCATCAGAATTTAGCCATGAAAATGTCACAAGTAACAGAAATAAGCACAAATGTCAGAGCATGTCAGAACACCTCCAGGGCCAGAAAACACCTCAGACCCCAGAGGGTTAATAAGTTATTTTCCAGCTAAAGTTAGTTTTTATTGATTCGCTTCCGTCGCAATGATCATTTGTTATTAAATTAGGGGCCGCTAAGACGACACCATTCTCTCTACACAGACTTTAAACGTGAACCTGTGATAAATGCTGATGACGCTCACATGCGCATTAAGAATTGGTTCTATAGTTATGTGCGTTTGAATATATGTGCGCAGGGTTGTAATTCCCTACAAACCAAGCCTAAACAAAGCTCTTTCCTTATAAATTTAGATACAGAATTTTATTTTATTTTGTCACTTCGGGGTAGGTACGCGAAATGAATTTTCCCGATGACGCTTTATTTGTAGAGTGGTAAAGGGATCCTCCATAGGGAGAGACTAGTTGGCACTTCAGGACTGCGTTGTCATCAGGTCCAGGCGAAGGTCCTTCGTCAGATCTGGATACGGCCTGGATCCGGCAGGCTGCAGGAAAACCTTGGGATAAACAAAGACACTAAAATTAGCGTAGATGCCATTCTTCTTATGATGTAACGAGTACATCAGGATTTATGGGAAGTGTTCCCGGTTCTGGCTGACCTAATCTATGCAGCCTAACATTGAATTATAGAAGTCTATAATGTGTTATGTGTATGCTAGGTCAAAGAGATGTGTCTTTAATCTAGCTTTGAACTGACAAGAGTGTGTCTGCTTCCCGGACAATGGTAGGAAGACTGTTCCAAAGTTTTGGTGCTAATAGGAGAAGGATCTACCGCCAGGAGTCGATTTTGATATTCTAGGTATTATCAACTAGCTGGAATTTTGAGATCGCAATAGACGTGAAGGACTATAATGCGTTAAGAGCTCGCTCAAGTACTGAGCATTACAATAATCTAGCCTTGATGTCATGAACGCATGAACTAATTGTTCCGCATTTGTCAATGAGAGCATATGACGTAATTAAGATATATTTTTAAGATTAAAAAATGTGGTTTTACAGATACTAGACATGTGACTTTCAAATGAGAGATTGGTATCAAAGAGCACACCCAGGTTCCTAACCGACGACGAAGACTTAACAGAGCAGCCATCAAGTGTTAAACAGTATTCTAGGTTATTACGTGAGGAAGTTTTTTGTCCAATAATTAGTATCTCTGTTTTTTCAGAATTTAGAAGTAGGAAATTACTAGTCATCCACATTTTTTACATCAGCTATGCATTCCGTTAATTTTGTGAATTTGGTAAGTTTCGTTAGGTTTTGAATAAATATACAGCTGAGTATCATCAGCTTAACAGTGAAAGCTAATGTTTTAAAGATAATAATGGGAAGATACA
Source organism: Leuciscus leuciscus (assembly GCF_965113295.1). Lineage (NCBI taxonomy): Eukaryota > Metazoa > Chordata > Actinopteri > Cypriniformes > Leuciscidae > Leuciscus > Leuciscus leuciscus. Next base: position 7,416,098 of record NC_138725.1, read on the forward strand.
TTTTCCTCATTCATGGAAAGTTTCAAGGACATATAATCATTTATAAAAAGGCATGAAATTATCATAATATTTTATAACAGTTGTCTACTTTCTACCATTACATCAGGGCTCACTTTCATGTCCTTTATATTTCTCTTTGAATTATTTTGATGTACTGAAAATTAACTGTAACATTTATTTCTTTCATGTCAGGCCTGATGGAAGTGAAGGAGGAGAGTGAAGAACTGAGTGAAGTGAAGGAGGAGAGTGAAGAACTGAGTGAAGTGGAGGAGGAGAGTGAAGAACTGAGTGAAGTGGAGGAGGAGAGTGAAGAACTGAGTGAAGTGAAGGAGGAGAGAGAAGAACTGAGTGAAGTGACGGAGGAGAGTGAAGAACTGAGTGAAGTGGAGGATGAGAGTGAAGAACTGATTGAACTGGAGGAGGAACATCATGTCCAACCGAAAAGCGTGAAGCCGTTCACATGTGATCAGTGTGGAAAGAGCTTTACAAACAAATATCATTTTGAGCGTCACATGAGAATCCACACCGGAGAGAAGCCATTTACATGTGATCAATGTGGAAAGAGATTCTCATGCAAACGAAATCTTAAAGAACACATGAGGATCCACACCGGAGAGAAGCCGTTCACATGTGATCAATGCGGCAGAGCATTTCTTAGTGCATCACACCTAAAGGAACACCTGAGAGTTCATACGAAGGAGAAGCCATATTCGTGTTCTGTGTGTGGGAAGAGTTTTTCACTGCTGCAAAATTTACACACACATCAGAAAATACACACTGGTGTGAGAGACTACATGTGCTTTGAGTGTGAGAAGACTTTTACTACAGCAGACCATTTAAAACTGCACCAGAGAATTCACACTGGAGAAAAACCTTACAAGTGTTCACACTGTGACAAGAGATTCAGTCAGCCAGGACATCTGAAAACACATGAGAGGATCCACACTGGAGAAAAACCTTACAAGTGTTCACACTGTGACAAGAGATTCAGTGAGTCATCATCTCTGAAAACACATGAGAGGATCCACACTGGAGAAAAACCTTACAAGTGTTCACACTGTGACAAGAGATTCAGTGAGTCATCATCTCTGAAAACACATGAGAGGATCCACACTGGAGAAAAACCTTACAAGTGTTCACGCTGTGACAAGAGATTCAGTCAGTCTTCAAATTTGATTACACATGAAAAGACACACACTGGAGAAAAACCTTACAAGTGTTCACACTGTGACAAGAGATTCAGTCGATCAGACCATCTGCAAAGACATGAGAGGATCCACACTGGAGAAAAACCTTACAAGTGTTCACACTGTGACAAGAGATTCAGTCTGTCAGCACATCTTAAAACACATGAGAGGATCCACACCAGAGAGAAGCCGCACACGTGTGATCAGTGCAGGAAGAGCTTCTCTATTAAAACTAACCTGAAGCGACACTTGAAGATCCATGCAGTGGAGAAACCACATCACCGCATGCATCGTTAAAATAGTCCAACAGACTACAGTGGCTCAACCTTAAGTTTATCAAGCGACGAGAATACTAGCTATTTGTGTTTATCAAGCGATGAGAATACCCCATTCTCCCGTAAAAAAAATGTAATATTTACATATAATTTGACAGTTTACTTGTAAATAAATACCTAAAATATAAAAGGAGTGCATCATGCCTGACCCCTACATGAACACTTTTGGTTTTGTGACTGTAAGGCTCAATCCCAGTTCACCCCTTGGCCCTACCCCTCCGTTTTGCGCGTTCCCGTGAAGGGGTAGGGCTGTCTCAATTCTCTTTTGGTTGGAGGGGTAGGGGTAAGGGGAATGGCCAGATAGCCCTTGAAACTAAGATTTTTCGGGACCACACTTCAAACAAAGGGGTATGAGAAATGTACCTTCATACACCGGCTACAGAGGCAACATGACTGCCAATAATAATTTTCTTTACGGTCATGTTCTTCAAAGAAACGGTTGCAAAAAAATTGTTAAAGTTACAATATGACTCGTAAAAAGCAAAAGTTTGAAGCGAAGTGGATGCGCGAATGAGGGGAATTCGCATCCACCGTGCTGCGCTAAATGCCTCATTCGCGCAGCAAGACCTCCAGACGCGCGTAAACGCGTCTTAACATTGAAATCACTCGCGCCAGACGCTCTATTCGCGTTTGGTGTGAACGCAGCATTAGGCGTCGAAGATATTGTCATCTCCGTTGTTTTCTGCAAACTTCAGAAGAAAAATGCAAAATAATAGCTGTAACTCACGCAAGACTACAGCTGACAACGGCATCTTGGAAGTTTGTGATAAACATTGGCGCATCTCCTGTGACGTAGGCGCTAGCGACGATGTATAATGACATGTAACGGTGTAGTAGAGGTGTCCCATTTCTTAGGGGAATATTTTCACCCCTACGCCTTGACTCTGTTTCAAGGGGCAAGGGGAAGGGGTAGGCGAAGGGGTATAAAATAGAATTGGGATTGGGCCTAAGTCATTCTCTTCAAATGTTATTGAAGTTAGAAATGTGTATGCCAACAATCTTATGTAATTTTATAGACGGTCCCAGTTAATCTCCAAAAGCCCCAAGCAAAAAAAAAAAAAAAAAAGTACTTCATTGTATTTCAAGTATATTTATATTTCCGATAGTATGTTAAAAATGTACTTACACAAATTGTACTTTTTGTAAATATAAAAAGTATACTGGCATTATGCTTTCACCCTAACACTTTTAACACACTTTAAAATAATACTATACTATACTATAATATACACTATATTACACTTTATAGAAATATATTATACTAAAATATACTTTAAGTAAAAGTTATGTGCACTTTCTAAAGTGTACTTATTTGAAAAAAAGCGTAAACATTTTTGATATATTTTTAATTGTATGCTCAAAATTGTCATTGTAACATGCACTGAAAGCATATTTTAAAAGTACACATTTTAATATCAACACTAATATTAAGTTTGAGTGTATTTAAGTTATATTTGAGTCTAATTATGAATTGAAGTTATTTTCACGCTAGTACTTAAGGACATTCTTTTAGAAAGTGTTCAATAGTATTACTATGAAAATGCACTTATGAAATTTTGTGATGTGTGTAAATACACAGATAGCAATTATTGCAGCTGTTCTGTAATGTTTAATCAGTTTTGCAGACAAATATGATACATCTTACACACAAAATTACATTAAATAAAAAATTAAATGCACACTTCAAAAGTACAGGTGCACAAAAAATGTGTGTTATGCTGAAAAGCAAGTGGTTTAAACCATCTTGCATCACCCATATTGCAACAGACAAGTTAATACTGGCTAAATTATAAGCAAAACATTTTTTAAATTCACTCACACTGTGTTAACATTGTCACAAGTGTTCAAAAAATAACATTTCATTGGTTTTGTTTAATGGAGAACAATGCAGGGCTACTGCAAACAAGACCAATTGAAGAGTGTACAGATCAAGAAGTCGCTGACAGTATTCATGCGTATTGGACTGATATAGAGGTCGGTTTAGCATTGATGTCTGTAAAGTAGAATCTCCCCAAGAATTTGAGTCTCTTTCAACATTTTTGGGAAGTGGAATGACATATGAGGCCCCATCATCAGATGTAAAAGCCACCAGGGTCATAACTTTGCAGAATGTTCCATCATGTAACTGTACAACTGAAATATTTCTCTTTTTAAGAGTTGTGTTATTATGAGACTGTCCTCCTACAAAAAACGACCATCAAAGTCGTATGTGCAAGCAGCTTATTACGACCTATACTTACGTTTTAAAGTTAACCGCCCTCTAGCGCTCCTTTTAATAATGACGGTGTCGTGTGTAATGAAATGGCGTTTACCGTCATTACCAATCAAAATAGTATTTGTTTTATTATTGCATTTACTTGAGATTAATACAGAAAACTGAGATGTGTAGGCCTAAATGTATTTAGGCTATATATTTTTTATGTATTTGATGTGCTTTTTTTCCTCAAAAAAACGTATTGGAAAGTAAAGAACCACATCAAAATAATTAAACTATTATCCTTTTTTTTTTTAAATAACTTAAGATAAACCTTTTGTAACAACAAAGTAAAAAAAAACGATGATTTAAAAAAAAACACTACAGATGATAAAACCGTGACATTTTATCATATGTAGTGATTTTAAAACATTTTCAGCATTTTTATATTGATTTTTTTTTCAGTTCAGCTAAAGTTTTTAACATATCATCATTTGACCACATTCGTGTGGCGCTGAATAAAAAAAATAAAAAAAATAAAAAATCAATGAACCAAAAGGAAGAAGAAGAAGAAGAAGAAGAAGAAGAAGAAGAAGGAGGCGGCGGCGGCGGCGGCGGCGGAGGAGTGGCGTGGCCAGGTTTTTTCCTGACAGTCCCAGTGCGAGGTCGATATAGGTAAGGTGTGAATTTTATGCTGTTGTTTTTTTAATATATATTTATAAGTAGTTGTGTGTGTTTTTTGTAATTTATGTGGAACTAAATGAGTGCATTTTGACGTCTGGGTTACAAATCAGTTGCGATAACTGTTAGCCATTTTACTCATTAAGAAAATAACTGTTAAAGTTACGTTATTTCATTGCGACCTACTATCTAACGTTAGCTTCATCGCTAGCAGCATGTTGCTATTTCACATGCATCTGCAATTTCTGTCATATTGCCACAAATAATTTCAGCCTAATGTATCCAAAACTGTAACGTTAAATGTTTTCTCTTAGAGAAAAAGGTAGTTTCAGCATTATACAAATAGTATGAGGTCACAACAGTTTTACAGCTATCCAAATGATTTAAATTCAGGGTATCAATTCAGCTAGGTATAACATTTTAAAGAATTAAAAAAATGCAGTAATGGCAAAATCGGTTGACGGAATCAATTGTTCATTGTACATTCATTGTTATTGCCTATTTTAGGTTATAGCCACAAGTCAAGTCACCTTTATTTAGCCTATATATTGCTTTTTACTATACAGATTGTTTCAAATCAGCTTGAAAAAAAAAAAACATTAATTTAGTTCATTTATATAGCCGCTCTGGAGAAAACAGTGATGCCATTATCCAGTTCAGTTCAGTTCTCATAATGGTGCCAATGCAGGCAGATCAATAATATTGGTGAATATTAAGTGTCCCCACTTCACATGCAAAATAAAATTTATTTAATAATACCCACTAGTGCAGTGGTTCTCAAACCTGTCCTGGCACACCCAACACTGCACGTTTTCTTTCTCTCCCTAATCAAACACACCTGATTCAACTCATCAGCTCATTATTACATGGGTTAATGAGCTGATGAGTTGAATCAGGTGTGTTTGATTAGTGAGAGAAAGAAAACGTGCAGTGTTGGGGGTACGCCAGGACAGGTTTGAGAACCACTGCACTAGTGCATTCAGATTTATAGGCACAAACAGGTTGACAAGGACCAGTCCGTGCCCACACAGAGCCCTGGTTTGTTTTGTCTAATCATCTCATCTGTTTGTTTTCAGGTTTTTGTACCCATCCTTTATCACTGAAATATTTTACAAATCAATCAGTTCTTTTAAGAGCCAGTTTCTTTTTCCTCCTCTCTCTCTATTTCTCGCTTTCCTGTTTTGTATTTTTTTTATGTTTTTACTTTATCCTTCAATTATTTCTATTTAAAAACATCTACAAATGGCATCAGAGTCATTACAACAATTTAATGAATGGCTGGAAGCAGCAAAAACCATGGCTGATGAGTTGGAAACCCAAAAAGTAAAATATTTCATTATTTCTCTATCATGTTATTTACCTAAATTTAAAAGAAAATGCCTCTGCAAATGCTTCCCCAAAATTTATCATTTAGTTTTTACTTACAGACTAAAAAGAAAAGGAAAAAAAAGGGAACTGAAGTCTCCAATGTTTCCTGGAGAAAGAGATGGGTACATCCTACCACAACGTGTTCAGAAGAAACGATCTGGTCAGTAAAATATACTGCATACTGTTGTTCACAAGTGTCTAAGCTTTTGGTCAGCAGTGATGTTTTCTATATCATTACATGTGTTTGCAGTTAAACCTGCCGGCACTAGGGAGCTCTCAGAGGTCGAGGACGTGCAAATGAATGATATTCCGCAAGAGGGACCAAGTCTTGGTGAGCATATTGAATTGAAAGCCTAAATAATTTCAGCTTTTCTATTTAAATTTAAAATGTCACATATAGGCAACTGTTAAAGTATGTAATTCCCATTCCTATCATGCATATGAAGTGACAAAACCATATAAGAAATTGTTATTTTTTTTTATTAAAATGCATTATTGCAACTGGCTTTTTCCTTATTATTATCATTTAATTTTTTATTAATTTAGATCAAAATCTTCAGAGGCTAAAAAACCTGTTAACTTCTGTCGCTGTCTCTGCATCAGTGGAAGTAGAAGAGACACCCACCATGTCTGCATGGACCAAAAGACAGGTCATCTCTGAAAAGAAATTCAGGGCTGCAATGCCAGAGATTTTGAATTGCATGTTGGCTGCAGAGACAGTTACCCAGCATTGCTGTCAACAATGCAAAACTCTTGATGCTGTTGTCCGGTGCTTAGACTGTGTCCCCTCAGGAAATCAGTTTTTCTGTTCATCATGTGACACCGAGATCCACCGAAAAAATGTTTTCCATGATAGGGAAGCAATGTTTGATGGTTTTTTAAAACCCATTCCACCAACATCCGTAGTGGTGGTTGATGAAAGTGGCCAATATCAACTCCGTGAACAAGGTATGTTCAGATAATGTAGTAGTAGGTGCCCTCTGCAGTTTCCTTTAACTGAATTTTTTTTTACTTTGTTGAGTAAATGTGTAGACATTACTGATATTACTTTCTGAAATTTGACTTTCTGAAATTTGATTTTGACTTTCTGCAGTGTGTATGCTTCCAATTCCTCCACCGATACAAATCTGTTCCTGTGGTCCAAACCTTGACTTCAAAATGATCCCAGGAAAGCAGACCGTATTGGTGACTATCAACGGTATGTCTTGTCACTTCCTTCTACCTTTTTATATCCAACCAGATGAAGTCAAGCATAATAATGGCTTACTATATTCTTTTGTACTGTGCTGTACAAATACTGGCCAAATAGTAAACGCATGTTTGTTTTAAGGTCCATACAACCTGTGCCTGCCGTGTATAAGCTGTCCACTTTGCTCTTCCAAATGGACTCCTGGGATTAGTGACTTGCTTCAATACAGATACTGGCCAGCAACCACCAGCTGCCAAATGCTGTTTAAGTTTGATCTGTTCACATCATTTGAGCAGATGAAATTAGCCAGCCCAGCTTTATCCCAACAAGCATTTCTCAGAATGCTTGAACATCGATGTCTTTGCACTGGTCGGGTAAGGGCTGTTTTCATTTCCAAAGTGTTTGAATTCCAGACTTCAAAATCTTTTATTTACCAAAATAATACCATCCTTCTTTCCAGACGGGTAGTGTTTGTGGTGACACCTTCCACAGAGTCTTTCGGGAGTTTTCCTTCTGCAATTTTAGGAAAGAAGATATGTGCCTGATGGAGCCCTTTAAATGCCCAGCATGCACACCAGACATGCTGGCTATATCTGCAGACGGCAATAGAAAACATTACCGGTTCAAGAAATCCAAAGGGTAAGTGTAATTTTTCATTTCTTTTTTTAATTTGGATATAGGGTGGTGCAATGGTATTTTTGTGTCCATGCTGCATCTCACCTGTCACCCAGTGCTAGATGCGATGGGCTCTAGACCCCCCATGCCATGACCCTCTAAAGGAAAAGCAAGTATAGCTATGGATGGACTGATATATAGAGAAACTGTACTTTACCTTATTGCTGTAAAAAATAACAACCATTCGTAGCATCTAAACCTATTTCTTCAACATAACTTTTTTTTGGCTCTAGTCATTATATAATTATACTTTTATTTGAAATTCATGGAAAGTAACAAAATGTGTCACATGTATGATTGCTTCACATTCAAACGTAAATGCTTTTACAATTTAAAAAGTGTTTTGAGAGATATAGCACTGTTTTAAACAAGCTTTACAATTCTATGACAGCAATCTGGTAAATTGTTCAGGAACTTTTTCTCCCTTCTGTAGCCTGAAGACACAAACAAAAATAAAGATGTTATTTCTTTTTGTACTTTAAACAGTATGTTTTTTACTTACACAAGTTAATTCCAAATTACAGCATTCATTTACACAGGACAAATACAATCTGATACTCTAAACACAGTGTTCCAGATCAAATGTGATTTATACAGACTAAAATGTGTGGCACCTTTATGGTTAATTGTTATATTAATTTAGGTGAATGCAATGTTAAATCATTATTATGTAATTGTGTTGGCGATGAATTCCTCTTATTTAACAGGACAGACGAACCATCTCTTTTTGATGGACTGTTCATCGCACAAGATGCCAAAGTATCTGCCTTTGTTGACCAAATTAGAAGACAGATGTTAAGTGTAAGGGTTTCTTTAACTCTTTTTAATTGAATGTTTTCTTGTCCTGGGATTACATGTAACGTATTGTATCTACTTTCAGAGGACAGGTCATGATGTCTGTGGACCGGCAACATTTACAGCAGGCAGAGAAATCGCACAGAAGTCCAGGGCCAAGGTGGATGAAGAGGGCCTTGAAATAGCTGTGTGCAGACATGGAATTTTGCTGCAAGGCTTGAACCACTACCGTGGTGAAATATATGCCTACCCAATGTTCCTGCAGAAGGAGCTGGCACAAGCTGCAAATGCAACATTCTTTTGTATGGACATTGCTTGCAGGTAGATAGCCATTGCCAAATGATAACTGAAGTTTTTACTGATGTTTTACCTTTATTAATAACCATTAACACCATGACTAGCTAAATATCACACATTTTTTATATTATGGAATTAGAAAATGAATATGGCTACTACCTTATCAGTACTGATATGACAAATTACCATACATATGACTACATACTGTAGTGTTATTTGATTGGTTACAGGAATTGTACTAGTCACTTAGGTCCTGGTTTGTCTCCTTACCAGTTTTGGCAATTTTTTCTTTACAGGTACTGGCCTTATTTGGAAAAGATGGCAGAAAAGATACCCGAGCTCCAACCACTTACCAGGATGAAGCCTTTTTTATCTGTAATGCATGCCAAGGCTCACACTGGCAAATGTGAGGTACTGTGTGCGAGTTAAGTTTACGTTTTAATGTTAAGTTTACGTTTTAATGTTACGTTTTTTTTGAAACATCCTTACAGCATCACAAAAATTTAGCTTGATTATTATCTCGGAAAATATGCACGTTTCATAAGTCAAAAGTAGTACCTTAAACATTATTGAAATACTTTAATGCAGTGGTTTTCAGACCTGTCCTGGAGGACCCCAGCACTGCATTGTGTACAGTATGTCTCCCTTATCTGACACACCCAATTCAGGTCTTGCGGTCTCTACTAATGAGCTGATGAGTTAAATCAAGTGTCATATAAGTGAGATATACAAAATGTGTAGTGCTAATCCTCAAGGACAAGTTTAAAACTACTTATTTAGTGTGTGTGTGTGTTGGGTGTATATATACACACAATGCTTATGAACTTTTTAAACATAGTTAACATTACTATCAGTGATCACACTGTTACAAGAGAATTGATCATTCTGGTTGAACAGCAGGGTTGTTTGCAGGATTTGCTTCCCGATCCCGTCCAAAAGTTCTAACTGCACAATTGCAGTTGTGAAAGCTTTTCTTTCATTGTTATCCTACCTCAGAACATTTTATATTTGAAAATATTAAACATCAAAATTTGCTCATGGCACCAAATTCAATTGATGATACACAAACTAATAAATAAGATTGATAAAGGTCTTTAGAATGATAAAGGTCTTGGTCTTCTTCTTGGGAGCAGGTCAGGTGGGGCGGTAGAAGCCAGGAGGGTGCAGGAAACACTGTTGGTGAAGAGGTGGAACAGGTCAATAGCTTCCTTTCAAGGGCAGCTCTTACTACAAAGTACATGACCAAGTCAGGTTGGTTGAAAAAAAGGGTTAACCATTGTGTTTGACACAATGCTAGATTGTACAATTGATTTGTTCTTATCGGTTTTGTTTTTTTATAGGCAGAGGAGATATGATTACTGTACTTGCCATGGGATGGAACAATAGGAAGGTGGAGAGTCTCCACAAGACACTGGCGAAAAGATTTGTCAAAGTAAGAAGCCTAGACTGCACGTTAAGGTGTTTCCTGGGCCCTGGAGACACTGTGAATGTGATTGTGCTCTCCACTGCATTTTCTTTCAGGGGCAATTGTGGTTAATTCTGCAGTGATACTATGTTTTCTGTCATTTTTTAAAAATCTTTATAAATAGACTACACAGAGAGCAGAAATGGAAGCAGCCAATCTTGAGAGTCTCAAGCAGGAGTTAAACATCTCTATGGAAGATGCAGATCGGTGGGTGTGTGATGTCAAGCAATGGGCAGCCACTGGTGTGTAATATAGTCACTGGTGTGTACATTTCCATATATATTTGTCTACATTTTTGATACTGTGTTTTCTGTAATGGTCGACTTTGCTTATTTCTGGTTTTCAAGAGAGACGCAGGACTCACAGTAGCCAGGAAGAGCTCCAGAGTGAAATCGATGAGATTATTTATTCAATCCGAAGAAAGAAGCATGATCTGTATCGACAAAATGGTATTTGATACTACATCACTCAACTTGCATTTTGTAAAAAAAAAAATGTTTTCTAACTTTTTTTTTTTTAAACTTACAGACAGCAACCAAACAAGGCAACGCAAACGGAGAAGACTTGGTGAGCTCAAAAAGACCCTCAGAGAGAAGATAGTGCTGTACAACACCATTCCTGGCTGTGAAGAGAAAATTGACACCGAAGCAGCATGCAGTCTCTCTGATGACTTTATTCTGCCTTGGGAAGCACAAGGAGACGGTAATTAATGTGTTTTATTTTTGTGCTTTTTTGAATTCACAAAATGCAGTTGATTGTTAATATAAGTAATAACACTCAGCAATTTAACACTGCCACCCAGTAAAAAAGGTGTAACATACAGTAAAGAATAACACATTATATATTCTGTTGCTATCTGAAAAGTTATCTGTAATGTTACCATATAAAGACATAGTGATAATCTGATAGTTATTGTTACTCCTGTAACACACCTTCTATACTAGTAGTGGTCATCACTTTTCTTTTATATATAAGAGCTGCAATAGCCAAATACATTTAAGAAGAAAGCCATATCTATTCTGAAATGGCAAAATCCAACCCAAGCATGAAATAACAATTAGATATCCTTTCAATATGTCTTTAATAAAAAAATAAAAACATATCTTAATACTGGGCTGAGCATTGTTTTTTTGTTTTTTTTACTTTCTGTTGTATTGTAATGTAGTGTGATGTTTCAGTTGTTGTCAATTGTGTATTGGCTGCATTATTATATGCATACTTAAGGGATGATACAGTTAGGATATTGTTATATTACTACCCTTGTACATTTTTATAAAGTTATTCATCAATATTATTCTCAAGGCGCTCAAATGACTAGTGAAGAACACTGCTAGAGGTAAAGCTGAATATGTTGTGTGTTAGTGTTTGAAATTTTTCCTCTCCACTTTTATTTTCAAAAATAGTGGCGAGTCTCCGCTTGAAGAGACGACTGTTTGATCAAGTCATGCTGGTCAGGCGCATGGAGGAGGAGAAGATAATAATTGTAAAAGAGATGACTCAGCATTATCAGCATCTAAAAAAAACATTGGACAAACTGGACAGTCTT